>NC_139834.1:27744187-27844187 GCF_963691815.1 Echiichthys vipera | reverse complement strand
CATATGCATACCGATACGGACCAAACGTTGCAGTACCACCGGAAGTTGTGGTGGCAGTGTCGGGCACTGCTACCACTGGTTTATGGGTTAATGGGTTAGTTTCTTTTGTTTGTTTAGCCTCCTTCATTTCGCCCTCCTTTTCCTCCTCCAGCCATTCCTCAGCAGTCACAATACAAGTCTGTTTACTCTTCAAAGTCGAAGATATTCAGAAGTCTCATTTGCAGATTCCAGCACAAATAACATGGTGCCAGTGTGGGAGAAAAAAAAAAATATCTGATGAAATTGAGAGAAATGACTCTCGCTCTCTCCGCCATGAAAAAAGTGCCATGAATAATGAGCGAGTAAGTCATCGAAAGCCCCAACGGACATCCTTAAATACCGAAAGTGACGTTGGTCGTCAATTCCTCTCATTCGTATAACCAATGTCTGGAATTTCCCAGTCGACACCCCAGGATGTATTCAGTGGTCTCAGAGACCACCAAGGTGGTTACAACACTGCCTGCCTCTTTGCCTCCTTCTCAACAGACGCGGGATCGTTATCTCTTCCATCGTCGCCAAGTTCGTTGTTGTCATTTTTTTTAAAAACTTTATTGGAGTAACTTTTGAATCTGAGCGTCGCCCTTTAGAGGCTGTTTTGCTCAACGTCCATTCCAACATAAAGGACGGTTTTCACCATCTTTCTGTTGACTGACCCGTCTTGCTTCTTATAGTGTAAATGACGCATTGTGTTGAGTATTATAAAGGCTTCAGTATGCTTCAACTAAAGTGCTTGTGGGATGGTTGAACTGTGTCTACAACAAATGTGAAGATGACAGTTCCTATTCAATTGTTATGTTTAATACAGTCAAGCCAAAATCAAGCTCCCATTGACCAGAGCATCCCCAGGAGAAACCACGATGAAACTGTCAAATGAGACGGTGCTGATAAAATATGAACCAATGTTCTGTTACTGTATTGTATATTTCTCACTTAAAATGTTTTCTGAAATGTATATTGGTGTGCTGTTTACCTGTAAATTGATAAAATTTGTAAACAATAGAGCCAAAACCAAGCATTGCCAGCAGGTGGTGAGGGAAATGAGCGTGTTTAAGCTTCCTACTACAACCCAGTACAACACAATAAATGCCATCTAGGAAAGTTTTGAGTTTGTTTTGAACAGAGTGCGACCATAGCTTCATTGTTGTCACTCAAACACACTGTGGTTTATAAGAACTTAATCCTACATACAACATCCTGCTGCTGGAAATAGTCCCCAACAAATGCAATGTGTATTTCAGTGACAGCATTGCAAAACTTCAGTGCCCAGCTATTTTAGTAAACTAAGTATCCTTTAAATAAGAAAGTGTGTGTTGTGCCAGGTTTTTGGGGCTGTATGAGTGCCACAGACAGGCTGGGGGAAGTCAGCTGTATAAATGTTCTATCTCAAGCATGAGGTATGAATTAAATGTAATCTAATTTACAGTAAACCTTTCCATCACCATTGTCTCATTTTTCAGGAACAGATGTGGTAGTCTTGTTCTAGGTGTCTTTAAAAGTTGTTTCAATATTTGAAATAAAATCGAGTATATACGTATATACCTCATTAATAGGCAGCACTAAAAACTATAAAAGTGCATCTCAACACTTGTCTTCTTCTCTTTTATTGGTTTCAAAGGGGACCCACTTCACACCACTGTCATATTACTAATCTTGCAGCACCTACTTTTTGTACATCACTCATCGAGCTTGCCTCCTGAGGGGAGCGTACCTACAGTATGTCCTTTGTCCGGTTCCTATGTTACCGGCTTTGTAAGCGACCTTTTTTCGTTTTTCACTTTTCAGGGAAAGGGTCCTATTTTCCCCGGTCTGTTATTTTTTCCAGTGCCATATTCCCCAGCAAATAGGTTATGTAAACCTTAACCCTGACCCTAACCATAACCCCTAACCCTAACAAAATGCTAAATTAAATCAGCGAAGGCTTATGTGACCGGGGAACATACCGATGACCCCCTCCTGAGCATGTAGGCAGTGGCATTATACAATACAGAATTTAACATCTGCTAGCATAGACAACACATAGTGTCTGTAATTTGTTATCCATGTTGGAGTTACCACTGGTAGTCAAGGCTAATGTTTGTTTTCTTTCAGGTCCAAAAGGTCCCATGAAGAGGTGTGAAGAATCAGGGAAGACTCCAGACAAAAACACAACTCTGGAGTTTTCAAACGAAAACAGGGTATCCAAACGTCTCTGTTTTAGGGGTTCTGAAATGCCAGAGTAGTGTGGGCGGCAGAAGAAGTTGTGAGTTTTAAAATGAAAATGTATTGGTATGGATGTAGCCTGAGGCTTAATGTTGGAGGCACCATGCAGGGCATGTCTGAGGGTGTCTGGGACCAAGTGGTTGACCACAACAGAGTCATGCCAAGCCATTGTAATGTTAAAACAACCACTGCATTCCTTGCACTGCAGTACAAGCAGTGAGCCAGGCTTGGAAAGTTACCCACTTGGGGCCCATGATTTCCCAAAAGCTTCTTGGAGCTCAGATAATAACTGCTCTGCTGTAAAGCTAACAGAAAAAGATCATCTTTGAGTGAAAAGGACTTTGTGAACCCAGAGTTCTGAATTGGTGCAGAAATAGTACAGTGTTATAATACTGGCAAGCATCAGATTGAGATATTTAACACAGCCTTGACACTTGGGTGTGATTCTGCACCGAGTGATAATTTTAGACAATGGCTGCCAATATCCCCGTGCATTCTAGGAATGAGCACACGCACCCAAATTCCTAAGTTTTTACTATCCACTGTGCCAGAATGCCAATACTGTGAAGCCATAAAACAACAAGGTTTCGTTCTTCTTTCTGGGTGACAAATGAATCAGGGCCACATGGAGAAAAGCTGTCGTGGGATACAATATTTTAGGAGGGAAAATAATGATGAGAAACCTCCTCTTTTGCTTGGTTGCATTAATTTTTTCAAGTGAAAGTGGCAGTATTTCACATCATTGCAATGCCATTCCCTTCTCCAACATCAAGGCGTCTGCACAGATGAAACCGTATGTTTGGATAATAAAACTGAATCATTAAACTGGAATACACTCGTGTCAAAAGCACGTTTGGATTTTTATGACAGAATCATTAGCTGCCACGGTCCATTTTAAACAGTCGACCTCTCTTTCAACCTAAGTCATTTCATCTAGACTAGTTGTTTGTTCAGTTCACTCGCGTAGAATGGATTGAGTGAATTTAGTGCGAAGTAGAATAAAGCCCAATTCAGACATGTACTTCAAACCGGAAATCATCTAAACATTACCCGGAGGAGCTGTATGTGAGAACACAAATGCAGAGATGAGTTGGCCCGGACATTAAACCGAATTTACCCTCCCAGTTTTCTTGTACAATGTCTGTATGATCTCCAAGCCAATGTGTGAATTCAACAGTTCATTGCTTGCATGGATCACAACAAGTGAGTTGGAGTGTTGACATTTCTATCATCGTGAAAGCGTAAGAAAACAAATATCCGAGAGTGTGAGAGGATGAGTAATTTACAAAAGGATGCCCATGGAAATGTCTAACTGGATAGACGACAAGATTCTGGAACTTCTGTCGGTAAGACCTTTGCTGAAATTGTCAGACAAGCGTCAACAAACACCTGCCTCCTGCATGCTCTCGCAGGCACCACCTCCTCACCTAAACTAAACAGTAATTCCAGTAAGTGAGAATGTGTCTGACAATCTCCTGTTCTGTGCTACATGTGAAAGGGAAACTCTGGACAATGTCTGCACCTGGTTCTCCTGACATTATCCGGAGTGGCTAATGTACAGTGCTGATATGGTTTCTTGGCTCTAACTTTATTACACCCCACAAGCACGGCAGGGAGTTTGGAGTGATACCACTAACTTCCCTTTTTGGGAAACACAGGCTCAGCGTCTACGAGTGGATGCTAGGATGGAGTTGGGTCTTTGAAATAATTTGTGACCAATGGTAGCAGCAAGCGACAGCAAATTGTAGCTTTCAGGTGATTGGTGTGGCGGCAGGCATGCAACAAAAGAGCGAGCAGATCTATGATGTAACATATCCAGAGAGTCAATGATAGCAAGGCAGACTTCTTAGATCGCTTTTTAAACTTGAGTGTGTTCAATGATTTGGTACGGTTCATTTGTGCAGGTGGGAATGCAGCGATTGTACTCGGGTGTGCACCAGAAGTGGACCAAATCAGCGGTCCGCTTCCAAACGAACTTTGGTGCAGATCGTTTGTGTTGAGAACCTGATGAGCAGCAACATCAACATAGCACCAACAAAATAGTTAGAGAACCCGGAGTTTATTAAAAGAGTGTTATGAAAGACTTACCAACTGGCCCCGGTACCAGCTCCTCTCGTAGTAAAGTACATTCAAGTTGATTACCAAATGCAATCCAAAAGGAAGGTCACGAACACCAACACCATACCCAGAAATGATCAATGGCTCCTCCCAGAACATTCCTGCATGGTGGACCAGATAAAGGAGCAAAGAATATTGAATATAAATGAAACCTGCAACTTGATACAGTATAATGAAACTAAACTACGGTTGTGTGACGGATTTAAATTAAACCAGTACTTGACGCAAAGACGGTAAAAGTCTGCACACAACCCCAGGAAAGTGAGTGTTAACATTCAACAAAAGCAATGCTTAAAACTATAGAAAACTGAAAAAGAATTCATTGTGAAAATAAATAGAGCGTAAAGTGTAAAATGAATGTGGATTAATGCTTGACATTAATGAATGTAAGGGACAAGTGGTGAGTGCAGGAATCTCACTCACTTTGTCTCTCTGACGGCTAAAGTACACCTCTGTAATGAGAAGAGTGCATTAGATATACGCTGCAGTGTCATGTGAGTGCAGCAGCAAATTCAAGCTGACTGTCAGAACAAGCCTGGAGCCTTCACTTCATCTGTAGCTTGTTTTAGCAACAGCTAGCATAGATCAAGCTAGGAAAACTAAGATTTGCATACAACATATTTGCACGGCGGTGTGGTGGTTAGCACTTTCACCTCACACACCCTTACACTCACACCTCACAAGAGGGGTTCCTGGTTCGAATCGCGGCTGGGGCCCTTCTGTGCGGGGTTTGCATCTTCTCCTCGTGTCTGCGTAGGTTGTCTCCAGGTTCTCCTGCTTCCTCCCACAGTCCAAAGACGTGCAGGTGTTAGGTTAATTGATGACTCTAAATTGCCCGTAGGTGTGAATGTGAGTGTGAATGGCTGTCCGTCTCTATGTGCCCTGAGTCCTGATTTGAACCTGTGACCTCTTCAGTAACATTTCCAGCCCACTCTGCCAGTCCTTTCAGCTCAGTGCAGTGCCCAGTTGACTAACAAACACGAGGCGATTCATTATTACTGCTGTTGGCACTGGCTCTCTACCACGCACGACCCGGTTTTGGAAACTAAATATCTCAACCTGAAGCAGTTTTGCGTATGCAGCAGCATTTATAAGCCACCGGTGGCACTTTTACTGTAGCTGTTCTATTCTGTCTTGACTCACATGTTTTGTAGAAGGTGATTTATTTTCCTGTACTAAAAAAGGTCTTTGTCAGGCCAGTGTGAATGTGCTCTGGCATATTTTGCTGTCATTTTTTATCTCCATACAGTCAGATGCAAACACTCATAATCACATGCATTTGATTTGCATACAGCCTGATCTGTAAACACATGATTTGAATGAACTCCTTTGGATTTTAGATAGTGCCAATCTAAGATCTGTAATTGGGCTTAATTTCCTCCATGTTGTCCAAATCAGATACTGCAACTTTGACATTACATGCACAGTCAGAAACCTGGCAAACACACAGCAGGGCTTTGTGTAAGCCTGGTACAAATCCCACTTCAGATATCAGTGTTGGGCTCCCGCGGTCTCGAACAGAGCATCTTTCAGGTACGAAAAAAAAAAGACGGATAAGTGCATCTATTCTCTCGACACATAAACAGACACACAGTTATCTTCCTCACTCTCTCCTGTCATTTCCCTTTTTTCTCATAACTGTTATCTTCCCATATATCTGTCATGTTAGTCGAGCCCTTCAGTCCGGCCACACACTCACACACTTGGCCCATTCACTCCATCAAATTGAATCTGTTTTGTGTAATTGCTGCAGCGCCGCGTACTGCCAAGGGTTTGTTTGATTTGGATGGGCTTTTGGTGCGTGGACTGTAACAGATAGGCAATCTCATCAGTACACTCCCAGCCTTCCAGAAAGGTCCAATCCCCGACCCCCTCAGAACTTATACATATATGACATAAATTACTTCAGCTCTACAACAAAGTGTGTGCTTGACGTCAGTGGCTTTATAATATATTTATACAAAATGTGTTTATAAGTAAGCCCACTTCAAGTCTCAATAATATCCATAAACACATTAAGGGAGTTAGTCAAGATAAAAAAAAATACTGGAGCTGAGTGTTAATGGAGGATGTAGAGTTTTTAGCTCTGAGTAAAGTGACTGGTTGTTTCCCTTTGGGTTTGGCTTTTGGGGTAAATCAGTCTGATTAAAGGGAGTAAGGAGCAGCCATACTGACTCTCCCCCCTGCCTGCTTCAAGCAGAGCTTTAAGAGCTTTTTTCTCAATCATGAATCTGGGGCCATTAGCTGCTCCGTCCAGCCAACAGAGTCTTGTTTAACTTTATTTACTGGATGTCCAGTTTTAAAGGGGTGTGAAGTAAGGGCTCCAAAAACCTTTCACAGCTCAGAGAATGGATGAAAAAAAGCCAGCTCTCTCTCTCTTAAATATCTCAGTGGTGCTCTTTATATCGCCTGCAGCCCATCATGCATTCTGGGCATCAGCATCAAGGTTGTCAGCTGGTTTTAGAGAAAATTTGGACATCCGCTTTCGAAATGTCAATGAGTCGAAACTGGCTCCATTTGAACCTTTTCACTCTTACACATATAGGGGAGTACTGTGTCCCAATACCGTTATATCTGACACCAAGGACTTCATGTGCAACCGTACGATGGTGCAAACAAGGAATGTTAGCAGTGATAATAAGTGTTATCCCTCATTCACATCACATGGGATGATAGAAGAAAGAAATAAAAATAGACATGCTGCATAGAGTGGAGTCCTTGTTATTAACATCTTAACACCAGAAGTGATATCACAGTAATTAGCCACTGATGCACTGATTAGACAAACCTGGGGAAGATGCCAGGAGAGCACTGGGGAAAATGGTGAACTACACTTGATTAGTGATTTGGAACTGTGTAACAATTTAGGACTTTGCGTTCCAACATTTTACACATGAAATAAAACTTGAACTGTACACAGCATGAGAAGAGCGGGGTGGCAAAAAAACAGAGGAGATATCTCAGCTGGAACGGCGTCTATCTTCACGTTGCATGGGGGGGGGGGGGGGGGGGGTCTGGTCCTGCCGCTACAGTTGAGTCAAATCTGCTCCCTCCCTGGCCAGGCAAACAGACCAAACCCATGAGGAAGAGGCAATAACATATTTACATCAAACTTGGAACCAACAGGGACCACAAGTTGAAAGGACTTTTTATCAGGAGACTAAACGCCTGGTCAGTTCATTTATATTAAAACTTAATCTATTAAATCATTAGAAGGCGAGTAAAATGTTTTGCGTCAAGTTCAGGTCAAACAGTCCAGACAATGTTGACCTTTGAGGAAACATAGAGCCAAACAGAGGAGGCTATTGTAACACACCAGCACAGTTGCCCTATCCACTATTCCACTCTGCCAGAGCGTGAACTGTCCCACTGGCAAAGATAATGAGACAGGAGTAGATGGTACGAATACAACTCTTGGATAAACTCTGTGAACTTAATGTTCTGAGAGCTTTTGTGTCTGACAAGTACTAGTGTTTTCAAAGTGTGTGTTGGCGCCTGTGTCCACATAGTGGGTTTTTTTCCTGAGCACCAACATCTTTTTTTGATTGTTCCCTGTGAGGAGAGAGCATGCTGTATGCAGCCACTTGGAGAAAAGGTGCTGGAATCAGCATCTTCTTTCCTAGCACTCCACTTTTTTTTCTGCAGCCACTGAGCAGTTCCAGTTGAAAATCTCCAAGCTTTTCAGAAAAGCACTGGTGTAATCACAGCCGCTCCTGTTCAGGAAACTCTCACAACAAAGACAAGAAATTTGTGGGAGCAGATCTACAGTACACACTTAATCAGGGATGCCCAATCCTGCTCCTGGAGAGCTACTGCCATGCATGTTTTAGGTTTCTCCCTGCACCAACATACCTAATGATTATCAAACCTGTGACAATCATCAGCTGCCTCATAACGAGCACATCATTAGACTCAGGTGTGCTGGAGCAGAGAAAAACCTAAAACATGCAGCGCAGTAGCTCTCTAGGAGCGGGATTGGGCATCCCTGCACTAAATCTACTGGTGAGCATGATGCTTTTATCACCGTATGTGATGAAAGCTTGTTCCTAGCTTATTACCTGTGTAGCCACCTTGCTAACATTAATGTTATTGTCATAGAAACGAAACACACCAACACTGCTTCAATGTACTGGAATCAAGCCCTCCAGCCGCCTGCCAGCGCCAGAAAAAGCAATATCTGTAAATCAGTGGATACATTTTTTTTGAGCATCACAACGACCACAAAATTATTTGTTTCACTATCAGAATTTGACCAATTTCGGTGAAAAAGCTCAAAGCATTTGGGAAGTTGAAAAGAGCTGCACGATTACAGGAGGAGCGCTAAACTGGAGGTTTGCCACTCAGGACGGGTAGAAGTTTCTAGTGCACTTGCTCTAAAGATCCAGGTAACTGCTGCGTAAGTCAAGCTTTGCTGGCTTCATGCGCCACTTAGCAGCTTATGAAGGGACCTTAATCTCCAACGTTGTAGCCAGTTCTCCATACATCCATGCTCCAATCATTTGATGGTGGTAGCAGACTGAGAATGTAGAACGTGTGAAATAGTCCACTTTATTCAAAACAGCATTGTAAACTAATGCCACCAGGGTTTAAAAGCATTTGAGAATAAAAGGCATCAGACCCTCTGCACAACTGTTTTGAGACTTCAGTGTCGTACGGTATCGATCTTATACACAGGAGCAGGAGAGGAAGATTTCTACTCTGAGATGACTCTTTCTACCCCTGTGTCTGTTAGTTTAAATAACTATTTGCCTGCCATGCAGACAGTACCTGCATCTGGGTTCATATGATTTTTTACAGGGAGCGGTACTTTCAATATTGAGGCCCGGGATAGTGTTTGTTATAAAGCAGTACCTCCCCTGGGATATCTGCTTTCTCTGTTACACAGGAATGTACAGAAATTGAGACCTTGTGAAGACTTCAGAGTGGGGCATCCAAGAGAGAGGAGAGAGGTAGAAATGCACATACACACAGAGAGTTGTGCCTGAGTTGTGTCTTGAACACAAAGCTTTAAACACTACCACATGCTAAGAATCCAGCAGCGAGAGAGAGAGAGAGACACACACACACCGTACTGTGTCCACACATGGTTGCACATGGTCTGTGTAATCCAGAGTGTGTGTTTGTGTATTTATGTGCACTTATCTGAGTGCATATGAGAGTTAGAGAAAAAGAGAGTGGACTTAGACTTGACTGTTTGATCCACTGTCAATGGCTCAGAGCAATTATAAGACTGATTAGGCTGTACTTGGCTGAAAACCATAAGCTCGGCTTGAAGCCAGTAAGAAATATAGCCAAAGAGTTAAAGTGTTGTTTAACTCACACACTCAATTTGATGCTTATTACAATACACAATAGTTATGCGGGAGAATTATGTAAGAGGATGTATGGCCAGTCAGAAAATGTGTTTTCCAGAAACTGTCATCATCATCCAACATTTCCTGGTTAGCGTTACGGTTTCTTCTGTGGTCGGGCTATTCTCTGCCCCTTGTGTGTGTGTTCTCCAGTTCATTTTCCCCACTTTCATATGCATGTCAGACCAGACCTGGACATTTCCAACAGAAACCATTCATTCAGTGAAACGATCCCACATCACGCTCCGCAACCACAATGAGGATGAGAAAATCACATCCAGCACATCTCACTGGCAGATTTTGTCAAATAGATTGAATAGAGACTCCTTTATGTGAATGGAGTAAAAGTGTGTGTGTGTGTGTGTGTGTGTGTGTGTGTGTGTGTGTGTGTTTGTGTGTGTATGCGCGTGTGCGTGTGTTTGTGTGTGTGTGTGTGTGTGCGCATTTAATGTGCTGGGGAAATGACACAGGCCAATGAACAGCAGCACTTGAATCCTGTTTGTGAAGTGCATTATTTCAAGAGATAAAGTAAGAGTATCCCTTTGAAAACGGGGAAAACACAATACAACAGTTAACCTGCAAGACCATACTCAGGTGCTAAATACGGTCTGGCTACACACGCTAACATTCTGGCATAGGGGGGGAAAATGCTCTGGGCTATTTGTATTTCTTTAAACTAATCACAATCATCTGCGGAGGTGATAAACCCTTGAGAATCAGATAACGAAGATACCAAAAGGGCTCCCCGTACCGCTAAAACAGAAGTAGCTGGCCCAACCCATGGAAATCTGTAATGTACCTGCTCTATGGTGGTATGGTATAAGTGCAAATTATCCAGGTATTTTTTATCAGCAGAAGTTGAAAGTTTTTGGCTTCATGCTCCACTGAGGCGCAGTATCCAGTTGTCTTTAAACGTTCATAATATATCCTGGGGCTACACAGTGGTATAGTGGATAGCACTGTCGCCTCACAGCGAGAAGGTTTCAGGTTCAGGTGAATGGTTGTCTGTCTCTGTACATCTCTATGTGCCCTGCGATAGACTGACGTCCTGTCCAGGGTGTACCCCGCCTCACGCCTGATGTCAGATGGGATCGGCTCCAGCCCCCGCGACCCCGACAGGGACAAGCGGTTGAAGATGAATGAATGAATATACCCTGGTAAATGTCAAGACAGTACGATGGTCTGAAACCATAGATACCACCCAAGCCTAAACAATAGCTGGACAACAGCTACAGTAGCCATGACTGAAAATAAAATAGTCATAGTGAGCTGACTCAGCGTTTTTTGCATAGCAACATCTATCTAATCACCATACGATGCTTGTCATACCAGAACAAGTAAGTATGTAGCAGAAAAACCCTCAAGCGTGTTGATGAGCAAGAGTGAGTTTTATCACCTACACCTAGAAGGTCTTGTTTTTTGGTTCAGTCTGTTTCTTTGTCAGCAGGATTATGGCCTGATTTCCATGAAACTTGGTTGAATGGTGAAGCACAGGTCAAGGCAGAACTCATTAGATTTTGTGAAGATACACACATTTGTTCTTTCATTTTTGTCAACATTGCACGATATGGCATTGCCTTGGCGGGGGTCTGCACTCTCCGAGCCCCTTTGTTTTTTTATGAATTCAACTTTTCATTTCAAAGAAATATATCTCTTTTTTTTTTTCCACCCTGAACGTGACATAGTATTGCTTTAAGACTTCTTGGCTGGGTGTTCCTGTCACACACGATGGAATTAAGCGCAAATTATGGATAAGTGGTGTCTCTTGTGGGGTGTATATATACTGAAAGAATGTGCTAGATGTAAAGGGATGGCAGTTATAAGGAGAGTGTGGGCGAAATAATCTTTAAATGCCAATGCATACCATTTTAGATTGAAACTACTTTAGTCACTGGCATTTCGTGTGATTATGCAATCATGACTCATGTAGGTTGTAATTTACAGAAGAGGAAATAAAGCTCCTTTAGAGCTCTATGCCTGCTGGGAAGCATGCTGGTGGTATCTGGACACGCAGATAGTGTTGATTTAATTTGCCCAGGTTTTGAGATCTGTCTAGATATAATATAAATAAAATAGTTGTGAATGGAGTTTTCTTTAAATCCATGATTCAAAATGTCAAATACAACATCCACAACTTTCTAGATACAATGTCCTGCTTACTCTTACGCTTGGATTAGGGCCGGGTATCATTTGTAAATCTTCAGTACCACATGTGATACCGATACCTTGAACTGAATACAGATACCTCAATGATACCTTTGGTGGATACTTATACTGTGCTTATAGTTCATTATGTCTGTGTCTGTCACTGTGAATCCCAAAAAGTATCACATACATGCATGTATGTATTTAATTAAAACATCTATTTGGACTATTTGGAGTGTACGTCCTGGGCGCTACTTGGATGAATACAAAACCCAAACCAAAGAAAGAATGGAGTGATTGTGGCTCTTTTTACCTCAGGTCAGAAGGATCCCATTATTGGACCGAAGAGTGTACTTAGCTATTGGCTCTACCGTCTGCAATCCGGAGCAGAGCAGATAGCCGCTGTCACGTTGCGCTGAATCACAAGCATTGTAGAGTGGCTGCGGCCGCAGTTGACTCCGGGGTCATGTCAGAGGCAGAACTCAGTAGCATCCAACCACAGTCGTCTTCCCCTGCAAATTAGAAAAATCACCAAAGAATGTGTTTGTCTGTGCGTGACTGGCTGTTACCATAAAGCACCAAAACTTGGCACAGTTTTACTCAGAGGTTTTAGATACCGGGTGGGCCTGACAAAATCTAACGTTACTCTGGATGATCCAAACACGTTTTCACCTTCTCTTCTGACAGAGAGTAGCTTGAATAAAAAACAAAACTATTGGCATCCTCTTACTCGTTTTTTTTGTAAATTGGGTGAACCAACCTTTGTCAACAACGTCATCAGTTGACACCATAGACTGCATCTATGATTGATTCAAGATTCAAGATTCAAGAAGCTTTATTCATCCCGAGGGAAATTATTGTGCAACAGTTTCAATACAAAGGTGGGAAAGGATCAGAGTAACAATAAGCATAAAAACATAAATCAAATCAAAGTAAAGCTAACGTAAAATAAATCAAGCAATTAACTAAGTGTGACAGAGTGCAACAGACATTGTGGTTAAGCGTAGGTTAATACAATATACAACAATACGCACTGTGCAGTTTAGCAGCAGATTGAAATGAAATAAGTACAAACTAAATAAGTGATGAGGAGTGATAATTGATAACAGTGTTATTAATGTAGCAGCATTTCGTACTGAACTCAGTGACTGTAAAGTACAGTAATGTGTAGCAGCCTTTCTTACTGAAGTAAGTTACAGTACAACTAAATAAAGTGATGTAGTGATGATATAAAGTGGCAAAGTGACAAAGTGACATTTTCTCAGGACACAGTGTCTCCACTGTTCCTTACCTGAACGGGGGGAGATGAGTTATCCAGTTTGATGGCCAACGGAAGAAAAGACTTCCTCCGGCGTTCAGTGTTAGAATGAGTCTGTGGCTGACACCGTAGACTGTATCTATGATTGACACCTATAATACCTCAGGTGAGCTGCTGAGCATAATCTGACCAGTGTTAAATATGTAAGAAACACTACATGCTATAGTTGCAAAATCAAATCTCAAAAGCATGGCCTATACAATGAATTGTTAAACTCCTATTTTTAATATAATAATGTATTGTAAATCAGCTGTACTGCAGAACCTCTGGTCCGAACTACTGTTTACTGTTAAAGCCTGAGTAGAGTGTTTAATCTCGGGTACAGATCTGGTTTTACCATCTGTGAGTCAGAGAGTGTGTTTGCAGCTTAGCTTTGCCATTGATTATATCAAGTAACCTCCTAAGGTCCTGCTGGCACTCTGAATGCTACTTGGCGAAAAGAAGATCTGTCTCTCTCATACGCAAAATAAATACGTCTCTCTCTCTCTCTCTCTCTCTCTCTCTCTCTCTCTCTCTCTCTCTCTCTCTCTCTCTCTCTCTCTCTTTAATCTCGTTGTATGCGTTCACTTTGATGGCTTTCCAGAGTGTGAGTCACTACAGGCAGCAAATGAAAGGCAGTTCAGTGACATTCTTTTGCGTCATTTTGTGTACTTACGCTTGGACTCAAACAAGTTGATTTCCAAACAGAAAAAGCAGACGTGGTAAGCGAGCCTCATTCAAGGTTGCACTTTCCCACTTACAGCAGAGACACACACGTTGACACACGGATGATATACATCACAATCAGCACTTATTCCTCACATTTGGTAGGTCTCGGGCCTTTCAGTGTTTTACTTTGACAGCTAAGAAACGTCAAAGCCAGGCCCCCCTTGCACACTTAGGTCTGGAGCCTGTATTTGTGTGTGTGTGTGTGTGTGTACAAGTTTCCTTGGCAAGGAAGTGTGGGAAGAAGCTTTTGTGTTGTACAGGCACTGACACATCACACCACCACTAAGCACATTCAGGCCTGTGGCGAGACTCTCGATGGTACCAGCTGGTTTTGTCTACCTGCTGTGCACAATTAGCAACTATGAAGGAAACGAACAAACAAACAAACAAACCGGCGAACAAATGTATTTATTCATTCTTAATTTGTTAATTTGGTTCTGGATGAAGCCACGGGAAGGAAATGATTCATGTACTGGATCAGTTAAGTGAGTCAGAAAAACAGACTTTATGGTGAGCTGAAAAAAAAGAAGTATTACAAAGGCATCCGACAGTGTGAGAGTGCAGTGCAGCATGGGTAAATACATCCCAACAATATAAAGATACAAGTGCAAACTGATACACAGCTGTTTTATTGGGCTACGGTGACAGCAGAGTCACCGAGGGTTGGTTGTAGATGGTTTTTTTCCTCTGATCTGTTTTACAACCGTTCCTGCTCTCTGGCCTGCTTCCCTTTGCTCACAGCAGGCCGCTGAGTCTGTGGGAGGAATCAAAGACTCTGCTCACTTCATTATATAAGAGCACTGCCGCTTGTTATCAACCTTTCTGAACCGTCTCTTTTAGGCTTTTAACTTCCACAAGCTTTCAAGTGTTACCCAAGGCTTACAGCATACGACTAAGCTTCTTCTTCTTCTTCTTCTTTGTAGCAGGAGCAGCAGCAGTAGTGGTAGTAATAGTAGTAGTAGTAGTAGTAGTAGCAGTAGTAGTAGTAGTAGTAGTAGTAGTAGTAGAAGTAGTAGTAACGCTATTATTATCTGAAATAATAGTAAAAGTATGGTAGCTGTAAAAACAGCAAGGTCCTAACACAACATTTTTTTAATGGCTTAAATAGAACAACACTTGGACAAGTGAAATAGCCTCCTCACACACAGTAACATGTGTTTGATGATTAGGGGGTCTTAGACAGTGTCCTTATTTATGATCCTAGTAGCCTGAGGGTTAAAGCTGCTCCTGAGCCTCTCAGTGCAGGCCTGGTGCATCTGGTACCTTTTTTACCAACTTCTACAGGGCAACATGGCTGTTACCCAGGTGGCTGGGATCTTTAATGATTCTCACATGGCGAAATGCCGTGGACTCCGTCAGTAGTGCGACATGGCTCTCATGGGATGCCCGCAGCACATAGCGTCCATTATATCCAATAGAAGCAGCTACTGTACATGTGCCACGGAGGCCCATGTATCCTCCAACAGGTAAAAACTACTTTAAAAAGTATAATCTTTAAAAAAAAAAAAAAAGATGTATGCTTCATTGTACCAAAGGGCAATGTGAGGCAGCCCAGCTTCCAAACCTGCAGAACCAACTGAATTGAAACTCACAGAGTGAAGCAGGCAGCAGCCGCACGCTACAGATGGAGTTGGTGTAGCTGTTTAAAAAAAACAGCTGCACCTCGCCTCCGTTCCCTATGGAATTTAACTGTTAGCCTTATTCATGCAGCACCTGGTGTAACTATGCTTTAGGCAGGGTAGAACACCGCCCATATTTTAAGCCATCAGCCGTTACGTCAGAGTGTGTGAATGACGTATCCAGGGCAGAGAGACGATTACCAGTAGCACAGTTACCTGTTTACCAGACACAAAGCTTTTCTTCTGGTAATCTTTATAGACTAGAGTGACACCTGTACACATTGAAGAAGCAGTCAGCTATAGCCTCAACATGTTTTGAAAGCACAAAAAGTAAATATGCAAAACAAAACTCAAATGTCTAGTTTTTGCGTCCTAAAACTAACAATGATTTCTAAATGAAAAATTGACATACATATACATCAAAATATAAGCCAAAAACTATATCAAAATGAATTATTTTGTTATCAATTATAACATTTATAAGAGTAGCAGTACCAA
Organism: Echiichthys vipera; assembly: GCF_963691815.1. Taxonomy (NCBI): domain Eukaryota; kingdom Metazoa; phylum Chordata; class Actinopteri; order Perciformes; family Trachinidae; genus Echiichthys; species Echiichthys vipera. Next base: position 27,828,192 of record NC_139834.1, on the reverse strand, counting down.
TAGCTGTCATAGTAGCATTGGCAGCAGCAGTAGTAATGGTTCTACAGAGTGAATGACGTGAACATCATGAGCTGGTGTCCCCCGCACCGGTGTTCATGGCAGTTAGCAACTGCTTGAGCCGCTGAGATTGACAGTCACGGTGTGTAGAAATAAATCACATACACACACACACACACATTACTGCATAGCACAGTCTCACTAGCTGTGTTTCCATTCAAATGTCGTGCAAAATTTAAGCGAACTTAAAACAGACAGCAAATTCGGTGTGTTTCAAAAAAACTAGTTTGGAGCAAATAAACGGGGCTCCAGCGTAGTTTGGTCAGAAGTTGGCGCTATAATATAGGCTTATTATGAGAATATGTACAGCGTAAACAGCTGATCAGTCATCAGTCAGAGTTAAAGTAATGTTTCTGTTTTAACAAAACATTATGAAGTAAATTTTGATTGTGCAATGTCATGGCTACAACACCTGTTTGCTAGGGTGGCAGCGTATGAACGGGTATCCTTCTCTTTGTTGGGCAGGATAGAACGGTTTTATTCGAAATGCTAAAGATTAAAACATTTATAATGCCCTACAAAGCGTAATGCAGTAATTATGAAGAGATTTAAAGTTAGTTTACTGTCCCAACAAATGAATATTTGGCACATTGATGATGAATCATGGTTCACTAGTTTGCCATTTAATACTTTTTATCCAAATCGATCCCAACCTAAATACTTACAGGTCCAAAATTGTGCAGAAACCATGCTATTAGTGATTTTGTAGTTACTGCACTCAGGCTTTGTTGGGCAGAATGGCCCTTAAAGACAAACCCAGGGCTTAGCCTTACCCCCCCCCCCCCCCCCACACACACACACACACACACACACATGCATTTGTTAACTTCCCAATAATCACACAGCCTGCTTCATTCTTTTCTTTTTGCATGGTTTACATGTATTGTAATTATTGACATTTTGTGCTAGATTTCCTTGGTCTGCTGTCTTTAGTTATATGGGTGCAGTCGACCCTTCTCACGTGACCTGGCTGACCCCAACACTTTGAGCGTGTCCACAGAATGCTGGTGTACTGGGCACCCTAAGACCCTTGACCCCTTACACGAGTTCTTTAAATTCAGAGTACCAGATTCTTTGACTCTGACGCTTGAACCCAACCACTCCAAACTGCAGAGTCATGTCACTTGAACCTCCTTGCACTTGCAGGAATTTTTATTTATAATATTGCTATTAGTCATTCAAGGTATTACGTAGCTGCAGTGCTGGGTCTGTTTTAAAGTAGGAAAGAAATACTGTACAACAGGACACTAAAAATGTGTTTATGAAAAGATTTCAGGTGAGAAAAAGGCAATACAGTGCAGGGTTACCCCAGAAAAGTTGTTAGGTCGCACAGAGGCCCGTGATCGTGCACTCGAGGGACTAAAAAATATATGTTTTTATTACAAAAAACAAACTAAACTGGGCCTTAAGGTGTACTAAGGTTGTCTTGAGCAAATGTCAGAGGAGTGGCTCATCAAAATGAGAATGGTCCACCTTAAAAGTGGGTCCAGTTAGCCTGAAGGTGTTGCTAGCTTAGGGGGGAACTCCCCTCATTTTTATCTGCCAGTAGCAAGTAAGACACAAAACTTTGCTTGGGTGTTGAGGAATTGTAGCATTCATTCACCGACAAATACACTGCACAGACACCGTTTTGCTGCAATCAATCATACACACACTCACTCTCATTGTTGCTGACTGAGTGAGCGTGTGTCTGTATGAAAATCTGACAGAAACTGAGAGAGGACAGTTCGGCAGCGCCAGCAGAAATGACAGCAAAATGTATCTCAGCAAAATCTGTTCTCTCTCTCTCACACACACATCCCGCTTTAATCTCACTGTTGGCAGCCCAGGGCCATCCACAGCAGCTGGCTCAAAGACAGTCCTTAGTAATAGCGCTATAGTGGAAAGACGGCTTTTGAAAGAAGAGCAAAAAACTGCACTGGATGCTTCTCGTAATGGAAAAGATGTTCCAAACGGTCCTCAACAATAGCTTCTCAGATGGTTCTGTGTAACAAATCATCTGTCGAGTCAGGTTTTCACATGTTGGGCCCATTAGAGAATGAGTGTGTGATGAAAATATATCCTTGACCAAACTTTTTGGCACACACAACAACTCAGTAAGGAGCTCCAGTCATCAATCATACAGTAAACTTGCAGGATTATGCAACATGTCCCTTTAACTGCATAGACACACGACGGCAGCGGATCAACAGACGTCTCATCTGAAGTCATTCAGTGAAAGCTGACACACATGCTTTCATGCACATACATGCTGACTTCACCCATAGGCATGCAAGTTGGTACTAGATATGACTACTGTGTACTGCCACTGGTAGCCATGTAACAGCTGTTTCCAGAGAGAGTTGGACAATGTATAATAGAGAATAGCATTTAAGACCTGAAGCACTCAAGCCAATGTTTTAAACAGGGACACTTTTCTGTGACAAAACCAATACTGAATACAACTCTGTAATAAAAACTGTAAATTAATCTATTTTAAATGTGCTAAATATACTTGGATTATTCAGTTTAGTTTCCTCCCTCATGTTGTTAACACTAAAGAAGAAGAAGAAGAAGAATTACTTTATTAATCCTGCGACAGGGAAATACATTTTTTTCACTCTATTATTATTCATGTTACACACACAGGCCCAAAATACACACACATGCACAAAAAGGACCTACATACATGCAATTAATGGAGAGATGTCAGAGAGAGGGGGCTGCCAGTGGACCGGCATCCCGAGCAGTTGCTCAACAGCACCTCGCCAGTGCCCAGGAGATGAACTGGCACCGGTAGAAAAGACCTCTAGTGGCCTTCTGTGGTGCTCTTTGTTGCCTCAGTCTACGGCTGAAGGTGCTCTTATAGGACTCTAGGGTGGCATGAGGGGGGTTAGGGGTGTTGCCCATGATACTGAGCAGTTTCCTCAGCATCCCCCCAGTTCCACTCCCAGGACAGAACCAGCCTTCCTGGTGAGTTCACTGAGTCTGTTAGCGTCGTCAGCCTTCAGCCTGCTGCCCCAGCACAATACAGCGTAGAAGATAACACTGGACACCACAGAGTGATTAGACATCAGAATCATCGTTCTGCAGACACTGAAAGATCTGAGTCTCCTGAGGAAATACAGGCAGCTGTGACCTTTTTCTGGAAACGGCATCCGTGTTTTTAGTCCAGTCCGGTGTACTGTCTTTGTGGATGCCCAGGTCCTTGTACTCAACCACAATGTGCATCTCTGTTCCATTTATGGAAAGGGGGTTGAGACACCTCGTAAAGTCCGCCACCAACTCCTTCCCCTTTGTTACGTGAGTTAGAGGGGGTTGAGTCCACACCACTCCACAAACCTGTCCAACACATTTCTGTACTCAGCCTACTGGCTTCTCCTGATGCAGCCCACGACTATCAACAGCTCTTAGACCGTCTCAGGACTCAGGGATGCCCGCCAATCTGTCTTGATGTAACCCATCAAATAAAAGCCCCCTTTCACACTTATCGGTATAAATTGTAATGAACAGTGCAAGTCTCAACAGCAGGAAGATGTTCCCCAAATCTGATTGTGCCGGTCTCCCTTCTGAGCAGTCGAGACCAGAGGTCAGACAAGAAGGGGCCACAGCAATGTCACGTCTAACCTGGATCTTCAGTTCCACCGACTCCCTCAGGGCTTCATTGGGTACAATTCCTTTGCTCTCCAGAGGCAGCTTGAAGGGCTGATACAAAGTGTCCTAAAGGTCATCCTCATCATCCTCCTCATCATCATGCCAACAAGTGAACTGGAAGATCATTAAAGCCTTGCACACTGTATCAGCTAACATGCAATCAGATCTCTTCCCCAGATGATGAAGTGCGGCGTCCCAAATTGTTCTGGGGTCGGCGATGACTTTGTCTTTCCTAGCAGATGGTGTATTCCCGCCACTGTCAAGAAATGTGTGCTTCGCAAATAGCCCTTTTATGAGAGACTTCACCATTGAACAAACACTCTGGAAGAGTTAATAGTGTTGGAATCAGCCTTAAAGACTTTGCAGAGTGACGAGAGGAAGTCTATCAGGAACTTGATGAATAGAACAAATCTGGTAGATTTCTGAAAGAAAGCCTTAAGTTTTGTCCCTGCTCTCTCCCCTTTTTTACATGCTGACAGTTGGCCTAAGTGCCCCACTATAGCCTGGTAATCCCTCTTTACACCTACCAGTGCTCTCTGGTTATGTGACCATCTTGTGGCATTTGGTTAGAATGGTTTCAATCACCTGCCCTTTGGAGGATGGCCCAGTTTGTGGGGGGATAGTCGTAGTAGGTCCTCAACTGTTCATCCTCAACATCCTTTATTGGAAGCAGTGTGCACAATGAATAGAAGTGGGGACTCCTGTTTCAATACCTGGTATTTTACTGGAGCTCAGTCAAAACAGGCAAATGCTGTTTCATCCTGCCAGCTGTCACCAAATGCTAAGTTGTCTTTCAATTTTTGATTTTTCAGCCTTCAGTGATGCTCTCTGTCAGGCATCTTCACGATGTGTAGATTTTTTATGACACTCATCCTTTGATAAATGCATTCTTCCATCTACTGTTTTCATGCATCCTGCGTGTTTCACACATTGGCTCTCATGCTTTAACCAGGGTATTCTTACATTCATGATCACTGGGAGCAGTCATTGTTTTCCCCTCTTTTATTCTGACACAATTAAGAAATAACAAACACAATTAATGGGTACATTTTTAATGTTAGGTAAGGTTAGGCTTCGGTGTTTGTGAAATGATGAGCTGACTAAATGTCTAACAGGTTTTTCACTTAAGCTGTAAATTAAGAGTGAGATGATCAGAAACCGTTGGTCATGTGGAACTAGACTTGGCATACAGATTTTAGTTACTTTGAGTGAGAGCATATCCAATTGTGAAAAGTTGTGATAATGTAAAATAAACTAGTTAGTAGGGATGGGCATGAGTACTCGAGTACTCCTTTTGGATGTCAGTATTCGTTCAACGCGTCGAGTACTCACTCCTTACGAGCTTTGAACAAATACTGCACATGCTGTGGAAGTGAACAGAAAAGAAATATGCGTCTGCAACTGTTTGAGTTGCATTAATCCCTTCATTTATGAGAACGTGCACAGCAAATGATCTAAAAGGTCGCAGGATTCACAAGGGAGCCATCAAACCTACACAACCACGTAGTCAAAAGCAAAACGTTTGGACAAACTTGAATGAAAATATATATATATTTAAAAAAAAGTTTAATGGCCTAACTCGGAACACACACACACACACACACACACACACACACACACACACACACACACACACACACACACACACACACACACACACACACACACACAGTTCTCACAGTAGCTAATGACACAAGAAGGTGTTGCAAGAGTGGGTGAAATACAGTAGTCTGTGTGTGTGTGTGTGTGTGTGTGTGTGTGTGTGTGTGTGTGTGTGTGTGTGTGTGTGTGTGTGTGTGTGTGTGTGTGTGTGTGTGTGTGTGTGTGTGTGGACAGCCAGAGATAGGCTGATATAGTGGGTGAAGTGAGAGTATCACAAGGCCAACAGCTGCTGGTGTGACCAGCAACAGGTGCTCCAAGGTAAACCAGAGGTACACCAGAAAGACACAGGCCATCCCAGAGACGTATTTAGTCAAATATCTGTATAATGATACCTTCACCTGTCCTATAACTGCCTACTCCAGACAAAGTGTGGATCCCTCCTAAACAACTACTACAACTTCTACAAAGTTAATTTTGGGTGGTGGTCTGTAAAGCTGTAAGAACTTATTGTGCGTTAGGATTAAACAATTTATTCCTGGCAAGTGTGAAGTAAGACAACAGGAAAGTCAAACACGCAATCAGAGGGACAGTAGATGTTTCCCAAGTAGTGGGGGCAGTCAGATGGAAAGACAGAAACATAGAAAGACATGCCATGATAGCGTGGCTGGCAACAGGGGGCAGGGACATTTATTTATAGCAACATTACAAGTTTCCATGATAGTTTCCACGACGCAGGCCAGAGACCCTGGAAAGTCATCTATCACAGTTATTCACCACTGCGCTTATCATCACACGAGTACCAAAGCTACTCTGTCTGCAGCAGCTTATAAAAGCCTGCATGGACCAAGACTGTCCCGAATCACAATTTATTTAATTATCATACAGTTGGAAGTTAACGAAACAGAAAATGATACTAAAACAGGAGTGAAAAGTGCATTTGTTGGATAGTATTTTCAGCCTCAGATTAACACATGTTGTTTTAGGGAGTGTTTACAGCACCAACGTGGTGTGTGACTCAAAGTAACCTACAGTGCTCACGGTGGAACATGTCCCCTATCATGTGTCGCTCATTGATGTGTTTCGAATAGTTTTGGGACAATAACTGCCCACAGTCTTTATCTGTGTACCAAAGGGCTAATTTCTCTCTGCCCTATTGTGGTACAGTACGTGTATAATATGTTTGGATTTTCCTGGTGGCCTCTGATTGGTTTAGCCTTGTGAGACTATCCTGATCTTGCATGCACCATTGTATTTTACTCGCAGATCGGTCTGGTAACATGCAATGGAGAAAATTTGGAATCGTTGGCTGTAAGTGTGACGCAACGTACGCAAATCCAACCTGATCTAGAAACACTTTCAGACAGCGGTAGCCCTAATACTATTAGCCGCTTGCTAACGCTATTTTCTATTGGATCGTTCAATTGGAATATGGACCGGGCACCTGATATTGTGCCTTTTATCCGTAAATTTGCATAACATAAACAGCAAATATGCTTTAGCAACTTTCCGAGCTTTGCCTCGACACTGTTAGTACATCATATGCTTCGTTGATCCGATTGGTTGATTTGGCCCGATAGACAGATGGTTTATCCAATCAGCAATCAGTGTTTTCGCCCCTTCCCAAAAGATCTCCAAACGAGAGTTCCCAGAGCATGCAGATGCAGTTGCACACAATAAGGTCACTGTCTATGGGCGGTCCCCATGGACCTCTGAGCTACAATCCACCCATTGCCTTTGCCAGGCGACCGCGTCTCACAGAGTTTCAAAGAGACGTGAAGATAAGAGCAGAAAACACAGACACTTTAACGACAGTATGATAACAACATGCCAAATGCAAGATTCACTCTCAGTGAAAAACCAATGTTTGGAAAACGGCCAAAACACACAGAGCTACCGTAGAGCCGTAGCCCCACCTAGTGGAAAGGTCATGCCACACCACTATGTATATATACATATAAAGGATCCAACAGTTATCACATTACAGTGGTGGAATGTTGAGTTGACAGTACCTCAGCTAAACACCTGCATTAGCGAGAGGATAGACATGTTTTTTCTACATGAACTGACAAATGTGAGCATGGTCCAGCCAAGCAATTGGGATGGAGATAATGTTATAACATAGCTATTTAAACACTTGCACGTGAGCTGGTGTTCCCTGTCTGCGATGCTGTGATGATGTAACTCATACATGAAGTTCTGGCAAGTCTACTTTTACCCGCAGCAGCAGTTCAGAGCAGCTCTGTAGTGCAAAGCGTGTGTGTATGTATATATATATATATATATATTTATATATATGTGTGTGTGTGTGTGTGTGTGTGTGTGTGTGTGTGTGTGTGTGTGTGTATGTACATGTGTGTGCACTGTGTCTGCATGGAGGCGTTAATGAGGTGCTGAAAATGCCAGGGCTCACATCTGAAGCCAAAGAACACCACAAAACACACGCTGTACACATAAAAAAAATACACAAAAGACAGAAATGTAAAGGAAAACATGAGGGCAGGCAATCTTAGTATTTATTCTGGTTTTGATTAGCGTTAATATGAGTTGAAAATAAACAGTGAGGGGCTGTTAACCAGATTTCCATAACCTCCAGGGGCTTTGACTCATGAATAGAAGGATAAAGGAATCCATAGCTATAACATGGATCAAGTTACTATAAACTTAAATAAGACCGGGACTTAAAGCCTGTTACAGACAAATCCTCCTCGCAGACCACCATGCTGTGGATAGTACCACCAAGACGCACTGCACCTCTGCTCTCCTACTTCAAGATCTTGGAAAATTGCTCTTCATACTTGTCAACTCTGATATCTTGGACATGTTTACGAGCCTCTTTGTTTTGATTGCAGCAATTCAAAGCATGTCTAAACAGTTCAAGTGTCCTTATAAAAACAAAGTCTCTCCACTGGGGTCTGTTTTTAGCTGCAGTATACTGTTGCAAGTATGTGAGAGTTTTGCCAGGGAATTGCCTTGTTATAGAAAAAGTCCCTTCAAGTAATAGACACACTAACTAGAACTCTTCTGTCTCTTTAATCACTGCTGCCACCTTGTGGAGCAATTGTAAACTGTCACTGAGTGGGGAAGTAACACATAACCTCATCAATCAACCTTTATTTATACGACGCTTTCATACGGAAAAGTATCGCAAAGTGCCTCACAGAGATGTGCAGAAAAAGAGAAACAACAGATAAAATCAGGAGAGGAAAGTTATAAGATCCCAACCCTCCCACCCCCACAGTCATGCACAGAGACGTACACAAATATGTATACGTTCATACACACAACAATCCCCCGGTAGAGTACGGTTGCAACGAAACCTATTACAGGCAGGAACGTCGGACAGACCTAGCCTTGTGGAGGACGGACATCTGTCTGCACCGGTTGGAGAGGAAGAAAAGGAGAGAGAAAGAGAGAAAAGCGGACAGATGGACAGAGAGAGACAAAGACAGAGACAGACACACTTCCAGTAACTATAGTATCTATAGTAATGTGAATATGACTTATATGTTATGGCAGTTAATACAGCAGAATAGTAGAAACAAGCACAGCTAAGGTGATTATAATAGTAGCAGGAAGCGCCGTGCAGCACCACGGCAGCAGGCACCACCACAACAATAATCATCTATGGTGGCCTCTAAGGGTTAAAGTGGATATAAGTAGTGGAGACAAAAATGGGGCCACCCCATTCAAAAAAGACTCTAAACCAGGCTAGTAGTGCACATTCAGGCAAACTCTGTGTATTATTATGAAGGTACACATATCAAAATGTTTATTTTACATGAAGAAAATGTTATTCTTATTATTATAAATGGATCTAGAAGCAGGTGAAGAAAAAATGCGACACAAGCCCCTAGTTGTGTTAACTTAAAAGAAATAGCACCAAAGCATATTACACACCCACAGTAGTGACTGCATGTCTTAACAATAGTGAGGCGTAATGTAGCTACACCACTGAAGTGCAGCATGTGACACGAGATGTTACACACTGCTGGTGCAGCTATGAGTTACAGCCAGTAGTTAGAACAGCTGGATATCTAATAGATTAGAAGTGAGGGAAGACATTCTCACTCTGTCACCCACAGTAATTGAAACACACAAGTGGGGGATTGCATTTTTAGACCTAGCCTGCAGAAGAATTAACACCATCGCCGTGACATAACCATTAAATGTCACAGCAAGCCCACAGAGTTGCCGGGACATGGGTTCACATTCTAACTTAGAGTGAGCTCCTCTACAGAGATCTTCATGCTGTTGTGTGTCGCACCAGCAGGTTGGTGGACAACGACATATCAGACATGCCATGAATTCAAAAGGCATTCTAGGTGATAGATATTGAAGTATACTACATATATAATTGTATTAAGCTTCCTAATTGGCTACTAAACAGAAATTAATTTGTTTGAAAATTGACTTTAACCATCGACTTCAGTTACAGAAAATGGAAAAGTTACAGTAGTTTCTAAAACCAACTTGTGTAGATTATAAAGATTGGGCAATACGTTATTTACTGCGTCGTAAAATATATATTTTCCATGAATGAAGAAGTGGAGGTGTTGTTTCTGCCTGCTGCTGTCACCAGTCCACCAGAGATGGAAAGAGACAGGAGGGGGATATCGTTATCTGCCAATGCCATGAAATTCAAGACGGTACCCCATGATGCATGCACAAGAGCTCACACTCACGCACGCACACACACACACACACACACACGCACACACACACACACACACACACACACACACACACACACGCACGCACACTGTGAGCTTGAAGCACAAACATATGTACAAAAATGCACGAGCAGACGGAGAGCGGAAGATACACATAACCTTAATATAGACAGTCATTTACACTCAAACACACAGCACACAGCATAGCAAGCATGCACGGTTATTTTGGGGAGCTTGCGTTCACCTCAGCTGTGGACACACACACACACTCACCCTCACAAGCTCTGGAGACAGAGGTAAGGACGATACAAGGAATAATATTGGAACTTATCTCCGCTGTGTGTATTATAAGCTTATTTCAGTTGTCAGTAGCCCGAGTAAGACTGCCATTAATGTCCTTTTCAACCATAACTTAATGAGTGTGTTGAATGAGCATGTCTTCATGATCAGAGATGCCTGCCACAGATATCCTTGCACTAACAGAGTAGTAGGCTCTGTGGTTGGCTCTGCAGTGAAGGGAGCTTTTTTTAGGAGTCTTGGCTGATTTCACTTGCTCTCACAAATGCATAATGGTTTCCCCGGTTTCCCCGGGGACTACCATGATGTCCTGTATTTCACATGTTTTGATTTTGTCCTTCTTATTGTGATTGTCACACAATCTCCAACTTTTAAACGGTTTGGGGGGTCTTTAACGTGAACAGGTTGCAACCCAGTGCATTTTGAGCTTCTATCATTGAAGTCTTGCGGAGTGAAATCTAGGCAGGGTGCATCTTTGTTTTACTACTTAATTGAAATAGAAATAAACAATTTATTAACGTCCCAATCACACCATTTCCCACATCCCTGCAGCAGGGCTACACGTTGCATCTAGTTACCCAATCAAAAAGCGCCTAGTTTTGTAACCGTGGTTACGGGGGAGTGGGATTATGGGATGTAGACATGGCAGCCTGCAGTGGAGGCATGTCTGTCAACAGAACATTGTTGTCCTGACGCGCAACTAATGGACCCGCGGTTTCATTTGGACATCTCGCGTGACTTCCGGGACTCTGTCGACAATACTGTGTGTGTATAAACATGTGTGTTTTTTGTTTTTCTAATGTGTTTGGTTCGGATGAGCTGAGAGCTTCGTCAACACACCCATCGTGTAAACAGCTGCTACCCGTCGGGTTTTACAGCCACGTATTGACTCATTGTGCACAAGTCGAGTTTCTAAAAGCCTTAATTTGCATTTGAACACTGCTGAAACTGTTCTTTTCTGAGGAAGGAGCATCTGTATTTTGTATTTCAAGAGTGCATTCTTGTCTTTAAAGAACTTAAGGCAGTGTGGCTTTGCATTAAGAGTTTTGCACACACAAGACTCCAATTCAATGAAGCATTGGTGCAGACAGTAGGACTATTAGATCCATTGGGAAACTAAGGACACGCTGTAGCCTGTCTTGAGATCCAGTGACACCGGCGGAGTTTTAAGAGACATATAGAAAATGACAGATTTCCTAGAATACTGTAGATGTGTGACTCTTGAAATAAACATTATTTGTGATTGATTGCAGTTTGAGTGTTTAGCCAAATGCAGAGATATCTATGTCTTAAGTCAAGAAAACTGTCTTGCTCACACATTTGAGGACATAATGAGGAGTATAACACAAGTAGGCTATCACCTCTGTGGGAGATGTCAACAGATCTACACAGGGAAACACACATGAACATATAAGTTAGGGGGGGAAACATTGCTGAAAAAGAACACAACACCATTTGAAAGGTCCCCTTAATGAGCTTATTAAGAGGATATTGAGCTGGGGAACATCTGACCCTGGGGACATGAATACACTCATCATATACGGAGCCCCAGAACTGACAAAAGATAGTCAAACACTCAGAGGAGCTGAGAATGTAATTAAATAAATCAATTATAATGCCATCAAGTCAATAATTTCAATGGCATATACATAGTAGTCGGAATAGTAAAAATCAGGGTTCCCTATAATAATCACAACATCATTGGTGGATCAATTTGGAGAAGTGTGTGGCTTCCGCCTGGCCGCAGGTACACCTAACCTAGGACCAAAACTAAAAGGCACAGGTCTAGTTTTGCCCCTGCAGCCATCAGACATCTGAATGAGAACTAGTTGACGATGGTTGTGGTGTCGATGGTGTTCTTGATGTTGATGATGATGACGATGATGATGATGATGATGAATGCATTTATGCACTTTATGCCGTGCATATTGAGGGTAGCCACTTAACATATTAAGTGCATATAAAGATGATGGGGATGATGATGCTTTGTGTAGCGTTTACTATTTTCCTTTTTTTATTTTCATTTACTGTATTGTTTTGTATGAGTGTGTCTCACTGCGAGCCAAATTTACCTGCGGGTACAAATAAAGAAATCTAAATGAATCTAATCAGCTCCACTGAAAACACATGTAGCTGAACACACCGAGCAGCAGCCCTTACAGCTAGCTACCTAGCTGAAGCTAACTTTCATCATGCAACAACAGTGTAGTGTAATGTTAATCATCCATACAGTATACTGCTGAAGCTCCCTATATTAACTCTTGTAACAGTAGCTAAAGTAGTAAAGGGTTTTTAATGGGATGCAAATTCTGGCTTCCTAAGCTGCAGCGAGGTAGCATTGGTAAACAGAAACGTACAGATGATCAACTGATTGGAAGTAAAGGAAAAAACAACATGTTCTAGATATTTATCAACTAATTACAGGAAAACTATCAAGATTTGTATTTCCTTTTTTCACTCCATTAAACTATTTTAACAATTTAACTGACAATTTAACTGACTAACTGAACTAACTATTTATTGATGTATTTAGTTTTGGACTTGTTATCCATCTTTTACTGCTCCATAAAACACCTGACCCACCAGACGTCCCATTTTATTTAGTATCCCCAGATTAAGCCAAAACCGCCCCACTCGTAACAGACACCACCCCCATCATGCCTGGTGAGGAGAAACCACCTCAACAGACCCGTCAAAGGAAAAAGAACAAAAAGTCCCGCTCCAAGAAGAAGAGTCCTGGTGGGAGTCCCAGTGCTTGCCTTGGAGACACTATAGATGGCCAAGATGACCTCCTCCTACCACCAGTGCTCCAGCCTCCTGCCAAAAAGGCTGCAGAGGAGAAGCCGAAAGTGTCCTTCGCCGAAGAGGATGAGGAGTCGTTTATCGCTATCTGTCTTCAGGTGCTTTTCCCCTACCTGCTGGCTGGGATGGGCATGGTGATGGCCGGCCAGGTGCTGGACGGTGTACAGGTGAGTGCACGTCCATGAGGCTGGTTTTGAGGCGGTAAACTGACTGACTTGTTACATCTTCAGTAACTTGTATCGAAGTTGTTATAAATCATGTTCAACGAGTAGTGATGCTTTTAGTGTGATGCATTTAATTTTCATCGATGAATTGCTAATTATTGACATCTGTTCAGTTTCTGCTGTTGTTTCATTCTTGACTTCAGATCTCTGGCATAGCTTAAAGGTAACACAAGTCAAAAGTATGTGAATGGTTCACATAGTCTACTGCATATTTTTCAACGTGGAGAACAAATGAGGAAGTTGTCGACAGCACCACATCCACCGAAGGTTTTGGTTTAAAGAGACAAAAATGCCCCACGGTGTTACCTTCAACTAGCTTACTTTGTTTTGTAGCTCTAACTTGTTTTTACCATGGCAATCTTCAAAAGCACTGATAGTTGACTAATGAGTACAATAATGTGGCGTGAAACTGATTCAAATATTTTACATATTCTTCTAAGGGTGCACTCACACTGTCCTTCCGTACCGTGCCCAAACATGTTTCACGGGTAAAGTCTAGTTCGTTTGAACAGTATGAGTGCAACCGTAACACGCCTAGTTGCGGCACGCTTGCCGGGCCATGGATCGTTTGAGAGAGGTGGGCTTTTGTAAAGCACGTTTGCACATGTACGAGCACGAGCGTGCGCACGTGTATGAGCACAAGTACGAGCACAAGTACGAGGCCTACGGCAGTTCTGAGGTCATTTTATGTGCGCCTGTTCGGACATAGAAAAAAGAAGGCCGGACCATGCGCGGACATTTACAACAATGGCGGTGAAAGGTTCACGTTGGTGTGATGCGGAGGTGGAGTGTTTACTGCAGATTTGGTCGATGAAAATATTCAAAAACAGTCGGACAAGACGCAAAAAAACTTTGAGGTCTATGGAAAGATTTGTAAACAAAGTGATGCATTGCGATAACGTCAATCAATGCGCGTGACGTGTTACGGCGTGATGACGTATAGGCAGCAAGAAGCATTCGCGCAAGGCCCAGGTAGTGTGAGTACAAACGGGCCTGGCCCGCGGGGAAAGAGGGAGGGGGGGACAAGTACCCTAAAGCAAGAGACACGGTACGGACGGACAGTGTGAGTGCGCCCTAAAATGCAGGTGCAGAATGGTCACAAGCTACAGATGTCAAGAGACATACCCACTCCAAGTGTAGAGAGAAAGACAAAATATTGCTATAGGTAAATAAGGCATTGTGAATTTTTCACTATCACTAGAATGTCTGTCATTCGATCACAATATGAGGTAGGAACAGTTGTAGCATTTTGAGTGATGTTTTCTCTTTAAATTGAACATTCAAAGCTCAGACAGCCCCCTCTGTCCGTGCCAGGCGGCCCTGATATCTGGTCTGCCGCCAGCTGGGCTGAGGGAAATCAGACAGCGCGCTGTTTGCTCTATGATGAGCTGATATCTCTTTCTTCCTCTCTGTCCTCCACTGATAGACACGCCTGTCCTCATATGGCTTATTGCCTTTGCTACATCTACTGTTCATCAGTATTTCTTCCACTCTCTCCTCTATAGTATCTGTTACCCCCCCCCCCCCCCCTGCGTCTGATGGAGGACAATTAGTCATGAGTCTTGGCTGAGTGCTGTGTCTCAAAGCACAGAGGATGTAGAAGGACACAGAGAGTAGCCTATCTGAATGGAAAGGAGATAAAGACAGGAGCACTTCACTGTCAGTAATAAGGATTGTTACTGTAGCTTGTGGTGGTTGTGGATCTTGTCTACATAACCTCTTCCTGTTGTGGTAGCTTCATATATCCCACATGTTACATCCTACATCCTACGCCAACACGCTTTTTCAGATTTTAACCTCAAATGGTTTGCCACTGCTTTCCAAATTATGGCTTACTCCTTGCAGAGCATGGGCTGCATTACACAACAGATAATAGATTTCTGATGCCTTTATAAGATGACTTGAATTGGACACCAGGACCTCAAATGAGTCATTCCTGAAGTATTAAAATGTTGATCATTGTCACAGCATAATAAAGCGCCAATGATGTCTTTTGTGAAATGGGCTTGGAATGATCGTACTGGCTTTAAACCTAAACTTGTCTATAGTTGGTCAGCCTCCCAGAAGCCCGGGCGTTATAATATGCTCTGAATGTGACAAACAATTATTGTGCCAAACTGTTACAACACAGACCAAAAGTGTGGGAGAGCCAACCACCATTATGTCCAATTTATTGCATTAAAATGTTTAAAGGAGAAGGCTGTGTAGGTGAGAGAAAGAAAAAAAACCTTGTAAAGTTCCATGGTGCATACATTGGTATTAAATCAGATGGTGTGGCTGCTTGCATAAAATAAATAGCTAATGGGATAATTTGCTAATATCAGCCTCATCTGAACACCGGCAGTCTGCACACAGTTTGAAGGCTGGATGTGAAAGTTATATGTAGTCATTAAACCCAGCTGGTACTACCTGCCATCTAATTATAAATCAACACACTTGCAATCCATGATTACGTGCGTTGTTATCACATTAAATACTGCCTTTGATCAAGATCTGAAATGCATGAAATTGGAAAGCAGGGCAATGTTTTAGTCAGTACAGTACGTGTTTGTTTCGTCTTAAATGTTGTGTTACTAAAGCAGGAGATACAGTACCAGGGCCTATGGCAGGATCACCGTGCATACATGCAAATATAACAGGTGAACCCAAGCTAGAGATGGACGGAACAGACAGAGAGAAAGAATGAGTCATGACGTAGAGAGAGACGAGAAAAAAGAGGGATGCGAGAGGGAAAAACGCAGCAAGACCGGCCGACGTAGAAAGATGGATGTCACATGGAGAGAAGGAGGTAGGGTGAGAGGCAGACACGCAGCAAGAAATAGAGGGAGAGGGGAGGTGGTAAGCCGGTTGTTTCCCTCATGAGTTTGCATGTTGGGCAGTGCAGACAGCCCTGCCTCTTTCTGTGCTACGTCACAGCAGAGCAGAGCAGAGGGAGCAGGACTACCCTGACGCTGACAGGAGGAAGGAGCACTCTGCCAGAAGCCGGCTGCTGCATCTTGTCAGTAGACCTCTTGGATCTCTCGTTGGCATTACGGAGCTCTTTTTTGTTTTCCTCTTCACCCTCATTTGTGAGCCTGCCAAAAGACAGGAGCTGGACTGACGAAAGACACACTCTAAGGGAATCCTGCTGCTTCTTACTCTCTCTCCCTTTTGGAGTATTCTTTATCTTCTTGCCGCTGTCAATCATCCAAGTGTCTCCGTGAGCATCACTAGCACTTTCAGGATACAGCTGTGCTTCTACCCTGGAGGTCAAACAGATTTCAGACTGGATCGAATGGTTCGAAGTTAAAGCTTCAGCAAACAATAAACTCAATGCAAAAGACTTCATCAAATGGATTCACGAGTGGATCGGTGGAACTGGACTGAATCAGGACTCTTTTAGATCTGAACTCTCCATTGTCAGGTTCATTCTTTTGAATCTGTCTGGATGCCAAAGCCTTTTTGCTTGCCTTTACTTAAAAAGGGCAGGTTGGTTAAAGATAGACTTTGACTGCAGATGTGGAGCATCAGCTCAGCACGAACATTGTGACCTATGAATAAGGAAATGGTGTTGATGATTGCATTTCCCAGTGGTGCTGACAAATGGATGCCTCATCACTGCTGACTCACCACTAGGCCAAAGATGCCACACTCCATTGCCCTCATTGTTGAAGTTAAAGCCTTTAACTTTGAGTTTGTCTCTGAAAAAAGATCCGTAATTGGAACAAATGGAAAATCCAGAGAAAATATCGTACTTTTTGTTATTTAATCCGACTTCTCACTGAATCTAAAGACATGGCAGTAGCTGATTACCCTTTTTTCAATTTTCCTCAGAGGTGAAAGGGTAAAAAAGAGGTTTTCATTGTTATCACGAAAGCTTGAAGAAAAGCTATTTCTTGGTAATCCTGTCTCTCTCTCTCCTTGAAACATGCGCCCTTTCCCTTTTTAAGTCAAGGACAACAACATTGATTGGTTTCTTTTTTAGCACTCACCCTGCTCACTTCGTAGGACAGGTGAAACTCAAAAAACCAAATGTATTTCGACACATCAGAAGCAGATTTTTCCTTTGCACGTGGATTGCAGTTACACTTACCATGGGATAACCATACGTCGAACTAAGTGCTTTAGTAACCCCCTCGTTCAACATGGTGGTGACTCGTCTGGAGCTGGAGCTACGCTACCAGGGCAGGAAGTTACGTGGCGTTACATGGAAGTTGACTCGATCAGAACATGGTTTCCTACCAGAGAGCTCCTGGCTCATTGCCGCCCAGGTTATAGTGCCCTACCTGGTGTCAGGGCTCGGATTGGTCTCCGCGGGTATTGTTATGGACCTTATACAAGTATGAAAATCTATGACAAAAGCATGTGGAATTCGTTGTGAGTGATTGATTGATAGTTGAATGAGATCGGGTACCAGCTGGAATGTCTAGTGCTAATACGATACTCAGTTTTGGTACAGATACCAAAACAGTAGGCTACTTTTCTGATACCTTACTTTAACAAATACAGACTAGTCTGTAACAAAACACAAGAAGCCAAGAGTCTCAAATATTAAATGCAGTCAGAAATCCATCACCAGACAAAAACATTCTGACCCTAGATTACGTTCAGTTTCATTTTAAACAAAAATGTCCAATTCAGTTGTTTAACATTAACTGCTAATTGCAAATACTGCATGTGAGGATTATGGTTACAGCCTGTATTCAGACACTGTGTCGTTTTAAAGGAGCTGTCAGCCATACAGTTGGGATGTCACAACCATGGTGCACAAATAACATTTCTATCTAATGGCGACTTATAGAACAGTAGAGCTACTCGAGAAATTTGTAGAAATAAAACATTTTAAAATGTGCTACATTTGTTTATGAGCTTAATCAAAGTAGAGAAGAAGAGTATGAATCTGAGAAAGTGTTTGATGCATATTTTTTTTGGTCCTTGGCAGTTAAATTTGCTTAATTTGCTTAGGTTTAATGTGAACTTCCCAAGCTCAATGGGTGAATGGGTGAATAGTTGGAATCTATTGTCTTTACACAAACAGTTAACCATAGTGGCATGGCTAAATGCATTATGTATAGAGATGTGTCACTCTGTATATAGACTGCTAGACAGGTCAATGGGTCACTGGTAAGAATGGATAGACAGAGCGAGAGGCAGAGGCATCATTTTTATACCCACATGTATAAATTAAGGTCAGACCAACATTGGAATTGTATTAAACTAGCACTGTGTCCATTGGCAAAAGGTTGATTGCTTGGCTCCTGGTATTGCTGTTGCAGGGCTGTCACCGAGATATGTTATAATTTGACATGTCCGCTCAGACATCATATCTACACAGGTCCATTAAATGTGGTTGCAATGGCACAAAGTGTTCAGGAGATATTATATATTTTGTAAAATATAATTTCTGCCCATCTAAAGTCACTTTTACCTTGGACTTGGTCCAGGGATGTTCTGTATCAAATTTGGTTTTATGGATTCGTCTCTGGAACCACATCATCCAGAAAAATGAAATACATTTACAGTTCAGAAGTTATAGGCCAGAATGTAAAGTATGTTGATACAGCGCCACCATCTGGAAGTGTTCACCATCTGCCGAGTGTGAACTATATCAGTTAAAAGGTTCTCGACACGACATTCAGTGTAATCCACTTTCTTTAGGACTATGCAAGCTCTCTGACCATATATGAGCCTTTAAACCTCTTTAACCTGAGGGAGAGTTATAAGGGAAAAAAATGGTTGATGGTTAAATTGGTGGATATAATCATTTTTTAATAACTGCGCAGGTGTAGGGAATACTGAGGGCAGTGTTATAGTCTTACAAACAGACAGATGCATGATGGATGAATGCAGCTGGATGGAATCAGCTGCTGCATGCACTTTAACAACAGTTCTGCTCCCCCCTGAAGGTATTGTGTTCTGTTAAACAGATGCAGCCTGGTGTAACATCCAGCTTTCCAAATCAGATTTAGATGCGGGGAGAGAGAGCGAGACCCTTAGGATACAGTTGGACTGCTAATTCCATAAGTGCTTAAAGGATGAAAGAACAGTGGCCTGAGAAATGGTACAGAAACTTTATAGATATCTTGCATAGAAGAATTGATGTAGATGCATGGAAAAAATGCATTCAAAGAAAGCCAAACCGTTTATAATTATTTAGTGTTAGCTGAAAATGTTGCTTGGGCTGTTCTGAATGCAACTAAGTGCACATGTTAATTATACAATAATGACGTATTTAGTGATGATAAGTAGTTATATATTTATAATGACAATAACAGCAAAAATATCATAAACATTTCTCCTGAGAAATCTAGAGTAGCATGGTTATTTAGTTATGTTTTAGTTGTCTTGGCTTTTGCCCGTCACACGCTAAAGCAGCAGCAGCAGCAGCAGCAGCAGCAGCAGCAGCGGGAGTGGCGGCAGCGGCGGCAGCAGCAGCAGTATTACAGCAGAAGTGGACCATGTCCCAAGATAGCCTCCCAACATGACAGACGTCAGCTAGACTTATAGTTCCAGAATATGAGAGCAATACCTATAAATACACACACACACACACACACACACACACAAGCACATAAAAGCACACCTCTACCGTTCAATATACTGTTATTCATCCGTCTGTCCTACCATGTGGTCTTGCTTTAGCCCCCTTAAAGTTGTAATCTGTAAGATTTGAATCTATTATATTATCTTTTAAATTTCTATCTATCAAAGAGTGTGTTAAAACAATGGTGACTGATCATATGACCCACTAATGAGAGCTCTTTTACTTGCCACTTTGCTGAGTTTGAGGATGTGTATGGATTTAAGAGGGTAACATATAGGGGACGGACTGAAAGTAGAGAAGTAAATGTGTGGAGGGCTCCAGAAGAACAGGCTTACCCGCATTTTGAAAGTTACAGTTTCTTCTTTCTTTCTTTCTTTCTTCAGACAAGTTAGTTGTGTGGTAAGGATGTCCTCTTACCTTTTCTAAGCAGTGACATCTTACTGCCAAAGAGGGCGCTAGAAACAAGGTATCTCGATGTTTATGGAGTACAAGTTTAAATCTCATCACCACCTCCTCTCCCGGGTTGCTGTGAAATAAAAAAGTTGGGAAGTTGGGATGATCTAATTGGCTGTGTTGAACATGGGTGGGTGGAGCTAAAGCACAAGAGCACAATATATACTAGAAGCTCAAGTCAAAATATTAAAAAAGAAGTGGTATTCATGGTATTCACAGCTTAGCTAACTAGCATATTTACGTAGCTCTACCCTTGCCACTGTTATTGTATTTCACTCTATGCATAAAGTGCGGAAATCCTAATGCTACCTCTGTGTTAGCCGCTGCAAGCTACAAAGAAGGATATAATTTGTTAGCATACAAAAACAACATATTTTATTCTTTTTAGCTTTGAGCTAGCTAACACAGAGTTGGTGTTAGCAGCTCAAAAAAGCTCAAAAGAACCATGCTCAAGCTCTTGTAGTGATGCTTCAAGATTTACTGTTTACTACACTAGTGAGTGTACTATTGCCTCTAATAACTGGTTTCTTAAACATCCACGTGCACCAATACTCAATTCTGAACATGCTGTCTCGTGACACTGAACTACCTGCAGCCTCTCACTCACCCTTGTGTCCCATCACTGTCTAGACAATTGGGGTTAACCACTTAACTTCCAAGGCTGTCAAAACAAAACCCAAATGTTCCAGTTTCTCTTTTTTTTTTTTTATCTCTGATGAAGATAACTATGACATTCAATAATATCTTTTTGTTTTCATGCATGCCTCAACATTGCATTCATAATCCTAGCTGAGCAGGCTAACTAAAAGGCATATCAGGTTAGCCTTTTAACGGTACTCCACTCTCAAGGCTACTTGATGCTGATTCATCTTGTCAAGTTCAGGCAAGGACACATTTGCTGGGGGAAAAAAATCATCGTCACAAAGTTTTTAAAGGAAACAGGGCGGTTTTTCCGGACACCATGAAAAGTAGACTTCTCAGAGATACGTGGTTCTCACTGGACACGATGCTACAATTAGGATTTTATAGAGTATGATGCATTGCTGTAGATTAAGCTACAGGACAGTATATAAAGAAGTTAGAATGAGCAGGAACCTTAAACATTTACAGCATTAAAAGGCAACATGAATACTAATGCAGCAGTACTATGAACCTACAAACATGACAGGAGCACACTGACAGGGAACATTTTAATGCACAATACAAATGTTACTTTTCATACTTTTTACTAAATATCCAAGTATGTTTCTGTGTCGGACAATTCCTGTCATTGCTAAAAAAAATAGTCAAAATACAGTATGTCCTTATTTTAATTTAAGTTTAACTGAGATACTGACAATAGTTTCGCCTCCAGGATAAATTTTCCCCCCTGAGAAATACTTTTAAAACAAAATTTGTAATTTGACACATTCCCCTTCTTTTTCCCTCTTTCTTTCCTTCCTTGATTTCTGTCCTGTCAATACCTCCTCTCATCTTTAATTCCCTCTGTTCCCCCCTCCTTGCCTCTGCTCCACATCCCTCTGCTGTTGGCAGCTGCACTGTTCTTTTACTTGTGCATCTATTTAAAGATCTAAACCATGTTGGACCTGCCAACAGGAGTTGTAGTCAGAAAATATGAGGCAGACTCTGTGAACTGTGCATCTTCTAAACCCACTGAACCTCTGCAGCATGGCGTGGCGTCAGGCGATGCTCAGAGATGTGGAAACAGGAAAAGCAGGCTACTGGGTCAGTCTAGAATATGTGATGGGCTTATTTAACTGCATCAGTAGGGACACGGTTCAGAGGGTTCATCCATGCAGGTGGAGATGATTTAATTCAGTAGGTTTATATTTGGGTGCAATGCTTTGTAAGTGTTTATATTTATATTTACAATTTCATTTCAATTCTCTGTGTCACAGCACTGGGAGGTGTTCAAGGTGATAACAGAGGTGTTCATCCTGGTGCCTGCGCTGGTTGGACTCAAAGGAAACCTGGAGATGACCCTGGCTGCTCGTCTCTCCACTGCTGTAAGACAACTAGGTCTTTATTATTTTTAGGTCCTCCTGCATTACCACTTTTAGAACTTGACAACATTCTTTAAGTACTGTATATTTGTTATTACTGTATTTAAGGGAACGCTGTTACTACTCCTAACCTTTACCACCCTACATATAATTCAACATGCACAACTGATTCAGTACAATGTCACACTTAGAGGAATGCGTTTTTTAAACCTTTTGATATGGTATGATATCAATATGGCATGTTTGTTTTTCAGCTCAAACTGAATTGCTACAATTATAGTCTTGTTGACAGTGGTACAGGCTCACTACAAGCAACACTCGACTCTGTTGCTCCTTTTCAAAAAGAAGATAATGAAACATAGGAAGCTAGCTCCATGGTATAACTCACAAGCGGAAATTGCGAAAAAAGTCCAGTCTTGATCCAGAGGTTCTAGCCAACTATAGATCTATATCTAACCCTCCTTTTCTCTCTAAAGTCCTTGAGGAATAAGTCGCCAATCAGCTGTGTGACTTTTTACATAATAGTAAGTTATTTGAGGACTTCCAATCAGGATTTACAATGAACCATAGCTCTGAGACAGCACTGGTAAAAATGACTAACGACCTAGGGCTTACGAGCCCTTAGCTATGCTCTTATTGGCATTCAATTTCTCTTAGAGCCTGTGTGTACGAGGCCTAAGCTGATTTTAATCTGCTTAATGATGCTGCTATAGGCCTAGTCTGCCGGGGGATAATCCTGTTGCTGATACTCTGAGCTTTTATCCTCTCTGTCTGTATCATTCATGTCTCGCCAATGCATGTTACTAACTCAACTCCATGTTTGCCACCATAATTATTATCATTGTCATGTTCTGTCACCCTGACTGTGCCTGTTTCTTGCTGTTTTAACCGCCATAAATTGTAAGTCATATTCACATTACTTTAGCTATCACTATAGTCACTGTCTTTTGTGGTTACTTGCATCTCTGGAAGTGTGTCTCTGTCTGTCTGTCTTTGTCTCTTTCTGTCATCTGTCCATCTTTTCTTTCTTCTTTTCTTCCTCTACAACCGGTCAAGACAGATGTCCGTCCTCTATAGAGCTGGGTCTGTCTGACGTTCCTGCCTGTTATAGGGAAATTTTACGTTACCACCGTACTCAATGGGGGAATTGTTGGGTCTATGTAAATCATAAATAAGTCATAGTGTGGTCTATACCTACTCTCTAAAGTGTCCTCATATAACTTTGGTTATGCTTTGGCGCTATAGATAAAATTGGATTGAATTGAAATGAAAATGACTGGTGGTATCTCCATGTTTGTAGGCCAACACAGGCCAAATGGATGACCCTGATAAACAGTGGACCATGGTGTGCAGCAATCTGGCTCTGATACAGGTAATACTGTATACTCACACATGGTATTGTTACAGTTCAGGCAAAGAGAAAAATCTGAATAACCATTGAGATATTTTATTTCTGAACATGTTGTAACCTGTGGTCTAATGTCTAAGGTTTAATAGACCAACTTATAAATAATCAGCAATGAAATTAACTATTAGTTGCAGCCCTATGTAAATGACACCACTCTGTAGGTCACCTTCATTGCTTTAATTATGTCCCATTTCTTCATTTTGTACAGGTCCAGGCGACAGTGGTGGGCTTCCTCGCAGCAGTGGCAGCCGTGTGTTTAGGGTCATTTTCCAGAGGCGGGGTTGAACTGGACCAGGCTGCTGTTCTCTGTGCCAGCAGCATCACCACTGCCTTTGTGGCTGCTCTTTCTTTAGGTAAGAAACCAGGGATGCTTTCCATTGTTTTGCATCAGATGTTGAATAAATCAATTACAGTATTTTCCAATTGTTTTGAATTTGTCCTAAAGTCCTAACACAAAATGCTCTCAAATCTCTAAATGTGGTCTCAATATCCCACACAGCCAACAAAACGAAAATGTGTAACTGTGTATTTATAAAGGAAAGATTGCCTACAGGTTTTATGAAACAGATTTCTTTTTTTTTGCAGGCCATTTTTGGCTTTTGTGCACACTTACACTTAGAATAGATACTATGCAGTGCTTTATAAATGAGACCCCTGGTGATTATCAGGAACTGCACAGAGAAAAATGTTAAAAGCGAGGTGGCATGGTCATCCAGCTGCTTAACGGAACATGATGTCTGAATAACTTTTAACGTCCTTCATGTCCACCCTGTTTATTGGAGCTTTAATGGTGACATATTTTTTTTACCTTTGTCAGAGCCAGGCTAGCTGTTTCTCTAATTTAAGTCTTTATGCTAAGCTGAGCTAACTCTTTCCTGGCTGCAGTTTTATATTTAACGGAGAGATACAAGAGTGACACATATTTTCTCATGTAACTCAGCAATAAGACGAATAAGAGTGTTTCCAAAAATGTCAACCTTCCATAGTAAGTAAAAGATGAAGAGATGTAGCTTAGGTCTTTTTTACTCACAATGTTAAACATCATCAGTTTGTTCAGGTTAGTATACAGACCCAGCAGATTTAACACCTTACAGCTTAGCAGCTGCACCTATCCGCGTATCATCCTTTCCCCCTGTGTAAAGGTTCCAGTAGTTTTAAGCAGGTTTGTTATGTGAGGAAACTCCCTCTACCGTTTTGTTTTAAGCTAATGGCTTGAGTTATGTCTCAGAGGGGAGTAACCTCTTTCCAGTCTTCCTCATCTCACAGAATCAGTATTCTTATGTCTTGTTTTGCTCAGCTCTAAATGCAACTTGTGCTATTTTCTCCTATCAAGCAAGCTGTCTCTCCGTGAGGCTGCTTGACGCTCTGAAAAGATTTCGTCAGCGTTATGTCTCAATGGTTGAAACTCATGACAACTTCTTCTTCATATGTTCTGTTTCTGTCCTTTGACACTAACTCATCTCTCTCCTGTTTCTCTCCGTCTTCTCTCTGGACTCTGGACTCATAAATAAGTCATAGTGTGGTCTATACCTACTCTGTAAAGTTTCCTGAGATCACTTTTGTTATGATTTGGCACTATAAATAAAATTCAATTGACTCTTCCCCCTCGTAGGCCTGGTGATGATCGGAGTGATCATCGGCTCCAGGAAGGTGGGGATCAACCCTGACAACGTGGCCACCCCCATCGCTGCCAGTCTGGGGGATTTGATCACCCTGTCCCTGCTGGCAGGGGTCAGCACTACACTGTATGAATATATAGGTGAGGAGATACAGTAACAAGGAGTCACGAGGGAGATGTGCTAAACCTCCGCTCTGATTTACGGCTCTGTGACACACTTGATTCTAGTCAGAGGAGTGCCTCCTTGAAGATTATGTGTGCCCACTGACTATGACAGCAGCTGGATTTGAAGATTTTCTCCCAATAAGAGAAAATGTGAATGTTTTTGTTTTATAGTAATGAAAACATTGTTATGATGCGACTTTATTATTAGAGTCCATAAGAAGGAACATTTTGAATATTAGATAATGTTCTTTTTGATAACCAGAACACAAGATGGCAGCAAAAGTCAGGTTTACTGTCCTAAAAAATTTGTTGTGTGTGCATGTGTTTATGCTTTGTGTGTGTATGCTTTGTGTGTGTGTGTATGTGTGTGTGTGTGTGTGTGCGTGTGTGTGTGCGTGTGTGTGTGTGTCTCTTCATGTGTGAGTGGGTGCATCACATATGTCTTGCATGTTTCCTTTGCAGTGGGGCTGCGTGATCCAAACCCAGAAATCATCACTTTTTTTAAAACCTGACATTATATCGATGTCTTTAAATCCAGAAATAGCCTTTAGAATACACACAGTTGGTAAAATGATCTGTATATCAAATTACAAATTCTAGAAATACAGTATATTAAGGATTCTGGATGATTGGTTCAATTAAAAATGTGAGTTTTTCGTACCAAAATTAGGACCTACCTCTTGTGATATGTCAAATTCAACATGTTCTTAAATGTAAACATTGAAAAACAACTTCTTATCTGTGAATTGTTATTCCATGTTGCTTAGTTTTGTACAAAAGCAGCAAGTAAGTCTGGCTTTATCGATGAGTTTTTACAGTCTATGGTCAAAGCGGGGCTGAGGCGCATCTCCCAAGCCTGGGTGCAGTATCTACAGAACATCTATCTTACTCTGAAATTACAGCTGGTTATTTCTGCTCATCTTCTGACGACTTCCAATATCAGTAGGTTATTAGAGCGTGTGTGTTCCTGCCCCACAGATATATGGTACCTGTCCCCCCTGGTGTGTCTGCTCTTCCTGGCTCTGATTCCACTGTGGGTGGTGGTGGCCCGACAGAGCCCTCAGATCAGGGAGGTCCTCCGCTCAGGGTGGCAGCCTGTGATAGTAGCCATGTCCATTAGCAGGTATACACTTTCAATTATTTTATTTAATATTAATGAATACACAATTGTATTTTGCGCAATGTATAATGTACAGTGGACGATATTTAGACAGAACAGGTAATAGGAAGTAAGTTAGCACTATAGAACTAAATGATGTTAAAAACGATAATCAAGTTTGATAAACCTAATCCATTATTTATCTAGCTGGAGCCTATGTGATGTGATTAGACACAGCCTAAATGAAATGATGTATTCAGGTTAATCTGGGCAGGGTGAAGTAGGCTGAAAAAACCCTGGGATTGACTGCATGTGGTCCTGATTCCCCTCTGTGTTTGTGATTTCCAGTTTTGGAGGCCTGATACTCGACAAGACAGTGAGCGATCCCAACTTTAAGGGCATGGCCGTCTTTACTCCTGTCATTAACGGTAAGTTAAGTGACGCTGCGGGAGTCATTTCAGCAGTGGGGTAATGTAGCTAAAGTGCACTGCATTGATACCTGTCAACTCACCAGTACACGTATAAAGGTGATACAATTAGCACAACCTTAAACCAAATATATATATTTATATTTTTGGTAGTATATAAAATATATTTGAGTGCCTCAGTGGGTCAGAGTGGGTCGTCCTCCATTTGAGAGATCGGCAGTTCGATCCCCATTTCCCCCGTGTCTGCATGTCGAAGTGTCCTTGGGCAAGACACTGAACCCTGAATTGCGCATGGGTGTGTGAATGTGGTGTGAATGGTTAGATTAGATGGTATGTAGATGTCCACTGCCATCAGTGTGAATGTCTGTGTGAATGGGTGAATGTGACAAACACTGTGAAAGTGCCTTGAGTAGTCAGAAGACTAGAAAGGCGCTATATAAGTACAAGTCCATTTGACAGTTACTGATGTGATGATGTATTATACATAAATCTACCCAGATATATACTGAAGTAGATCAAATGAGCTCCACCTTTATCAGCTACAAGACAAACACATTAATGCATCAATACTCATATTTCAATAATACCGTGGGTTAGAGATTCTGCTGAAATAGGCCATCCTGCAAAATGAGTTGCCTTTTATTTTTGGTGCTGTAAGTATATGTTGATGCTGATACTTTGGACTCGTACTAAGGTAAGAGTTAAAAGGCATGAATGTTACTTATGACCCAGTATTTCTTTACTTGAGTAAAATATCTTTCTTCTTCCACCCCATTGCATTTGAGCCATTTATTAGTTGCTGTCCAGAGTAACAGTTCAGAAACCTTTTCGTTATTAGGACTGATGATGATGTTTAGTGTTTGGCAGTAGAGTTTGTACTGTTGGTGTGCTGCCTGTGTGAATCCAAACAGAACGCCAAAGATTCAGCACAAACAAACACACAGAGGGTATGATGCGAACATGGTGAGAGATACCATCATAATTAACTTGATATTGATATTGATTTGTTGAACTAAATGCAGGAGTGAATGTACTCATGGTGGTAAAGAGGGGAAAAATCTGCGTTTTTTTTTAAGCTGAATGCAAAGTAAATATATGGGGTCACTGACTGGATCCTCTGAAGGTCAGCTGATGAGCTGACATCATTTACCTGTTCCTGTTTCATGTGTCAGACAGTTCCCGTTTGATCTCGCCGGTAGTGCTCTCTTGTGTACTTCGTGTATGAATGTGAGCAGCATACTGAACATTGAGTTGGCAGCGCAGTCGGACGCTCAGAACACTCAGATTTCAGTGAGATTTGGTCCATACCCAGGCTTCATCAAAGGACTTTTTGGATTGATTTCCTTCTGCCAGGCAGCCACCGGCAGCCGGCTTTTATTCCCAATGTTGTGAAAATCCTCCTTCTTTCTCCTCAGAGTTATACTGCATCATGGTTAAACACTTAAATTAGGTTAGTTTAAGGATGTCCCCATATCAGATATAAGAAGGTTAATTGCTGTAAAGTATGGCATTAAAGAACTCTGTTGTCAAAGGTCAAACCCAGAAAACCAACATTAGGCCAAGATAAATGTTGTAAAAAAAATAATAATAATTTGGTCCTGTTCTGCTGCTTTCTCTCAAACATTAGGCCATGCCCATGCAAGGAGGGCTGGGTAATTACACCTCGGTTTGAGGCATAATAAACATGTTTTACGAGGCACAAAGCTTTTTAAACTGAACAGAAGCCAGATGTTCTCAAATGTTAAATGCCGTCTAATTCAAGCAGACACAACACCACAACATTGCTCAAATAAAACACGGTATTATATTTGCAAAGTAATTTAAATCAGGAATTACTGGTAAAAAAAATACTATTAATAAGACTAGTAAACAAGACTATGAGCTTCCTCTGTACTTTACATATTTTGAAATTCTGTCACATTTCAGTCTGTACCACAAAAGTATTGATGCATGATACAACGCTGAGCCGTACCAACAAGGGAGCAAAAAGGAACTGTTCCTACTCAAAACTAATGACCATGAATGGTTACCTATTTGGAAAAGTTGTACTTTAGGTCAGTTTTAGGGCGACTGTGGCTCAGTTGGTAGAGCGAGTCGGCCAATGTTCAAAGGGTCGGCGGTCCGATCCCGGCCCTGTCATGGTTGTTGTGTCCTTGGGCAAGATACTTCACCCACCTTGCCTCGTGTGAATGTGTATGACTGCCGTATGTTTGAGGAGGTGGTCGGAGGGATCGGAGGGGCCGTAGGCGCTGATTGGCTCCCAAGCTTCCGTCACTCTGCCCAGGGCAGCTGTGACTACTACGTAGTTTACCACCACCATGTACAAGTCTGTGTGAATGAATGGAAGCTGGACTCTGTAAAGCGCCTTGGGCACTGAGAAAGACGCTATATAAATCTAAGCCATAATAATGCTAATAGTTTTCACTTAGATGAATAAAAGAACTTTATGAGCTTGATCATACAAAAGCATCTACCAGACTACCAAAGTTAGCCAGTATATGCAGGTTTTTGAAATGCGTGAAAAACCTGGTGAAACTAGGCGATCGACTTCTTTCTCATTGTCAGTAGACGAGTATGACTTTTTTTCTGGTTGGTCATGTTCTACATCACAAACTCACCGGAGAACTGAGTTAGTAAATAGCAGAAAGTAGCATGGCGGCCAGTGACTGCGGTTACATCTTCTTTAAATCTGTTACCTATTCACTCTCAAACTCACCACCCACTAATTCGGAACAATGACCAAGTACTTCCTTTCCTTTGTGGATGAGATAACAAAGAGTTGCAGAAGTTATCTCGCGGGAAAAGGTCAGGTGTTGTGTTTCCATCGCTGCTGATTGGAGCAGGAGCCGATAAAAAGCCTGTAACTACTGCAGAGTTTTTAGTTCTAGCAATAAATGCCGGTTGTAACCTTTTCCACTAAAGAAGAGAGCCAGATGTTAGTGGTTGTTAGTGGAGTTTTTTGTTCAGTGGGAAGGGGGCTTAACATTACATTCCCTCAGCTTTATACATTTTATCCTACGTACAGAATCACATATAGTCACGCCATCTTGGATGAGGCAAAACAATGTGGTTGAGACTATTTATCATTGCACTCTAGACATCTTCGTCTTTCTTTACCTCAAGACATCCAGAGCCTCTCAAAATACCAAACCATGACTATGGACAATGCACAAATCATACATTTCTGATGACATTTACATACATTCGTGACCATTTTTTCATACCAAAATCCCTATGCTCGAGCCTACTAATTTACTTTTTTGTTTTGGAATGAACTGAAACCAGTGGCAGTCTGGAATTCTAGGAGACCAGTCTGAAAACATACGGGATGCTTCGGAAAACATTTGGCTCTAGTGTAAAGTATAAATGATGTACAGTTAATGGGACATAACATGTGAAACTGCCAACATGTTCAGTAAATGAAGCCTTAAAACCACTGAGCACCAGCTTCAGAAGCACCGACTGCGGTCAAAAGTGCATTCAGGCCACCATGCGGAGCATCAAAGTGCTTTGATGCTCCCCTCTGAAGTTCCATTTTAACAGTCTCAACAGGAGACGTTCAGCACATTATACATAGTTCCTGCAAACATGTATGAGTTGAAGCTTCTGATTTCTAGGCGGTGTTCTAAATGGGGATGTAAGAAGAGAGATATGTTACCTTCAAATGTTAGCATGTGTCGCTTACATTGGTAACTGTCTGCTCTGTCATGGATGAGCCCATCCTTAGTGATTCACTACAAGATGTAAATGAAGGGTTAGGTGGAGCCGAAGAAATAATCAGGAGCAGAGGGAAGGAGAAAAAGGAGAGAGAAGAACATGTGGCAGTGTGCATTGGTTTTGTAAACTGACCCTCCTGTAATCCCCAACGCTTTAATTTGAATTTTTTGGATTTGCATGTAGCTCTTTCTCCACAGGAAAGACCCAGTCAGCTGTGGGGAGCAGAGAAGCAACCCTCCTTTTTAGTTGGACGACGCTGCTACACCTTTTGGCCAAATGACACCAAATTTGCTCAGAGATCGTATCATCACATATCCACCGAATGTGGTTCAGGAGATATAAACATGTATGCCACCATTATTATTATCATTGCCATGTTCTGTCACCCTGGCTGTGCCTCTTTCTTGCTGTTCTGCTGTAAAAACTGCCATGACTTATAAGTCATATTCACATTACTTTAGCTATCACAATGGTCATTGTTACTTTTGTGGTTGCTTGCATCTCTGTAAGTGTGTCTCTGTCTGTCTGTCTGTCTGTCTGTCTTTGTCCATCTGTCTGTCTTTTCTCTCTTTCTCTCTCCTTTTCTTCCTCCCCAACCGGTGCAGACAGATGTCCGTCCTCCACAGAGCTGGGTCTGTCTGACGTTCCTGTCTGTTAAAGGGAAGGTTTTCGTTGCCACTGTACTCTACGGGGGAATTGTTGGGTCTATGTCAATCATAAATAAGTCATAGAGTGTGGTCTATACCTACTCTGTAAAGTGTCCTGAGGTAACTTTTTTTATGATGTGACACTATAAATAAAATTGAATTGAATTGAATAGATATGATGTCTTTTTAGTAAAAGCAATCAATCTTTCCCAGGCCATAACTTTTGATAGGAACGTCGTAGAGACTCCATCTTGATACCGATGGAAAGCGCGTGGCCATAATTAAGGAGGTAGGCGAAGTCTCAACAAATGAGCACCTAAGGAAAAGAAATAGGCACACAATTGTTTAAAATCAAATGGTTCCCGTAGTCCGATCGCAACGAAACTAGCACGAGTGCACTCAGCGCCCACAAAATAGGGGGGGTAGCCCAAGTTTCAAGTCTCTAAAATAACCCTATCCCCTAAACCCTAACCCTAATCCTAAACCATAACCCTAATCCTAAACCCTAACCCTAACCCTAACCCTAATTCCAAGCCTTAACCCTATTTTAAATAGGCCATAACTTTTGATAGGAACGTCGTAGAGACTCCATCTTGATACCAATGGAAAGCGCGTGTCCATAA
Organism: Echiichthys vipera; assembly: GCF_963691815.1. Classification (NCBI taxonomy): domain Eukaryota; kingdom Metazoa; phylum Chordata; class Actinopteri; order Perciformes; family Trachinidae; genus Echiichthys; species Echiichthys vipera. Next base: position 27,796,223 of record NC_139834.1, on the reverse strand, counting down.
TTAGAGGGGTAGGCGAAGTCCCAACAAATGAGCGCCTAAGGAAAAAAAAATAGGCACACAATTGTTTAAAATCAAATGGTTCCCGATGTCCGATCGCAACGAGACCAGCACAAGTGCACTCAGCGCCCACAAAATAGGGGGGGTAGCCCAAGTTTCAAGTCTCTAAAATAACCCTATCCCCTACACGCTAACCCTAATCCTAAACCCTAAACCCTATCCCTAACCCTAACCCTAATTCCAAGCCTTAACCCTATTTTAAATAGGCCATAAGTTTTGATAGGAACGTCGTAGAGACTCCATCTTGGTACCGATGGAAAGCGCGTGGCCATAATTAGGGGGGTAGGCGAAGTCTCAACAAATGAGCACCTAAGGAAAAAAAAATAGGCACACAATTGTTTAAAATCAAATGGTTCCCGATGTCCGATCGCAACGAAACCAGCACGAGTGCACTCAGCGCCCACAAAATAGGGGGGGTAGCCCAAGTTTCAAGTCTCTAAAATAACCCTATCCCCTAAACCCTAATCCTAAACCCTAACCCTAATCCTAAACCCTAACCCTAACCCTAACCTTAATTCCAAGCCTTAACCCTATTTTAAATAGGCCATAACTTTTGATAGGAACGTCGTAGAGACTCCATCTTGGTACCAATGGAAAGCGCTTGGCCATAATTAAGGAGGTAGGCGAAGCCTCAACAAATGAGCACCTAAGAAAAAAAAAAAAGGCACACAATTGTTTAAAATCAAATGGTTCCCGTAGTCCGATCGCAACGAAACCAGCACGAGTGCACTCAGCGCCCACAAAATAGGGGGGGTAGCCCAAGTTTCAAGTCTCTAAAATAACCCTAACCCCTATACCCTATCCCTAACCCTAACCCTAACCCTAATTCCAAGCCTTAACCCTATTTTAAATAGGCCGTAAGTTTTGATAGGAACGTCGTAGAGACTCCATCTTGGTACCAATGGAAAGTGCGTGGCCATAATTAGGGGGGCAGGCGAAGTCTCAATAAATGAGCACCTAAGGAAAAAAAATAGGCACACAATTGTTTAAAATCAAATGGTTCCCGATGTCCGATCGCAACGAAACCAGCACGGGTGCACTCAGCGCCCACAAAATAGGGGGGTAGCCCAAGTTTCAAGTCTCTAAAATAACCCTAACCCCTAAACCCTAAACCCTATCCCTAACCCTAACCCTAATTCCAAGCCTTAACCCTATTTTAAATAGGCCGTAAGTTTTGATAGGAACGTCGTAGAGACTCCATCTTGGTACCAATGGAAAGCGCGTGGCCATAATTAGGGGGGCAGGCGAAGTCTCAACAAATGAGCACCTAAGGAAAAAAAATAGGCACACAATTGTTTAAAATCAAATGGTTCCTGATGTCCGATCGCAACGAAACCAGCACGAGTGCACTCAGCGCCCACAAAATAGGGGGGGTAGCCCAAGTTTCAAGTCTCTAAAATAACGCTATCCCCTAAACCCTAACCCTAATCCTAAACCATAACCCTACTCCTAAACCCTAACCCTGACCCTAATTCTAAGCCTTAACCCTATATTAAATAGGCCATAAGTTTTGATAGGAACGTCGTAGAGACTCCATCTTGGTACCAATGGAAAGCGCTTGGCCATAATTAGGGTTGGGGGGGTGGGGGGTAAAAAATAGGCACACAATTGTTTAAAATCAAATGGTTCCCGATGTCCGATCGCAACGAAACCAGCACGGGTGCACTCAGCGCCCACAAAATAGGGGGGTAGCCCAAGTTTCAAGTCTCTAAAATAACCCTAACCCCTAAACCCTATCCCTAACCCTAACCCTAATTCCAAGCCTTAACCCTATTTTAAATAGGCCATAACTTTTGATAGGAACGTCGTAGAGACTCCATCTTGGTACCAATGGAAAGCGCTTGCCCATAATTAGGGGGTAGGCGAAGTCTCAACAAATGAGCACCTAAGGAAAAAAAAATAAGCACACAATTGTTTAAAATCAAATGGTTCCTGATGTCCGATCGCAACGAAACCAGCACGAGTGCACTCAGTGCCCACAAAATAGGGGGGGCAGCCCAAGTTTCAAGTCTCTAAAATAACCCTAACCCCTAAACCCTAACCCTTATCCTAAACCCTAATCCTAACCCTAACCCTAATTCCAAGCCTTAACCCTATTTTAAATAGGCCGTAAATTTTGATAGGAACGTCGTAGAGACTCCATCTTGGTACCAATGGAAAGCGCGTGGCCATAATTAGGGGGGTAGGCGAAGTCTCAACAAATGAGCACCTAAGGAAAAAAAATTAGGCACACAATTGTTTAAAATCAAATGGTTCCCGATGTCCGATCGCAACGAAACCAGCACCAGTGCACTCAGCCCCCACAAAATAGGGGGGTAGCCCAAGTTTCAAGTCTCTAAAATAACCCTAACCCCTAAACCCTAACCTTTAATCCTAAACCCTAACCCTAATCCTAAACCCTAACCCTAACCCTAACCCTAATCCCAAACCATAACCCTATTTTAAATAGGCCATAACTTTTGATAGGGACGTCGTAGACACTCCATCTTGGTGCCAATGGAAAGCGCGTGGCCGTTATTAGGGGGGTAGGCGAAGTCTCATCAAATGAGGACCTAAGGAAAAAACAATAGGCACACAATTGTTTAAAATCAAATGGTTCCCAATGTCCGATCGCAACGAAACCAGCATGAGTGCACTCAGCGCCCACAAAATAGGGGGGGGGGGGGGGGGGGGGCAGCCCAAGTTTCAAGTCTCTAAAATAACCCTAACCCCTAAACCCTAACCCTTATCCTAAACCCTAACCCTAATCCTAAACCTTAACCCTAATCCTGAACCCTAACCCTAACCCTAATCCCAAACCTTAACCCTATTTTAAATAGGCCATAACTTTTGATAGGAACGTCGTAGACACTCCATCTTGGTACCGATGGAAAGCGCGTGGCCATAATTAGGGGGGTAGGCGAAGTCTCAACAAATGAGCACCTAAGGGAAGAAAAATAGGCACACACAAATCTGGGGGAAAAAAAACTTTCATGCTTGATCCAGAGATGTGCTGTACCAAATGTGGTGATGATTGCTCACCATTTGTAAGAGTAGCATCAAAATATATTTGAACACAATTCAAAATTGCGGAAAAAAACACAAATGTGTGTAGCTCATATGGAAGGACTCATCTAGAAAGATGACTCAAAAAGAGTTGTGTGTCTTAGGGTTGTTGATCAAATGTTCTAGAATTCAGTTAAAAGCCTGTATATTCATTGCACAAGTTTAAACAAGATAAAAAGTGCTGCTACTGAAAACAGTTAAAAAAAAACATCCAACACGCACACCAATAAATACACACACACACACATTCAGTCAGTTGCAAAGAATTGATGGATATTGCACTTCAGGTGAGGTCAGTTGAGAAATGTTTATAAATTATTTGAAGTCAGAGTTCGGATGGCCCAGGGAAAGACGCTGTTCTTTTACCTGCTAGTCTTGCTTTTTATTCTCCTATAGGGCCTGCCAGAGGGCAGTAAGGTGAATGTAACGTAAAGTATATGTTAGCACCACCATCTGGCCACATTAAGTTACACCCTCCAAGTGTGAAGTAGATGGGATGGACAGCAGAATACAGATGGACACACTAACCCTTACCTCTGATGAAAAATGCACTGAGACAGAAAAGTGGAAGCAAAAAGGAGCAGCTTTTAGAATAAGTGTTCTGGCTGCGAGGTGATCCGCTGAGTACAGAAGAGACGCGGATCCAAACCACTAATGGTCCTCACACTGTGTCCCGGCACAGCCGGGCCTCTAATAACCATCGACTCACTGTCACTGTTTCTCATTTTGTCTCCGTTCATCTTCCCACTGTTTCTCATTTCCCTCTCTTTCTCTCTCTTCGCACCACTGCTCATATCAAAATTTGGCCAATCTGGTTTGAATTTCCCATTTTCCCTCACTGGCTTGCATATAAACCAGTATTATGTTCTACTAAAAGTTCCCTCAAGTCTTCTCCAACCTACAAAAGAACATCTGTGCTGATTTTTGGAGGGGCGGGTAAATACTTGGAAAGGTGTTTGATATGAGTGAATTAGGCACAGATACCTTTGTCAACACCAAAATTAAATTGGACTTAGGAATCCGGTGGGATCTGGAAAAGTTGTTTTTCATTCAGCATAAACACGGCTTTGAAGAAGCGAATAAAAAGGCTCAGCTCACACCAGAATGAAAGGATCACATCTTATCTCCGATCTCTCACATTTAACCCTGGTGAGCCTTTGTGTAGCTTTGAAGCACGTCCCATCTGGGACCGGTTTAAATACCCACAAATGACTTGTCAAACATATCAGACATCTTGACACAAAGTCAGTCAGAAACATGTTATTATTCAGAGTTTAAAAAGGGCACGTGATGGTTTTTTTTGCACGACCAGAATCACGTTTCACTGTCGCATACAGTTGATCTTCTCTCCATGTGGACGCGTACAGTTGATCTTCTCTCCATGCGGACGTGTTTCTGCCTCGTGTCTTTTTAAAATATCGGGTGGAGCTTTTGTTTGTGTTCATCTCTTTAATTTTTTCAAATGCTGTGACTCCACTGGCCAGATTCTAGCTGCGCTTTGGTCTTTGCGGCTCACCAAGCTTGTGTCATTACTTGGCTTAATTATGTGTGCAGGAGGATGATGAAAGAGATTAAGTGTGACGGATTCCAAAGCTGTGTGTTGTCCTCTGTGAGAAAGATGTTTCTGTTTCAGTTGATTATGCGGATACAAAATCTCCTTTTACACAAATCTGTGAGGAAACAATAAGTCTTTGTGCGACATGAAATGAAGCTGCAGCCAGTAGGTTCAAGCGGTTGGTCCTCCATTCATATATTCAGTCTTTACTCTGCCTTCTGTCTTTCCTTGCTCTGTGTAGGAGTGGGTGGTAACTTGGTGGCCATCCAGGCCAGCAGGATCTCAACCTACCTGCACTTCTGGAGCATCCCAGGGGTGCTGCCCTACAAGATGAGGCAGCACTGGCCCAATCCCTGCATCACCTTCTTCTCCTCAGGTAACACTGCCATGTAATATGAACACACTGGAATTAAGACCCAGCGTTTTCTTTCTTATTATGATTTTTCACTTTTACTGGCATTCTGTAAAATACGCACATTGGAACGACACATCGTTGCACGTTTCTGTCCAGCTACTGCAGAATGAATGTGTTTTGCCTTTCTGTTTGAACAAGAGTTAAACAAAAGTTTAAGTGAACTTTTAACCACAAATACATTGCAAAAATATTACTGTTGCTCACTGTTTTATTACTAATGTATTCATAGTTGGTTACAATTCAAAAAATGCATTTAAAATATATAGCATCGTAGTTGTGGAGTTTATGTTCTTCTCAAGACCTAAATGGATTTGACTCGGTGTAGAATATCCTTAGGAGCTCATTATATAGGAGCTGAGCTGGCTCTTGACAGTGTGAAACACCGAAAAAATTAACAATTTTTGAACATAAAAACACAGCAGACAAGACGAAGCTAACAGTTAGGGAAAACCATGCATAAAAGCCATAAAACAAAGTACCCTGCCCGCCTAGTACTCACTTCTCTGTGTCTTCCAGGGGTGAACTCCAAGTCAGCACGGGTGCTTCTGATGCTGGTTATCCCCGGTCACCTGGTCTTCCTCTACGCCATCTCTCTGCTGCAGGGAGAGGAGGCGCCCATCACTGTAGCCTTCACCACCTGCTATGTGTGTGCTGCTCTACTACAGGTAAAAGGACAGTTTCAGACATCCATTTTTATCAGTGCTAGTCATCACTAGGGCTGCAAGTAACAATCATTTTCTCGATGAATTGATCAGTTTTTGGTCTATAAAATGTCAAAAACTGGTGAAAAATGTAGACTTGTGTTTCCCCATAGCCTCTAAAAAAAGAATTAATGTAGCCATCCATTGGATTGTGTCCACTAATGGGTGGCACCACATTGAAGCCAGAAGTTCGGCATTTGGCCATCGCCATCTTGGTATTTTGGAGCCAGAAGTGACCATATTTGGACAAAAGGGCAGAGCTATGGGGGACCGCTACACAAGTGACATTTCGCTGGTGCTACACTGAGCTTAGCGCACAAAGAGAAAAAGTTTTAGCGATTTTTCAATTGGCTAACGCAAGTCATCAAGTGGCAGTGACATGGAGCCGGTTGAAAATTGGCAAGTTACCAGCTAATGCTAGCACTAGCTAGCTAGCCTGCTTACCAAGATGCAACCACCGAATCTGTTCAAGACATTTAAGGCACATTACAATACACTCGGATGAGGTGAAAACACACAAAAACAAGTTGACAGCTATTTTAATGTACACAGTGTCATGGATATGTATTTCTGAGCCTCTATCCTGATTGATGGCTCGCCGTGTAGCCCCGCCCTATAGCATACCCTGCTTTATCATCTATTTGACTCTAGATGGGACTATAATTTTACAAAATAAACATCATGCTATATTCAAGAAAAGTTGAAACTAGAGATTGAGACTATAAACGGATTTGGAAAATGTTTACTGAGGTAATAAATAAAGTGAAAGGTAGAGTCATTTTCTCATTGACTTCTGTGCAATTGGACTTCTTTTTGGAGCCCGTGGAATCGCCTCTGGTGTTTCCCCAAGCCTAAAATGGCGTCCTCAAAGGTCTTGTTTTGTACACAACTCAAATATTTGCAGTTTACTGTCATATAGCAGGAAAGAAACCAGAAATTAGTGTTATTTAAGAGGCTGGAATTAGAGAACTTTGACTTTTTTTCTTATGCAATTACTCAAACCGATTTGAATCGATTATCAAAATAGTTAGCCAATAGTCAAGAGTTGACAACTAAACCATTAACTGACTAATCATTGCAGCGGTAGTTTTGCTGTGAATGGTTTCTTGTGAACTCACCGGCCCTCAGTTGGCCCTGAAGTTTCACATGAGGTCCTGATGCAAACTGGAAGCCAGCCATCAGAAGGTAAGACTTTGTACAGGCTGATAAAAAGGGGCTGCTGCCACCTGTTACCTAACTGTGAAATGACCTGAGCCAGGTGTTGTTGTTTCAGCAGCTCCGTGAGATAAAGATTTGTTCCTGGACTGAACCAAAAGTACACCACACTCCTGCTACGGTCACCTTTCTTACTCTCTCAACATAACATCATCTCAGCTGTGAAGCATTGTTTGTCTGTTGTTAGTCTTAAAGTGTTGTTTGAAACAATTTCCCCCTTGGATTATTAAAGTATTTCTGATTCTGATTCTGATGTTATTGTAGAAAACTAGATGTTGTGTTCTTTGGTGTCAAGTCAACGACTGTCTGGCACTTGTCATAAACTCTCACAGGTTTAGATTAATCTTTTCATATCCGTCCGATCTCAGAGAACCTGAACTTGAATGATTTCACTACTTAGAAGATTCGTAGGAATCTTCTGTTGAAATCAGTCGCCTGGCTGAGAAAACACCACACAAAACACGTGCAGGGGCAGTGAGAAAGATACATCATGAGCAGAGCAGCAGAGCACCTTAGGTTGAACTTTAATACTTAAACTGCTTTGACATTACTTTTAGCAAGCTTTAGATTTGGAAATCGGAGGTCTTCCCGGCCCGTCCAGCTGGGAGGAGGCCTCGGGGAAGACCCAGGACTAGGAGGAGAGATTAGATCTCCACACTGGCCTGGGAACGCCTCGGGATCCCCCAGTTAGAGCTGGTTAATGTGGCCCGGGAAAGGCAAGTTTGGGGTTCCCTGCGGGGGCAGCTGCTAAAGCTGCTGCAACCCGCAACCCGACCCCGGATAAGAAGTTGAAGATGAAATGAGATGAGATGCGCATGGGTCAAAATGCTGAGGATGCAGCTTAAAAAAAGTCCCATTTTCCTCCATACTTCCCATATTTTGTTTCTTGTTTTTCTCTCTAATCGCAGCCTTTTCCGCACAGTTTTCTTCTACCTCTAGACACAAAAAAATTTAATGAAAAATGAATTTAAAAATATTTCTTCTCCCTCTAGGTGGCCATCCTCCTTTACTTTGCTGACCTCATCATCCGTATGATGTGGAGAAGGAGTCTGGACCCTGACAACTTCTCCATCCCCTATCTGACCGCCCTGGGGGACCTGCTGGGCACCGGCTTCCTGGCCCTCTGCTTCCGCTGCGTCTCAGTGTTTCAGAGCCTGGGTCTCTGAACGTTTCCCCTTCTTTCCCCCTGAACTCTCAGCCAGCCACTGTCTTTTTGCACCAGTTTTGTTCCGTTTACACAGACATGCTTTTGATTGGACAATAAAGCATTTTCTGACGGTGATCACCTGGCCCTGTTCATACTGAGGAATCGTTCTTACTCACATATTCAAACCTTTACAGCGATGGAAAGACGGCCATAGGTGACACACATCAATTTACACCAACCATGTCGGGGAAGAAGTGCTGTGTGAACACATCCAATCTAATTATTTTATATGTGGAAGTTTTAGTTCTCTATCCGTCAGTACATGGGACTTTATTTTGGAATCATTCCTCTTTATCTGTCTTTTAGTCAATAACTAAATGTGAGTTTAGTGGCTCTCAGCTCATCTCTTTGGCTTCATCAGAGGAATAAGTAGCAACTTCACATCACAGCAGCAAGACCGAACAATTGGTCTGTTCGTGGACATTTGTTTGAATGTGCATAGATCTAACTGACTTAAGGCAGTTCATGTTTGGGTGGGCTGTACTAAGCATTAATGCTTGAGATTGTGGAGGTTGAGCTTTGTAGTAAACTGGAATTCTTATATTGAATTAAGAATGAATGGGAGTGATTTAGTTTTCATGAAAATCAGGTCAAATTACTGTAAAAACAGGGGAATGTTACTGAAAATATATATATATAAAATACATTATATCATCCATATAATGTATTTTATCTATCATTCTCTGCAAATTAATTTGTGAGGTAGCGTAGCAGACAAACAAACAGAACGGGGTAATCAGTATTGTCATGCCCAAAAGCGAATGGCACGGCTGCACAGTGGACCGGGAGGAAGACACTGTCAGTAGGTGTGGTGGGAGTTTGTGTGAGTCATGATCAATGGGATGACCTCTGATCTGACAGTGTCATGATGCGCAACAGTGCGAAGCCGACCCACATAAAATATATATCATTGAATACCACACTGGAAGAAGGATGTATTTGTGGCCTTCGTAAAATACCATAACTATAAAATATCCATGATGCATCGCAAAAAATGTCTCCAGAATGTCTAACACAAACATCGTACAGGCCTACGATGTGATTAACGCGACACTTGAAAACAGTGCGATATACAGAAGAGGTGAAGTTAAGGAAAAAAGTCAAACTGTAAAATAGATCAAAATGGTGTTATGATTGAATGTTATGACACTTTAGGCTGATTATTTGACGTCCTGAACTGAAAATAGGCTGAGACAGCTCTGCCTTTGGATAACCTTCATTTGCTTCTTTAAGGAAATTAACTTTACCTTTGGTTAGTATTTGCAGTCTATAGCTTGTAGAATATGCTAGATACAGTGAGGAGTCCTACAGCATACAGATGAGCAGACCAGAGTGCAGTAACAGGAGCCTGGGCAGCAATACAAAGCTAGAATGCAGTAACCACACAGCCCAAGTGCACATACTGTGTTTCGGCTTGCTTTTTAAGTAAAAATCTATTTTTATATAAGTACAAATACAAAATTCACAAACATATTCTTAACTAAGTTTGACCATATATGTAGTAGCTGCATTATATAGTGATAATTATAAGCAATGGTGTTGATTTTCAGATTCTAAATCAGACTAGAAATGGTTCATAGGCCAAAACAGTTTCAGTTTTTGCAATATTCATTGTGAATTCTGTGCAGCCACTAAATGTAAACAAAAAAAACAAGAAAACAGCAGTGCACAACATTTCTATGGACGAATCCGGCGAGCTGTTTGTGTATCGCCATCTAGCTGCGCTGCCATTACTGCGGTGGCGCCTCCCGGCAGTATACAAATGCGTCAAGTGTACCTTTTAAACTTACCTGTACTTTTTATGCAGCAAAACTTTTGACAATGATGTCAAAGGAAGTCGGGAAGAACCTGTGCAATTCTCAGCTGCTCCAACAGCATTGATTGAAAAGCATCGTGTTCGCCGTAAGTGCATCAGCTGGGGCCCTTTTGTGTGGAGTTTGCATGTTCTCCCCGTGTCTGCGTGGGTTTTCTCCGGGTTCTCTGGCTTCATCCCACAGTCCAAAGGCTTGCAGGTGTCAGGTTCATTGATGACTCTAAATCACCCGTAGGTGTGAATGGTTGTCTGTCTCTGTTCGTCGCTATGTGCCCTGCGATAGACTGGCGTCCTGTTCAGGGTGTAGCCCGCCTCACGCCGGATATCAGCTGGGATCGGCTCCAGCCCTCCCGCGACCCAAATAGGGACAAGAGCAGCTGAGAATTGCACAGGTTCCTCTCAACTTCCTAGACACCGTTGTCAAATGTTATGCTGCATAAAAAGTACAGGTAAAAGTAGAAAAGGTACACTTATGACAGCTCCCATTCAATCGCGCGGATACTCGAGATAGACCCCACCGCAGCAGCGGCTATACGTATTTGTTTTCACCCATCAACTGTGAAGCTGCAGAGGACCGTGGGTATTCCCTCACTACTTGATACAAACAGTCCCTTTAATGGAAGGTCCACAAAGCCTTACTGTTCAGTATGACGTTGTCAGAACCATAAAACCTCATCATTACAGCAGTGAATGCATTTACACGCACGTTAGCCTCAAAGGTGTGTTCAGACAGACCGCTGGATTCTTACCTTTACAGTGTAATAGTTTTCCACCCCACTAGAGCTCCCAAGCGGTATTGTTGGTGCCGCCGTCGCAAAGACAACCAGATACAAAAACAACAACAAACAACGGTGATGGAGATAAAATATTTTCTATCGTTGAACAATAAATTGATCAAATTGGTACGAAATGGGTTTTCTCAGGAGGGGGGCTGGAGTCTCCCTTAGAGAGAGGGGGAGAAGTTCAGCTATCCGTGAGGAACTCGGAGTAGAGCCGCTGCTCCTTTGCGTTGAAAGGAGCCAGTTGAGGTGGTTCAGGATCATCTAGTAAGGATGAACCCTGGGCGCCTCCCTAGTGAGGTGTTCCAGGCACGTCCAGCTGGGAGGAGGCCTCGGGGAAGACCCAGGACTAGGTGGAGAGATTATATCTCCACACTGGCCTGGGAACGCCTCAGGATCCCCCAGTTAGAGCTGGTTAATGTGGCCCGGGAAAGGGAAGTTTAGGGTCCCCTGCTAAAGCTACTGCCCCCGCGACCCGACCCCGGATAAGCGGTTGAAGATGAGATAAGATGAACAATAAATTGAGCTAGTCTAGTTTCCCGTTCACTGGATCCATCAGTTACATGAATATATCGATAGCGACATGGCTAACGCTAGCAACCGCCTGAAGCAAGAAACAGCCGTAAGAATCCCATTTTGAACTAGAAACTCCTGGTATCATTGCTCTGATAAAGGCAGAGAAAAACACTGGGCAGAATGAATAAGTTGGCAGATTTTGTTAGTTACTGGTCTAGCTTAATAAATCGGGGCTGTCGTTTTTTGTCGGTACCATTTGTGTTCGGTTTTTCCACTTTCTGTCATTCACACAACCTGATGATAGCTGTTTTAATGATTTGCCTCATAGCGCAATGTTCAATGGTAAGTAAAGTAATGGTTCGTAGGCATATAACATTGACGTTACATGTCTAAGGCTTTTATTGTGAAAGGTTAGAATGAAGTAGTGAAGCTAAAATGCGCCGTTTTCGACAGTGTGGAAGGCGAAATAGATCGTTTAGCCTCCGTGTAATTCTTTTATTACCATCATAAGTACAGGCACACTAATTATTAAAATTAAATTTACATTCAGTCTGAACACACCATAACACTCTTTTTTTTTAAATTCAAAGTCATGTTTAAGCATCGTCATAACGAGGTTATGCCGTATTTCACCTGACATGAACACACAGCAACAACACAAACAATTCAAATTAGTACACATCAATAAACATAATGCCGAAAGACAATATTAGGAGATTATCGTGTGTACACCAGTATTCGCTGTATCCTTACTTTGTAGGAGCTTAATCTCAAAATATTGAAAATAATACAGAAATACAGATGTGCGTAAATGCACTCGTGATCACACGTTGCTGTTAATACCTATTTTAGAGATTAATGTCATAAACACAGAACTGAAATCTGAGGCTTTTGCCAATAATTAGGTATTTGATGTGACGTATATCAGTGTTAATAGTGCTTTACTAAAAGCTTTTACTGTCACAGTACTTTCTACACTAGAAGGTAATAAAATATAGATATGTACTATTAGAATCACAGTTTATTTCACTCCGTGTTAACTGTGATACTGTGCGAATTAGACCACAGCTGAGGTTGTGTTGTACCAGCATGTGTGTGTCTTAATCAGTAGGGCTGGACGATATATCATGAATCTCTATCATTATAAATGGTCTCTGTTGTTATTATTTATTGTGTGGTGTAATTAATTGCAGTCTGACCAGGGAAATATCTTCGACTTATTGGTTTGTTTAATGTTTGGTTACATCTCACTGGCTTTTCTTTGGGTAAATAATGGAAGTTGCATAGTTTATTTGAGTTTATTATAATAACTCAATGTAGTTTGAACATTTCTTTAAATGGCCATTATTATTATCAATGCTTTGGGAAATATGTTTATTCACTTGATTGCCAAGACTTAAATCAGAAGACAGGCATGTTTCCCAAAATGTTGAAGTATTCCCTTAAAAAAAGACGGTTTATCATCCAGCCCTATTAATAAGGATGTAAAAGAGTGACGGCAAAACACCTGATTGTAAACTCCATGCACCATCTTTCTAGTAGTCTAAGGTTGCCTTGAAAACAAAGTTAATGTCGACGGTGTCTTATGTAAAATCTCCCTCTACAACCGTGTCAATGTCAAATCTAACGCTTTATTTAAATGTTGCAGCAGTCTTGTCTCTTTTGCCGTCTGTTGGCAAAACTTTGTACTGTACATCAATGTTGACACTGCCACGTTATGACTTTAGGGGCTCTGAAAATGTTCATTGTCACCTGAGCTTCCACGTATGTCGTTTATGTCCTACGTGTGTGTGTGTGTGTGTGCAAACACAGTGTGGACGTGTGGAATCAAAAATGTGACATGTTTAGTGTGTGTTTCTGTGATTGTGTGGCTATGGACAGTTCTATTTTAATAAAAACCAACATGCAATGAAACATTTGTGACTTTTCTTCGTCAACTAAATCAGCCAAAAGAAGAGATGATTACTTTGGTGCCACCAGGTGGAAGTCTCAATAATCACACCATCCATCCATCCATCCATCTTCAACCACTTGTCCCTATCCGCTGACATCGGACATGAGGTGGAGTACACCCTGGACAGGATGCCAGTCTATCACAGAGCACATAGAGACGCACAGAGATGGACAACCATTCACACCTACGGGCAATTTAGAGTCATCAATGAACCTAACATGTGCAACCTAACACTGTGGGGGGAAGCCGGAGAACCTTTTTTTGTCCCTTTTGGTCTCTGAAAATCTGTACCACAACTGCAAGAATAGATGTGCATCAAAATCCAAATGATGGCTCACTTGACCACAATACTTTTAATTTCATGGGGTCCTTCAGTGTGGAGTTTGCATGTTCTCCCCTTGTCTGCGTGGGTTCTCTGGTTTCCTCCCACAATCCAAAGACGTGCACGGTTAATTGATGACTCTAAAATTGCCCCTAGGTGTGAATGGTTGTCTGTCTCTGTTCGTCTCTATGTGCCCTGTGATACACTGGCGTCCTGTCCAGGGTGGACCCCGCCTCACACCCGTTGTCAGCTGGGATCGGCTCCAGCCCCCCGCGACCCCGACAGGGACAAGCGGTTGAAGATCAATGAATTAAGGTTATTTGTGATAGGAAAAAAACGAATTAAAAAAAACACACACAAATATTCAGTTCTGCTGTTTAAGGATTGTATTTGTAGAAAACTTCAAGATACCAGACAGTCAATCATCACATCAGCAAGTGCACTTCAGTTATCAAGTTATCACATTCACAGTTTTTGTGGCACAAGTACACTGGTGCGTGAGAGATTATTTCAGATTGTGCTCTGTTCACTATTTCACAACGACTCTGAAGGAGCATTTCTACAGAAATGGCACGAGATGTGCGACTAGCTGTGTCCGTTCACAGCAGCGTCTGTGCATTCGAGATAGATACACACTGTTTTTCCCTTTGAAAAAACAATATACTACTTTGTATTCTGTATTTTCCAGAAAGAAAACAAACATTCAAAAGGTAAATCATATATTTTGAACAGCATGTCATCAAACCAGTAGGAAGAAAAAATAAAACATTAAGGGTGCGGTTGTGTTTTGGCAAGTCACATCTTGAAAACGATGGCTTAAATCACACCGCTACAAAGGGGAGCGTTAAAACGAAAAACCCTGTAATCCATGGAGAACAGAAAGATACAATGTGGCATGAACACGGTGGCACAAACGTGAGGCTTCGATAAAAGAGAAATCCATTTCTAAAGACAAAGCTTTTAACACATCGCAAACACTCACACAGATATTGCACTTTTCAAAGCATTACTAAAGGCAGAGGAAAAGCAATGTTTCCAGAGTGGGCCTGTCTGAGTCGAGCTGACAACAAGAGGTTTTTACAAAAGGGATCTGGAAGATAGAGATGAAATGGATAGAGATGAAATTAAACACAGCGTTCTGCTACTTCAGTAACAACTTGTCTTGACATGTGCTAGCACACTAGCACACATCCTGAGTGGGAGTGTTAAACGGTGGATTCTTGTTATTCTGGGGGCTAACTAACTGACACCACTAAGTGTTTCCAGTTCACCAATGCTGGATTGGTATCTTGATAAACATAGTAAAATAAAGCGCGGCAATTTTTACTTTAATGAAAACTTTCAAGTGAATGTTTTACTAGACAAAAGTAGGGAACGTAGCTCACTCAAAAAGACATTTTCACTGGCAGATTTGACCGTTTCATGATTTGATCTCTAATTTCAATATATAATGGATTTAAAAGAGTACTCCACCAATTTAGCACTACACTATAATGTTGTTAAAAACAACCTTAATTACCCAAAACGTAGTCTTGCATAGCCAAACATATTTCCACAGCACTGTGTCAGCGCTTAAGTGAAGCCTGACTACACCGGCTTAGCCTTCTGGGATAGGGGGTAAAAAACACTCTGACTTGTTTGTATTTCTTTGAATCAATCACAGTCTTCTTGGGTGGCGCTAAACGGGCGCTGACAGGGGTTATCTTAGCACTGAACATCCGGTGAGCCAGACTACCCGTGACCTCGATCCATTAGCATTCAGCAGAGATGAGAAGCCGGCTACAGTAGTCTAGTAAGCCAACTTTCTTCTAACTTGTAGTCTTCAGTCCCAAGTGATGCTGACTCAAGTGCAATCTATCAGACTTTGTGCAAAAGGTTTTATAAAGCTTTTTTCCTCCAAATGCAGTAGTTGCAGAGTTCCCTTTAAAATCTAAGACTGTATGAAGACATTTATTAAACGGATATTTTGGCAGTAGAGACCCTTAATAAACAATTCTGTTACATTAACCTCTGTAATATTCTTAAGGTACATTCCATCACATTTGCTGAACAAGGCCCTGCAGTGGAGATGCCTGTAGGTGGATTAACCCTTGCATGTGCCTGCATTCATGCTTACAAGGGGAGCTCTGACCAGGGGTAGTGCTGGGCTGGACCCAGCCCCGACCACAGCTATGTGGTTGTTTGTTCAGCCTACCTGCCCGGAGCTAAATACAGACAGTGATAGAGGTGGGATGGCAGCAAACTTTTACTGGAATTAAGGAGTGGCTGCAAGTTTCCCTGGAAATTACTCAGATGTACATTTAAGATCAGGTGTCAACAAGTGCTAAGACCAGTTAGACAAGACAAGCCTTGGGAATGGTTCTGAACCAGGGCTTTGTCATAGAAGTAGAAAGGGAAAAAAAGTAGGAGTAGGAGGATTTTTGAATTGTCTAGAAGATTTCTATTTGGCATACGTTTGTGTGCAGAAGCCAAGAAAGCATGTTACAAACAAAAAACACTCACTCAAGTAGAAACCCTTCCCTTCTTTCATATAAAATGAATTTCACAAGATCAAGAGCCCAAATCTTAACTAACACACACACACACGCACACATTTCCATAACAATAAATACTTTATGCACTGACAAACATAAATAAATGCCATCCAGAGATATTCTACTGTGCTTTGAATCAATCTGTGGTTTTCAGTTTCAGTCAGCACATTCACCTGTATACCTTCATTGCAAGAGGAGAACCTGCTCCTCAGAAGTGTGATGTTAATTCATGGCTCATTA
This sequence comes from Echiichthys vipera, assembly GCF_963691815.1. Classification (NCBI taxonomy): domain Eukaryota; kingdom Metazoa; phylum Chordata; class Actinopteri; order Perciformes; family Trachinidae; genus Echiichthys; species Echiichthys vipera. Next base: position 27,779,870 of record NC_139834.1, on the reverse strand, counting down.
GTTCTCAGAAGAAGAAGCCATGGGAGAGCTTTTACTGTAGTGGGTACCGCAGGGATGCTTGGGAGCATACTTTGCCAACCACGGCTTGCTCAATTTAACAAAGTAACTTCTAAGTAAGAAATGGTTATCAGGTGAATACAAAATAAATACTGAATTCTAGCTGAACCTAAAGCTAGGGCAGAAGGGCCTGTTTGTAAAGACAGTTCATGTGTTACTTGCAAATTCAAACACATTTTGGGAACAACCCATCTGTATTCTGTTCTGCGAACGTCAACACAACAAACAAGCTGGCAAATATGGCCGATGCCTGATGGATTACAGCGCGAACTGTCTTTTCTTCTCAGGAAGAAACATGGTCCCATTTACAATGTTCCAGTCACTGAAACCAAAACATACAGTCATTCTCCAAAGCTGTTATTGTTGGAGGGTCATAATGACAAGTCAGTGCTTGTGATGGACCACTCCAGGCAGGGATGATAATTGTCCATAGCAACCAAAAAGTGCAAAATGGCACTAACAGTCAGTCTTTTCTCTGCCCCTCATCGAGTCCTGAGGTACTCTGGTGTGGAGTAGTTGAAGAGCAGGAAGTCCATTCGATACAGATTGAAAAGCTTCTTCTGGTAGAAAGGACTGATATGCTTAAAGAAGCGTGCTGCCATGTTGCCATCAGTCCTGGTGCTTTTACCAGACGTTGGAAATTGAAGTGTCCCTTCCACTCCAGCCAACCTGAGCACAGCCTGAGCATCTGGCTCCAGAGTCTCGTACTTCCCCACTACGTCGTAGTGGATCAGACAAGGGTGGCAGAGGGAGTACACCCGCTCCCAGTGCTCATTGAAAGGTTCCTCTCGTTGGGTGCGCGGGTCCACGAGGTACTGGACAAACTCGTGGAAAGAAACATCATTCCCTTTCTCCAGTGCTTCATGCTCTGGGTCGGGCCGGTGCCGGCGAATGATCTTCGTCCCGTAACGCTTGTGGAAAGCGGTGTTGTAGCTACGGGTGAACTTGTTGCGGTAGGCGGACACCAAGCGCTCAAAGGGCTCCCGCACGAAGATAAACTTGAGGTAGCTGCGGAGACGTTGGTTGATCTCAGGGACTGAGAACTCCGAAAGTGTGCGGAGGTTACCTGCCACGTGGGCCTCATTTGCTGGGATGGCGAGGGGGTCGGTGTAGCGGCCGTCACTGGTGAGGACCATAAGGACACGCTTCCAATTGGTGCAGGCTACCTGGATATGATAAAAGAGATTTTCTTTCATGACAAAACACACATTCATACATGGAGATAAGTGAGAGCTGCAGTTTTTATAGACTGCAATAACAAGAAACATGCATCTCAGCAGTCTGGTCTATAAATACATCAACTGAATATGATTTTAATCACAAAGTCTGACACTGTTGAAGCCGTAAGATAGAATAGAAGCCAATTGTGCCCCCTACTCCCTTCCTTGTCAACAGGAAGTACAATGTTGCCATAGATTCAGTGACTTCCACTGTGCTACAACTTCAGCAGTGTTTGATTTTGAGCCTATATTTGTTTACATTTTGGCACGTTAGCACCAGCATATGTCAAATAAGCTATTTGCCGTCCCTGTTGGCAGTATACTCTTGGCTGTACATACAACTCTCAGTGCATTACCTTCACATTGAAGTTCTGGAATTAATTTTTAGTGTTTCTAAGTGGATTCTTGGGTCTTAATTTGTGATGGACATTGGGGAAGATATTCCTGCTGGTGAGACACACCTCACAGTTTGAAAACCTCTGGTCTAGAACATCAGCTGCACTACTTAATCTCATTGTAACTAACCTTTGGTACATAGCAGTAAATGAGGCTGTGTTTATCGTCGACAATGAGGTGTTTGAGATCCTCAGGTGAAAGCACATGGCGCTTCCTCGTGTGGCTCAGACACGCCTGCTCCAACAGCTCCCTGCGACCATGGAGGGACCTCTGAGCTGCCAACAGCTCCAGCTGCTTGCAGGGATGTGGTCAGGGCAATGCAGGACCAGTGAAAGAATGGCCGATTAAGCGAAAAAGCAGAAACAGAAAGACCTTTTTAAAAAATGGAACCAAAGCAACTCATATGACCATTGTAATTATACAAGAGCAAAACAACAGTTTGTTTATAAAAAGACAAATTCAGGTGACTTTTAATATTTTGAGAGAAGAATATTTCTCCTTTATCTTAAAATATCTTTCAAAAAAACAACAGTTACAAAGCAACACTATCTATAACCTATCTCTATCACTATCTAACTCTAGCGACGTTTCTGGCCAAATGGCAAATATTATCGCTCTCTTTTCACTCTGTTTTACATTGTCTCCCACCTCTTGAGAAAAATATCTCGCTCTTTAGCTGCTAAATGCGCAACAATGCCCACCAGCTAGCTGCTAACTGTGTCCGTCAGAGGTTTGGTGCTGAGTAGATAGTGTACAGTGAGTTTGTACAGTACTGCTGCAAGCCGGACATCTAAACATCATGCTAAAACTCACTGTTGATCAGAATATACACATACAAGTAATGTGACTCTTTGCAGGAAGAAATAGCCATACAGCAAGGACAACAGAACCGGACAGAGAGTAGGAAGTAGGAAAAATAAACATACAGCTATTATGTACATTAAGTCGAGCCGAAAGGAGCTGAAGATTTGATAAATAGTCCTCTGAAGGTTCATCATTACGTAAGACCCATTTCACAGTCACAGTCATTTGATACATCGTGATTGTAAAAATACTGTATGTAGTCGTTATGATATATGACAGCTGTTTTCATCAAGGGACTTGATGACCCCTCAACTTTGTAGAATTGTAAAGACATTTCAGACTGGACCAACGTGGTAGACTAAACAAACAACTGATTACTATCCATAAGGCCATGCTGCTGTAGCACTGCCAAAAACTAGCATGCAGGGATTGTAAATCATTAATTCATTCATCTTCAACCGCTTGTCCCTATCGGGGTCCCGGGGGACTGGAGCCGATCCCAGCTGACATGTCTTCAGTAATTATTCAATCATTCAATAGAACATCAAACATCAAATAGATGTTGTATGTGTCTGATTGTGCTCTAACCTGGTCTCCATTGTAGAGGGTCTGCAGTGGACTTCTCCTGCTTTTCCCTGGTTTGCTGTCTGTCTTCACACCAGGTTCTACAGTGAGAAAGACAAATCAAATCACATGTTGACTGCCATTCACCATTTAATAGAAGAGTTCTGCTTCTATAATATCTCACTCACATTCACTTTTTTACAGGATTTAGGTGAAAGTGTGAAATGGGTAACCCCACACTAAATCAGAACATATTGCGTGTTATGTGTCAACAAAATATGTAATTTAAGTCTGACCACATTCTCAAAGCAATTTCAGTCAAAAGCAACTGGAATTTCAACTGGAACTCAAATTGCTTTAAGGATAACAATGAAGATGGACAAATGAGAATATTCACAGGCTTTCTGACCACATTACTTTTGTTCATAAGCCTGTATATAGGTCACTAATGAGAACCCCCTTTTTTATGTGTCATGCATTTGCACGGAGGTTTAAATTACACTCTGAAGATGTCCATAGAGTTATAGGGAGGGCCAGTCGGAGCCAACTTTCCAACCCTTCTCTGGTTCTGCCTCTGTCATGACGTGATCCTCCCTCCTTTCATTTATAGACTCTATAAGAACAGCGTGTTCCTTACAAAACTTTCTCTCCCCTTTAGATCTCTCTTTTGCTCCTGCTGCAACTATTTTTACATATGGGTGTTGAGCTTTAAGAAAGCTGTCCATTGCAAATTAACTGGAGGTCAACATACAAAACCAAATTGGAGATCACACACCTATGAGATTTTTTTTTCACATTACACCAAACAATAATGAATATGCATCACTAATTAGCTGTGTGTTAGAACAACGCCTGGCTGCACAACATGTATGTGTAATGATGGAGCTGCTGGAGGCTCTGCTAGTCTGAGGAAGTTGAAATATCTAGTTGGAGACCTTGTTATCGTCTCTCCCCCCTCCTCCAGCCTCTGTAAACACATCTGCCCTCTCCTTCCATCCCCCACTCCCATCCCCCTCCTCTCCTGCTCCCACCCAGGGCTGATGGCAGTCGCTGTTTGGGTCTGCAGCAAATGGTACTGTGCAAGAAAAGTGATTTGTTTTGCACACATGGCTCAACAATGCACAGTGTTGCTTTACATCTTACACAAAGCTGGAATGAGATGGAGGTGGAGAGGTGGGGAATGTGCTTTATGTACTGTATGTCAGCATGAGGAAATCTCCTTGAAAGAAGACCTATGGAATGATGGGAAAATGCCATACCATCATATGGAAAGCATATCAGTTTGCAAAAAAAAAGGGACGTTGAAGGGTTGAAGGGCTATGCTATGCAACCATGGAACCCACAAAGAGAAAGAGCCTTATTCTCGCTCACTGTTTCTCTTCTTTCTGCTGAGTTTACATTAAACAAATAACTGAACTTTTACTGTTTTGAGATGACACCCATATGTAATAAATCTGTATCAGCTTAGGTTTCCACTGTCATGAAAAACATCATAAAGTCAAGTTCAAGATTAAGATCAAACTGTAAATCTGATCTGCTTCCTGCTATTTTGAGGAAGCAGAAAACAGAAAAAGGAGAACAGCTGCTGTACTGGGGACTGAAAAAATATAGTAAAACATGTAGTATGAGAGGATCTGAGACAGACAGTGAGACTGAGACTGCCGTGATGCAGCCTCTCCCTGTCCCGACTCTCTGCCTGAGCTCAGATGAATCACTAAAATCCTCTACTTCCTCTGGGTGAATCTCTGCCACATCATCTGATCACGCAGAGATAGACATCAAAGTCTCGCTGGACCATGTTGAAAGCTTTACTGGCTACATATACAAACCACATTTTAGGCCATGTATGGATACAGAGTACACACAGTTACATCTAATTTATATATGCTTTTTTATGCATATGAAGAAGTATTTACACAATGTGTTTTTTACTCTTACAGTGTCAAAGCTACGCTGTCAGGGTATATTGTTAAGGAGAAAGGGAGATGAATGCTTTACAGAGGTCACAGAAACAGCAGCGTAATGCATCCCAGAGGTTTGAAAAATATATCCTCGCCATGCATAGGAATCGGACAGTCTAACATCCAGGTAGAACTGAATATAATGAATGAGGTGCCTAAGCCCTCGGTCAACAGCACTGCAGTTCACATCTTAAGCAGCTAAGCCCTCCACAAACTCAGGACGCTTCCTCAGGAAGCTGGGAAGTAGGTCAAGAGACACTTGTGGAGGCTCTACACATATTAATGATTTATTGTCTGTTTTCAAGTATGAACACAGCATGATGAAGCAGACGCATAGAAGTGATTCACCCATAATATCAAGGGGAAGACAGGAAAAGGGCAAAGTATATAAAGAACTAGTTTGTCAACTTGCCTAAAATGTTCCTAAAACAGTCCTGAAACTTGAAGCTGCTATAACCGTTTCAAAGATCAAGTTGTGGTTTAAAGCAACACAATAATACATTAAACATTCTAGGAGGCTGCTTTCACTACAGTTCGAACATCTGTCTTGAGTGATCCGATCAAGTGGACAGCTTTAAGTACTTGTGTTCACACCTCGCAGCAGCAAGAGTCTCCACACATCTCGCATCACCTAACAGCTAAAACACTGAATTATGTGTGGTTTCCCCTCATAATCAGCAGCACTGAGATCTAAAAATGGGCTGACTGTCAGTTTTGGTAAGTCACATTCGATTTGCTTAACACGTCAATCCTCTTCCACTGCCGTACACCAATCTCATGCACCGCTGCTTAGCAAAATAAACAGTAATAAGCAAAATAAGCAGAGGCCTATATCAATAAGAATCATTATGATGCTACATGCTTGTGCTGTTTTGTTTTTTCAGACATGTCACTGGATCCAGTTAAGATTGTTCTACTGATCCTGTCTCGTTCATTTTAAGAGCCTTTATAAAACGTCTCGATGTCTACTGATACCACAATACACCAGCCGGCCTAGAAGCTCTCTTCCATTAGCAGTGCTATCTTTTGCTGTGTATAAAAAGGTAAACTCAGGAATGCTTTTCTTATCCTTTATAATGCATCAAAGCTTTCACCTGCACAATCAGTGTTTTCTCTGTTCAATGGAAAACTACATGAAGAGGCTACTCTACTCTAAACATCATAAACCACATCTGTTTCTGCATCACACGCTCTATCACATCCACCAGAAAAACCACTACTTCCTCTCAGACCCAGGAAGTGACACAATGCTGACAGTTAGCGAAGAGTAGAAGAGGCCCCAGACTTACTACACACAAAAGCAAGCCCATGTTGAACTTGGGTCCGTCTGGTTTAACAGCCTGTCAGGCGTTAGAAGCAGTGCTGATGTTATGTTCACAGAGAAACAAGGTTCCATTAAGCCTGTTTACCCGTCTGCATGGTTATAAACAGAAAGCACTATCTCGTGTCTAACCAGCTGACAGAAGGTTAATGACGAAGTTGGTTAAGATGTATACTAAAATGCTTTCATTGCGTGTGGACCTGATGCATCCAAACTTTTTGTTAATAGTATTTAATATTTTTATTTTGTATTTTTATCAAGAGCAGCGTAATCTCCGTACTATGCTGTCGGTAGATAAGGTTCCTCGTTTTTGAAAAACCGCTTCCCCTCTGTGATCATGATAAACGGCAAAGAAGATCCTGTGGCATCAAGAATGTAAATATTCACTTAAAGAGGTAAAATTACACTTAATTGCGCTTGAAATGAAGCCCTGCCTTTATGAGGGCCATGTAATGGAAGTTTCCATGAGCGGAAAGAAAACCACGAGGCATATAAAAGTCAGTTTCACTGTACAACCGAAAGTGACTGAATCACAAATTCACAAAGCAACTAAAGGCCGGAAGAGACACTGGGGTTATCAGGAGTAACAAGGCCGACACACTGTTCGTTTTGGGTTTAGCTTGATTTAAAGGTGTCACACCATCCACATGCTAAGAGCTGCACACGGCCGTAATTAGACCAACAACATGATGTTTACGATCAGTGATGTCCTCACTGATTTTAATCTCCCTCTTACATTTGAAATGCTACAGAAACATCCCTGTAACATATTTATGGTTTAACTTACATCAACCAACTAATTTCTCACTTCAGAAAGTTGCACATCAATTAATAGGATAAAATATATCTGCAACCCCCTCCTATTAGCGTGAACATTATAAGGAATATGAGTTCACTCAGCTTAGACATGAAGGTAGAGAGGCTACCGTCAATTAGTTTGGCTTATTATTCACCACTGTATAAGTACAGCATGCATACTCGGGCCAGGATGATAGAAGTCAACTGGGACGAAGTCACCTCTGTACCTCTTATGCTTGTAGGCTTACTAATAGAGCTGGAATATGTCTAACATTTTATTATCATTTATTTTTGTATCAGACGATTCTCACAATAAAAATCTAATTCCCATAAGCTTTAAAATTCCCCAGTAGTAGATCCAGAACAGCAAAAATGACAATGAATAATAACAATCTTCACTACCAGAATAAATCCAGTATACTGTAAATGTCTACCGCGTGTATCTGGGGTCAGTGGATTTCACTGACTGATTTACACAGTGGATTAATTAATGTAATTTATTTTATTATAATAAATAAAACGCAACCTACTGAAAACTGAAAAAAAGACATAACATATATTCAAAATATAAAAATAATACATAAAAGTAAATTAGACAAGAATGAATTGGATCAAATGTGTTGTAGTGTACTCATCTCATCTCATCAGGGGTCGGGTTTGCGGGGGCAGCAGCTTTAGCAGGGGCCCCCATCTTCCCTTTCCCGGGTCACATTAACCAGCTCTTCAAAAGGTCCTAACAACAACAATTTGGCAAACTACTGTTTATTCAACATATCCCAGTCAGTAAATCAGCGAAAACAGGAAGGCATGACCTGGATTCATGACACAAGACAAAACAAGAGCATCATTGTGAAACAGGATGTGGCCCAATACTCGCTTTATCTCATTTATCTTGTTTTCATAATCGTTGAAAAGCCAAAAGCGTAATTGAAAATAAAAATGGGATTAAGCGCTCGGCCTTAATGGATCACAGCCAACTGGCGAAAGAACACATGACAATCACTAGCAGTGCTACTGGTTTACACTAGCAGTGAGATCAGAGGCACAGTCTGACCGGACCGCTATGCACAGAAACCACAGCATCATCTTCAATCTTCACTGTTCACTCATTGAATCCGTACTCACTTTCAATATCTCAGTCTGGTAAACTTGCACGTATAGTTAATCAGGCCGGCAAAATAATTGGCTCTCCCCAAACCCCCCCCACCACAACTGTACACCCGGTCAGTACTCAGGAAAGCCAATACAATCACGCAGGACCCCACCCACCACCTCCACCAATCCTTTGACTTACTTCCATAAGGTCGACGCTTCAAGGTCCCGTTGGCACAAAAAAACATCTATAAAAGATATTTTATCCCCACTGCCGTCACCACAACGAACAGTCACAAATAGGCAACGTATCTCACTCCACTCATTCGACCCCTTTGCACTGCTTGCATCTTTTGGCATTTATGTATTGTCATGGATTGGGACTGTCTGTTTTGTATGTATTTATTTATTTATTTAATAAAGTTTGTCTTATCTTATCTTATCTTATCAACTACGTTAGACACAAGCCTCCAGCTCTTGTCTTTGCATACAAATCCACTTATGCTTTAGTGCTTCCCTTTTTGAAAACAGTCTTTAATGTTAGCAGTTTTAAAAAGTGGTCAGCCAGAAGGCGTAACGATTTACAAGACAGAGCATGTTAGGATATTAACAAATTGACTTTTGATACAGCCGACATAGAGGGGTAGAATAAACAGCCAGCAGGTGAAGCATGTGGTGTACAGCACTCTCTAAACAGCTGTCGGCATTGTGGGGGACCTTGAAGGCATCACAAGAGTCTTTGTTTGTTTCACAACAGCTGCAGTGATATCAAAGGCAGCTGATAAGTGGCAACGTGCATGCATCAACATGAATTAGCGCTGGTGTGTGCAGTTAAATTACACGCTGTGTGTATGAACAAGTTTGTGTGTGTGCGGTGTGAACAAGGGTGTTTGTGGGTAAATATGTGTGTTCAATGGCAAACCTAACAGTCTGACTCTGGGTGGGCAAGACACATTAGGGCAGGCCATGATGTTGCCTCTGTTTAGAGTTGTGAACTAGAATCCATCACTGTCAGAAGAACCAGCGGAGCAGACTCTGCTTTTGTGAACTAGAGTGTACAGCATCACTTCTATCTGGCAAAAACAATCTCCAAACACCTGTCACCCATCTGTGGCAGCTTATTTTTTGAATTCAGCTCAGTTTTGATCAGCGCGTGTGTGACAAGAGTTGTGACAGAACACTCAAGACCCAAAACAGTGGCACGGTGTAAAGGAGAACCGCTTCTTTAAAATGTGTTATTCGGATGCTGTGAGCATTACAGCTTGATCGGACAATTCACTATTGTCTCTATTAGCTGGGAAAGACAGAGACGAGTGTTCCCACCCTCTAGCATGTGAAGCCGTGCCCAGCAAATGAAGCGGAAATGTTGGAGAGGGTGTATGCAGAGCAAACAGCACCGTGAACAGAGAATATGTTCATGGTTGAGAAATTGTGAGTCTACCAAGAGTGAACCTCAGTCACAAGTCCTGGTTCTCCTTACGGACAACATTTATCAGTTAGGTTCCCGAGCCAGGACGCAAACTAAACATGACAAACAGCCATGTGATATCATAAAATCATATGATATTATAACAAATATACAACTATGATGAGTGTACGGGTTGATTAAAGAGTGGCAAAATGTGAAATTTGATGCAAAGAGTAAGTTTGGTTTCGGTGCTCGGGGTGATGAATGGTTTCCCTCTGTCACACAACAGAGCTGAACACTTTAGAAATATGACTGGTAGCACAAGTGCGGATTACATTTATCTTATAAACGCTGACAAGTTCAGACTACCTTTGACAAGTGCACATACTGCACACCACTCTTCCATGCTTGGCTCGGATACTTGGCATCGTGACACGTGCTCTCAAACGACACAAACAACGACACTGCCGAGTCAATGCAACCACATAAAAGAGAGTCTGGGAGGAAATAGAAACTGGGTGTTCATCTATATATTTACCCAAATTATGATGCATTTAAAAGGAGAGGATGACTGAAAATAGCACACGTCAGGGGATTTGCAGTTCATCAGAAAAGGGAGGATCTTTTGAGGAAATCAAGTAGTGATGGTAGAATCACTCAGCAAGACTATTATTTGCCAAAATTAGGGGTGTAATGGTACACTAAAGTTACGGTTCGGTACATTCCTTGGTTTAGAAGGTACGGTACGGTACAGGATGATACGGTTCATAAATTAAGGGGGGATATGAAAAAAACTGCTTGGTTGTCAGAATTAAAATGAGTTTAATTAGTAAACAGTTAAACACAACCGTTTGAAACATACAAATATAATGTATAAGAAATATTTTAAAAAATACTGCTGCAGTTTTCTCCGGGTTCTACGGTTTCCTCCCACAGTCCAAAGATATGCTTGTGTTAGGTTAATTGGTGACTCTAAATTGCCCGTAGGTGTGAATGGTTGTCTGTCTCTGTTCGTCTCTATGTGCCCTGCGTTAGACTGGCGTCATGTCCAGGGTGTACCCCCCCTCACGCCCAATGTCAGCTGGGATTGGCTCCAGCCCCCCCGCGACCCCGACAGGGAAAAGCGGTTGAAGATGAATGAATGAATGAATGAATTCTCTAATAAATAAAATACGTTTTAAATAATTGTAACTGCAGCATTAACCTCAGTTATGGCATTTACCTGTTCTGAATTCACAGGTAGGGGTTGTTGAAATAGTGTCGGCAGCTGGGTTTGAACAGCAACGGTGATAGTAACACTTGGATTGTGAAGTGCCTGTACTGTGACAGTTCGGTACGAATACGTGTATCGTTACACCCCTAGCCAAAATCCAGCTGATGAATATGCACCGGATTTGCATTTAATTGTCGACACATCTTTAACAGCAATGATCTCACTGTAACATAAGCTAAGAAAAAGCTGTGCCTTACTGCTGAAATTAAACTACCTCGCCCACAAAGGAATTACAACTAAAGCTCAAAATAAAGTGAAATAACTGAATCTCACAAACTCAGATTTTCGAAATAAATGAACAGTTAATAGAGCTGTAAATAAATCTGTCCTGACTTCCCTAATGAGTTTATAATAGCACACTAAATAGGACTCATGTTTTCCTGAGGGCCAAAATCCAGGGTGTTGGCACAGGAAGTCAGACAATAGAAGGACAACAATAATATGCACTGTGCTTCCTGTCCTGTATTGGACTGTAAGCTTAATTAGGAGATCTGGTTTTGAGGACAAGTGAAGTGGAAACATGAGGGCATTTTAAAATCACATCTACAGTAGAACACTTGCATTCAACTGAAACGTGCATGGCATCCTTCATACTATCTGATTTTTGTAGTATTCATCCGTCTGTGCAGCAGTGGCAAGTATAAATCTAGGAAGTATCAGAATCCTTAAGGAAAAAGTGGTATTGAAACATCTCTAACTTTTTGATACAATAACCATAGTTTGGGGTGCGCCATAATAATGGCAGGGCTCGACCATAACAGTTGCCAGATTGACACAGGCAGCTATTTTGAGAAATTGGAAACCAATGATTGGCCTTTTTTTAACATATAAAAAAACAGGGACAGCAAAACCTGCACCAAAATATTTGTTTGTAGCTATTTGCTTAAGAGACTATAGCAAAGCAATTTCAGTAATTCAAGTCCAACTAACCCGTCAATATCACATAAAATGTGCAACTGATTCAACGGACAAAGAACCAGACGCACCTGAGGGAAAAACAGTAAAGATAATTTGCAAATGTTTGGGTCTTCTATCTTAAAATATAAGATCACCATAAATGGCAAACATATTTCCAGTTTGGGCAACCAAATGCTAATGCCTGCCACTTTTAAAAATTAGTGTGGACCCCTGCGTGTTTAAGATATTTCCATGAAGTGTGACAGCCTATGATTTTTCTACTCTACTACTATAACATCAGAGGTGTTGATGTCAGGTCTCAATCTAAAGATCTCTTTCAAAAGTCACCCTGAGGTTTTGAAGTGTTGTTAGTGAAGTATATGCAGATCGAGAGGATAATTTTCTCTCAAGTTGTATTCATTATAGTTTCTACAATTATAAATAAGGTTTGGACAGAAACTGATTTGGACCGGTCAATCTTCGTTCCTACCCTCACCTATGGTCATGAAAGCTGGGTCATGACCAAAAGAACGAGGTCGCAGGTACAAGCGGCCGTAATGGGTTTTCTCAGGAGGGTGGCTGGAGTCTCCCTTAGAGATAGGGTGAGAAGTTCAGCCATCCGTGAGGAACTCGGAGTAGAGCCGCTGCTCCTTTCCGTTGAAAGGAGCCAGTTGAGGTGGTTCGGGCATCTAGTAAGGATGCCCCCTGAACGCCTTCCTAGGGAGGTGTTCCAGGCACGTCCAGCTGGGAGGAGGCCTTGCGGAAGACCCAGGACTAGATGGAGAGATTATATCTCCACACTGGCCTGGGAATGCCTCGGGATCTCCCAGTTAGAGCTGGTTAATGTGGCCCGGGAAAGGGAAGTTTGGGGTTCCCTGCTGAAGCTGCTGCCCCCGCGGCCCGACCCCGGATAAGAGGTTGAAGATGAGATGAGATGGTTCACCATCACAAATGGTTAAACATGCAACAAACAAGGATTAAATCTTTTTTTTTTTTTCTCATTTGGGCAAATTTTATTTAAAGTAATGAAACATACTGCAACGTATTATTCTAGATGAGGGCTACTGGCTGGTTATTTCTGTCTTGCTTCACTTTACTTTGCTCCAGACGGATTGAAACAGCGTAGAACTGAGAAATTAAAGGGAATGGAAATAACCGGGATGGTACAGAACTAAACATGACATTCGGTGTTGGTTTTTTAAATCGTCTAGATACACAGTAATTAAGGAAGCCCTGCGCTTGACATCCTCTCTAGTGTGGCTCTAACATGCTTTTCATGTGGGCCGTCTACTGGTGGGACTGTAAAGCAGACAAGCCCGAACAGGACAGTCTATAGGGGTAATATACACCTAGTTGGTGGAGGGGGGTCGGAGTGCTTTAGTGTGTAGCTTGTATGTTTGGCTACATGTAGCTTGTGAGTCTGTCAGCATATATTCCGTGTGCGGTGCTCTGTAAAAGGTGATTTATTGCTTTTGGTTGTGTGGGGCGTGTGCCGGAGACAATCCTGGGGAAGTTATGGGTGTAATGATGCTTTTTAGTGTTCTACTATTTCTTGATTATTATCTTTTGTATGTCACAAATGACAAATGCAGATGATTCAGTATACCTTAATGTTTTCTCTGTCAACAAAAGCCAACATGACACGTACATGATCAAGCTCCTTCTGCCTTAACGTCACCAAAAACTGTTCACTGGTTCCTCCTGTCTGCACCAATCTACTTCTGCATTCGTCCGTTCTTTACACTCCACATGGGAAACATTTCAAATGCTCTTTGACCCACTCCTATATCCACAAATCAATCATCCCAACCTCTCTTTTTCCCTTTCTCTCTGACTCATCTCCCTAGGAGTCTGCAGTCCCCGGGGTGCCAAACTGCTTTTCAATGTCTAGTTCAGGGCTTCTTCTTTTTTTCAACTTTAAGTGTGAGGATGTGCAGGAGCCCTCAACGTTACTCATAATATATTTGTCAAGGAGCTTCTGATGTGCTGACTTTGTTTAACTTTAGTACAGGACTCAGCCCAGGAAAAAAAGGTAGAGGAGAGGTAAGAAGAGGAGGGTTAAAGCTGAGGAATGCAGGGGGTCTCTAGGAAGGGGGGCTTTGAGAACATTAGCTCACAGTGAGCTTATTCATACTTCATTTCTTTCATTTCTTTCTGTCTCAACACACAGCCTGCTTCACACATGCATAGTAACACACACACACACACACACACACACACACACTTGGCAACACTGGTACACAAGTGTACCAGTGTTGCCAACTGCGTCCAAAAGATTGTACAACTACAATCTAACATCCACTAGTTATTAATTGTATGTCATTTGTAGGTAGAAGTGTTAGATCCAACTGTATTATTCCTATAGCAACTTATTATTTTGACAACCATAAATCCAGTGTGCCATGATACAAATATGTATAAGTAAAACACAACCCCAGACAAGATGGTATGGGATAACTACAGTTATACTTTCTTTATGGGCACTACTCTGTATAGCGTCATCTAAAGCTGTATTGCTGATGCATTAAGCTATACATTATACATTTTATTTAAGCTATATACTATTACCGTAGTAGTACTATTACTACTATTATTATTATTTCTTTTTGTTGGCAAGAAGCAGAGTATGAGTGTGGTCGTACCTGGCTTGGTGATGCTCTGAAAGTAAAGCACGAGTACGAAGAGCGAGCCGAGGCACGTCGCCAGGAGCAGGCGTCCTCCTCTGGGCATCCTCATGCTGAAGCCCGGCTCTGCTGGTGGAGCGCCCGTCCCCTTATCGCCGCCTCGACCACACGGTTCATGCGAGACCAACCGGCGGAGGATGCGAGACTCCCCGAGGAATTAGGAGCCCATTCATTAAGTGGCGGAGACCGAAAAACACCCAATAGCCCATGCGGGAATAACGTCAGCGGGACTAGTGAACGGCACAGCAATTAGCCATTGATTTCAACCGTTTTTTTGATAACGTTAAATTGATAATGATGACAAATTAAGCAAGGTCACCTTAGTTAAAGCATTACATTAAAGTTACGCTGATATGAGAAGCTCTAAAGCCAAATAAAAAGGTATAAATAAACAGTTTTGCTCCCCCTCGGCTCTCGTTGCCGGTGGTGTCTTGAGTTTGTCGAAACTACACAAACTTCGTCGCCAAACATGGACGGGGCACCGTGCCATGACGTCACACCCACCCCTCTCTCTCTCTCTCCCTCGAGCCCTCTCCTCGATTGCGTGTTGCGTTTGCGGACTGTCGGAAATATCCATTCTTGACTGAAAAGGTGGTATTTTCCATGTGCAGTTTGCTCAACGGTTAGGAGTTGTGTTTAGCATCAACAAGAAATATTTGTCATCACTTTCTGGTTAACGTCCCTGCCCCCACTGTAACCTTATGGACTATTTCGGAAGCATGGATTTCTAATGGACCTTTAATTACCATTAAATAGTATAAAGTGAGAACCAGCTTAGATAGGTTTTCACTTAGCTAGGCTACAACAGGTTAGCTTAATTGCTAGCAAAAAATTCCAGTTGGGGATGCTTGTCACATTGTCCTCAGAGTCGGTCGTCACTGTGTCACTGATGGTGAGTGATGGACAGAAGGATGAGTATTGTTGTTTTTTGTAAAATAAAATAAAATAAAACACATTGACTTAGAATAAATGACACTTGCAAATAACATTAACTCACCATGAACAGTACAATACATATCAACCAAACATAAACATATACAATATCCAAATATACACCTCCCATAAATATTGCTCAGAGAAAAGCACTAAATGTACACACTCAGCCCCCTAAGCACAAAACAGGCGGGTTTTCGGTTTGTTATCGACTTGTTTTTGGTTTGTTTTCGGCGTGTTTTTGGCTTGTTTTCAGCGTGTTTTCGTTTTGTTTTGGACTTGTTTTTGGTTTGTTTTCGGCGTGTTTTTGCCTTGTTTTCGGCGTGTTTTCGGTTTGTTTTCGACTAGTTTCAGGCGTGTTTTTGGTTTGTTTTCGACTTGTTTTTGGTTTGTTTTCGACTTGTTTTTGGTTTGTTTTCGACTTGTTTTCAGTTTGTTTTCGACTTGTTTTCAGTTTGTTTTCGACTTGTTTTCGGCGTATTTTTGGTTTGTTTTCAACATGTTTTTGGTTTGTTTTCGACTTGTTTCCAGCGTGTTTTTGGTTTGTTTTTACTTGTTTTCGACTTGTTAATACTACTATACAATAGAAATATGTGTTAGATTATTGCAATGAGATTAAAATGATTTAAAGATTGCCTCCACCTTTTATTTTTCCTTAGACAACCAACCCCATAGTGTGTAATCTCCACCCGGACTATTTCGGACGCACGGACTTCCGAGGAGCATTAAAGGCACCATTGCAGTCTTCACAATACAGTGTGCACAGAAACACAGATTTCATGTGAACACAATGAACAATTATCATAAACACACATTGTATTTTACATAAAATGTAAAAGAAATAAGACTTGACATGAAAAGTAGAGACAACATAAATCTATACATACAACAGCAAACTGTCAATGGGAGATATAAACTTAAGCACGTAGCCTTTTATGCAGCTTAAATAGTAGATTTTAATGTGTTTTAACCAATCATGTGATGAGGTTTTAACAGAGTTCTTGCTTGTCACAATAATAGAAACAGAGTCCAAGTGATACTGTAATTCAACACAGAACATACAGATATTTAGAGTGATCTGAAGCACGCTTGCTTTTAAGTTTGATAGAATTGTTGCAGTCCACATCCTGTCTCATTCAACAGCCGTCTGCTAAATTACGCTGGCAATAAGATCATTCATGAAATGAAAAAAAATTGTAGCCACATGAGACTTCCAGACTAATGAACATAAACAAAATAAAC
This sequence comes from Echiichthys vipera, assembly GCF_963691815.1. NCBI lineage: Eukaryota > Metazoa > Chordata > Actinopteri > Perciformes > Trachinidae > Echiichthys > Echiichthys vipera. The sequence goes on along the minus strand of NC_139834.1, from coordinate 27,763,220 downwards.
AAACGAAACACACACAATATGGACACCAATTTGAACAGCTTACCTTTTAAGTTCTATTTAAACTTGCTGATTGCAAACCTAGCTAAAGGGGAAAGCAGCGTGCATATCTTGTGTCACTGTTGGACACTTGATGGCTGTTGTAGCCTGCTGATACAGTTTATTCTGGGTTCTTGGTGTCACTCAGCATGTTAATTCGGTTCTAGGCTAGCACCGTCATGCAGCGTGAGATAATAGACCTGCTCACATTCACACTGCACCTTCCATCAAAGTCAAATTTTGGGCTACTGAAGATTTTTAATACCAACACACATTATGTAAAGTAGGCAACAGTTACATTTGCATAACTTTTGTGTGCAGGACTAACTGTGTTTTCTGAAAACTTAAACTGCATCGTCTGGGCATGTTCAAATTCTAGTCTGCTGAATTTTCTCTATACATTTAATTTCCTGCCTGTCTTTTTTCGTACAAGAGACAAAATACCTTTCTGAGCAGGAGCACATTCCTACAAGCCAGGTCAGAGAAGTTATTGCAGCGTTGAACTCAAGCGATCACATGTCATGACTACAGGGGAAAGTTTTTGACTAATGGTAGCACATTACCAATGGGGGATGATAACAAATATATCAAGTCACGGGACAACTGAAAACACAGTTATGGCCTAAAACAATCCAAGAAGATTGCATATTTCAGAAAGTTGGATATAGAGATTGTCTTCGTTGCTTATCTTTCCTTAATCAACAGTATGCTGTCATGTGTAACGACCCACACCATACACTCACAGCATTATATCATGCCATGGTTCTAGTTAATGTATACAGCATATTTCATATAACAGAGACATACCCCGTATAATTCACATAAGAAAAATTACATTTCCATAAACAGAAATATTACATTGTTCTAGTTGATTGCTGTCACCCTCACACAAGTTTAAACATTTAAACGTTGATCGTGCTATTGACTATAGAAAACCTGTGTTTTAAAAAGTGCATTTAATAATAATAATAATAATGCCGTAGCACTAAGAGTTTCTTGAAAACTGTGTGGGTACCAGATTTCATAATTACATTTATAGAAAAAGAATGGTCCAACATCCTACTCAATATAAAGTGCATGTCATGTGATGTTAGCACTAGGTTAATTTAATTATTAACAGAACGTATTAGACGCCCTCTGGACTTTATAGGGTTAGGGTTAAAAGTGATCCCAGGTTCTGGAAGTGCCCTGATGACGGCACATTACCTCATGTCTTATGGTACTGCCCCAAGAAACGGGACTTTTGGTCATCATTACACAACTATATCCAGAAAACCTTTGGTCAGGAAGTTCCCTTTTGCATTCGTTTATGACACTGAGTAGCACAACTTCCTCTATATGTACCGATGGGTCCAGACCCTATCATGCTGGATAGGAGGCTGCTTGTTCAACAATGGAAGTCAGCTTACTCACCACCAGTAATAGACTGGCAAAATCTGTTTGCTAGGGGGGCAGTATATGAACCAGTAAACCAGTATCCTTCTATTTGCTGGGGGGGAAAGAACGGTAATTTTTGAAATTGGAGAGATTTATTTTCTATATAAATGGACCTTAACAACAAACCCAGGGCTTAAATAAATACTAATTTGCCCACCTGGTCCCAATATTGACGCAATTGTTCCTTTTTTTTGCTAATTAATTGTCCTGGTCTGCTGTTTTTAGTTTTATGGGTGTATATTGTCCTTAACTGTCAAAATTTATACATCATAATTCCTACAACATGTAATGTCTCTTTGGTTTCTTAGCAACACTTAACAGAGATCTGAGACCTATGAGAGGCTCAATTGGTGATGACTTGGCAAATGATGTGGTTGTTTGGACCAAAGTTTGCTTTTACCACATAATTCTCACCAACAGATGGTTTACTGCCCACCCACTGGGTGTTGAGCTACTACTTTTCACTGTGAAAGTTCCTCATAGACCGAGGACGTGGAGTATCGTCACCAGTCCCCTGACTGGTAATGCTAGCAATGGCTGCTGCTTGTGGACAGGGGATGTTATATTCATCTGCCTGAGTTAAATGGCTTTTAAATGTAGGAGGAAATACATCATCATATTTTAGCTTTCGTGTTATAATATCTGACAGCGACATGAATGTAGTCAGCTATATCTATATTTTGTCTCATGGGGTCTCACCATGGCAACCGTTATCTGGGTTACATTGATGCTCATAGCCCAATAAGTATTTATGTCATTGTCATTGATAGATTCATATAATTTGTAAGTTAAGCATTATGAGTAAGTTGAGGTCCTATGGTGTTTGCTACGCATTATAAACCACTTCATGGTTGCACTTTTGGTTGTGAATGATGTGAATTAAACCCATGTGCAGCGAAATTGTTCGATATTCTGGTTTATTTGCTTTCTTTCTGTGTGTAGACGAGAAAATCACTCTGTGTTTTGACTTGGAGCTAGAAAAAGGCGTAAATTCACTTTTAGCTCAGCAAAAAGAGTGGAAGCAGGCGGAGCTATCTCTTGCCTGGCTCTGTCCAAAGATGAAAAACTACAACATGTCATTTTTACATTCCAGTTTGTGTACAGATTAAACAGACAAGTTAAAATGTGTTGATTACCTTTAGAGGTGTCCTTTTTAGACAGATTTTCAACCCTGGAATTAACCATGCTACTTGCTTCCAATCTTTATGCTAATAGGTAATTGCATTGTCTACCCTTGTGTGTTAGATTTTTATATATTCAACTAAATTGACTGATACAGAATAGACTAAGTGAGTCATCGAGGACCTGGAACTCACAATAGTGCTGTGAAAAGCCATTTTCATTAATATGAATAATTTGAGAATGATTAAGAGGGCTTTGATTTTGGCAGGCTTTCATGATTCAGGTTAGCAAGATCTATTTTTGGCTTCCAAAGAAACACCTGACAGAAAAACATTGGGACCTATGCTGTATACTGTACCATTAGAGTCCCAAAGGAGACTGTTAAGCTGTGCATATACTGTACAATTTTGGAAATGTTGTTGTTTGATTCCAACTCATACAAGCAAATTGTCTGTGATGTAAAGCCAAAGCTCAAGAGTTATATGCTAACACTGTTCGGTCTGATGATCAATCCACGACTCAGTGTTTAACAATGGATGTGTAAAATAGACTTTTGTCATGTTGGCCCTACACATCCAGACGCTCTGTTTGCACAAAAAGTGCTGACTGTGGGGAATCGACTTGTCGCTCTCCTTCCCCTTCAAAAAAACCTGATAGCTGACCAAATTTTTGACACATCAGAAATTCATCCGAACATCAGGAGCAGTCGATCAGGTCAAGATGGCTCCTCCTTCCCCTCTGTACACTGCATGGCAACCAATGCCTAGTGAAGTTGAAATTTGGTCCAACTCCAAAACCCGTTCTGTAGCTAAAAAGTCGGGTCAGAAACGGGCTCAAATCGTTAAGTGTATGTGAAGCTTAATCTTCAACGTACAGTATGCTTTGAGTGTAGCAACCCTCAAAGCTGCCGATCATATAAATAACTGGATGTCCAGTGTTCTTCACTTGCAATTATCTTGTCAAAATGCCACTACAACAAAGATACGCTGACATCGATTATACATTTTTATTGCAGTGTTGATGTGATAAATATATGTTCTCCTGGGGAGATTTTGTCAACAGAAAGCCCATTCTTTTCTTATGGATGTTGATTTTCTTCAGGTCAATCCCTGTGTTAATTATAATGTATAAAGTCTCCCCTCTGAATAACTATACTATCTATGCTGTACCTCGTACAACAATGTCAATACCAATTTAGAAAAAGGAAGGCCAAAATGATAAATACTGATTTCAGGTAAATAAATGTATCCCAGTCTTAAAATGTATTTCATTTGTGACTGATGGAACTGCAGGGAACTAATCGTTTGCAGTTTTCCTTCTAAAATGTGCTGTAGACCTGTAGTTAGCGGTTAACTTCATTACCATCCTTTGATCTCATATGGTTTTCAGTTTGTGGTGCTGGGATGGGCTGGGACAACTGGCCTAGTTTGGAGACATCCCCTGTAAAACTGAAAAAAAACAATAATAGGGCCCTAAAACATGCCACACAACATGAGGAGACGTTTTCATGGACATGAACACGTTTTCAAGGCTTGAAAGAGTTTTAATCAGAAGCCTTAGAGGCCAGCCTATAATACACCAACTGTATAATATCAACGTCAGACAACCATGTCAAATCAAATGCATCAGGTCACATTAATAAAAAAAAAACCTGCAAGATTTTGGTATTAAACATTACACTGCTGACTGCGCTTTTCTGTCGGCATATATGCTGTCATTTGATGCTGCTCGCAAAGCAAGTCCAAACCAGCTTCTTGTATAGCCCTTACCACATTTCCAGTCTCATAAGGCTGCCCATAATACGAAAACAATAAGTGAAAATGACCCTACCTCAATAAATTCTTCAACCCTCTGATTCAAAGTGAGAGCAAGCAAAAACTCCCACAAAAACTCCAAGACATGAGCAACCTTGCTTGTACTTTAATGTTCACTGTGGGATTAGCATGTGCCTTTTAAATGCATGCAACCCACTAATCTAGGCAACATCAATGCAACCACAAGATTCTGCCTATCTCAACATGTTACATGTAGGGGTGCTCTGCTGCACATGTAATCACAATGACCTGGGTTCAATCCACAGTCTATAGTTCAAACCCAACCAGAGTCTTTGTTGTTTGCCATATGCCTGGCTGAGCTTAAATCGGTCCGATAAGGGTTAAAACCCTACCAAAACATACCAGTACTGTAGCTCTACACATCAAAATTAGCTCACTGCAGCAAATGAATAGATATATTAAAGTTTTTAACGTGAATTGGTCACATCTGGCCTATACCAGGTCAGATTTGTGTGATCTAGAGGCCAGATGAGGTAAAATAGCAGACGAATCTGCCAAACATTTTCATTTGTTCTGGCAGATAGGTCTGGCCCCTCTCCCATTTAGACAGATTTCTGGTGGCTTCACATTATTTTATATAGGCAAATTTCAACTGTTTATCTCATATAGGGCGAGTTTAAGATGATGGCTGACATGTCACTGTCCAGTCTGTTCAACACAGTTTTTCAGACTCAAAAAACTCAGAACAAACAAAACTAGAGAGCACTGATCAAATATGACTCAATATTCTGTTACTGTGTTGCATATTTCTCGCATAAAAAGTTTCAGAAACACATTTCAGACCACTGTTTAACTTACATTTGAGAAAGTTTGGGACCTGGCCCCCATTGTGTTTCACTGACCAGTTTCGTTGATTGGTACGTAGGGTTGGGAATCGCGAGCCGGTTCCTATTTGGAACTAGCTCCAAGTGGTCAGTTCAATCTGAATTGTAGACATCTACATTTAATCAATTCCTCTATTGATGCCAGACGTTCCTGTGTCACAGCATACAAAGTATTCCGGCTACATCGACATAGATGATAGTTTTCATTTTTAGAGATACCGCTCCAATAGCAGCTCTCGCTCTCAACCCAACAAATGTATTTAGCCATTTAGTAGCAGAGTAGGGCAGGACATGGCTGCACGAAGAGAAGACATCCAGCACTCAGCTGAAAGCACTTGAGTGCTGGAGGGCAGCAGAGCATGCCTGATAATCAGGGACCTGTAGCCAGATTAAAAGTGTTCTGTGGAAACAGAAAAATGATGAGATGTGTCATGTGTATCTTTCTCTCGCTTTGTCCAGACTAAAGACAAGGAGAGCCGGCTGCCGGCTGCAGCCACACCATGCCCAAAGAGGTTAACCTCTTTCCCGTACCGTCTCACTGTGAGGCAAAGCCCCCTTGTGGCAAAAATCGGGATAACGCTCCAAACATTAATGTTAACAACAAAAAAAAAAAAAATAAGGCTCTGTTACAGGTTAATACATAGTCAAATTATACCACATACACAACATTAAATCACATAATGTGACCACACATTGCTTGGCATCACTTTAACATTCAAGCCACAATAAAGTTATAATCTAAGTTTTTTGTACTTTTACTTCCAATACTTAAGAGCATTTAATATCAGAAAATACATTTTGATACTTATATTTATAGTAAATATCTGATACTTTAAGACTATTACTCAAGTCATATTCTAAAAGGTGACTAACTTCTTCCAAAGTCATTTTCTGCTAAGATACTTGTACTTGTACTCAAGTATTGCTTTCAAGTACTTTATGCAAGACTGCTATTTAGATACCTTATAGACAAATAGGACAGGACTTGTCTCCCCTGCACAAAAGGCATTTAGGATTTCTCCGGGGATGCCAGGCTGGTAAAATACATCAAGTCATAAGAAAGAACCAAAGGTTAGAGAAAAATCTGAAAATAGGCCAGGAGCATAACATGGTGGGGCAATGGCCCCATCTCCACTTTCTGCTCCTTTACTTCTGGCGCCTCTCCTTGGGTCACAGCCATCTTTGAAATCAGCCTTAATTTTGATCTCAACTACAAACCTGTAAAGTTTTGTGACTGTATCTTACATGGTTATTGGGCCAGGGGTGTAAAGTGGGGAGGTCAAGACCCTTGCTTGGATAACACACATTTTTGATGTGGACTTAATTTTAACCTGAACTACATACCTCTAAAGTTTCAGTATTGTATCTTGCATGGTTGTGACGCCATTATGGAGGAAAAAATCTGCCCGTAGAATAAGAGACAGACAGACAGACAGAGAGGCAGACAGACATAACACCTAGCAAAAATCACCAAACTCTGTGGTGGTTTATGTGGTAATTTCCGCTACAGTAGGTGTCTCAAGAACCACATTTTTCCATGACACACATCATTTTATAGAACAGAAGTTTTTCCCCCTCATATTCCCCTAGTGATCATTATGTGACCCATTCATCTTATAACCTTTTGTTGGGGCTCTGACTCCCAGGTTAGGAACAACTGTTTTAGCTAACACTGCTGTGACATTTGATTTCTTCCCCCTCTCTCTGCTTCAGGCCGTTTAGGATATTATTGGACTGTGAAAAACGTATTAAACCATTACTTGCACCATGGAAAGCATGAATCACTGTTTGTTTGAGTGCGTGCACACACTAATTTCCTTTCAAGTGTTATGGCTGTAATGATACATGTTAAACACTGCAAAAGAAGAAATTAAGCAAACAGCATCTTGGATGCTGGTGCTAAGGAAGCTTAGGGAATTTCTGTAGAAGGCTTCATAAACTTGTGTGTTTATAACTTATAGATAAGTGCCAAAATAGAGCTGACCAGCACCACATCTTAATAAGGTGTTGTACTTTTATAAGTTGCCAAAACACCTTCAGTATGTGTCTGAAACTCAGCTGGAGACAATCCCTCCACAAACCATGACATCAACTAATGTTTTGTTGATTCAGTTCAATTCAACTTTATTTATAGTGCAAGATCATAACAAAAGTTATCTCAGGACGCTTTACAGAGTTGGTAAAGACCACACTCTATGACTTATTTGTGATTTACATAGACCCAAAGATTCCACCATTGAGGACGGCAGCAACGAAAACCTTTCCAATTGATGACGTCGGAAATGACTGTCTCTCAAGTCACATCAGATTCTCCCTGAAGTGTTCAGCTGGGTGAAGACCTGAGGGTCACCCAACCATTTGTTGACCATTTGTGGCCCCTGCAGATTAGGGGTAAAAGGTTCTTAGTAAAAACACAGAATGGCCCTGTGTTTCCCTGTCCTTTGAAGAAGTGGGAGTATGAATGTATGGAGGATTTGTTGGGGAGGTTGCATTTTGGTAAATACTTTATGTCTGACAGATTGACTGTGTAATTATTGTAGACATGTGTAAGACTGTGCAGGTGGTAGAGGCAAATGTCTCCTATTATATGCAAGACGTGACTCATGAAGATTTATTAAAGCAAACTGAGTGGGACCAGATATTAAATTTTGTTATTTTCAATTGCTACTTGTTCAAGTTATTCACAATTTCCATCTGACAAGTTTCTTTCCTTGTCATAACAAAATAATTCATGATCATAAACAAGCAGGTTGTCTTCTGAAATGTTTGATCTTGACATTACCTGATTGTGAATTGATTTGACCGTGAATGATCAAGAATCACAAATTATTTATTTTATGTGATCACAAAAAGAAAGAAAACAGGTCTTCCCTGGCTTCCCATACTTGCCAAACTAGCCTACAAAGTATAGGTATTTTAGGCCCAATACCTTTTGGGGAAGGTATAGTATATAACACCCTCCGAAATTAGCCTGCTGCTGCTCATCTGTCTGTCCTATTCCTCCTTCTCTTCTTCATTTGGTGACGGTAGACTGTTAATGATATCATTGCAGCGGCTAGCAGGAATTTGCCTGTGCCTCACTCACTGCTGCTGGCAGACTACAGTTAGCAAGCAAAGTAGCCTCCTAGCGATGAGGAAGTGAGGTAGAGGGACTCGCTGCTATGCGTCCTTGTGATTGGATGCTATGTGAAAATATGGCTGACAACTTTAAGTGGCAGTGCTTTCACGAGCATTGTGTTGCAAAAACTTCACATTTCTGAGGAGTTTCTGGTTCAAAGTGAAGTTAAAAGTCCGCTTCCTGGGAGCCAATATCGACGGGCTGTACACATGCAGCGTTTTGTGCGCCCTCAAATTTATTGTTCTTAATGTAAATGTGTGAAAGGCACGCTCATGCAAGCTCATGCATGGCATGTATGCACCTATTTTTCTGGCGCTTTCAGGGTGCAACAGCCACGCTCTGAGTGAAACAACATTCAACTTTTGGTATGCAATAGTGCAAAGGCAGTAATAGAGGCAGCATGTGTATGGCTCCTAACACTAGCAAGCGGATTCCGTCAGCCTTTCATTACATAATATGAGCTGAACAAATTTGTCCCCCACCTGGTGACAGCAATGGGCTTGCCTATGCTGTGACAAGAGCATGAATGACACCAATTGTTAAATTTTACTTAAGTGGCTGGCTAGTTAGCTAATATCTATAAATGGCAGTTGCAGATGCTGCATTTGCTCATGTGATCAATCAAACAGCAACATACAGTACACTTACCTCTGGACCAATCACTGTACAAAGTGCCTCATGTGCTTGGAGAGTACCTACTTTTTTTTAGCTCCTAAGAAGGAACTGAAAAAGTTCCTCAAAACATACTTGCGGTTGAATAAAAAAAAACAACTATGAAAGTAAGAAAAATCCAAAATATATAAATATCTGAAAAGGCCTTATGTTAAGGAGGGAAAGGTTCCTACTTGACCACTTTTTTTCAGTGGTGTTTCCAGATGTTTCTAGCTGCAGAGACCCAAGTCAGGTGCTGATTTATGCAGGGGTGACATGAAGTATTTGCATGCAAACACATGTACATTGAAATAACTCTATTTGATTCTGATGGGATGTCTTTTAGAGGCTGTAGTCAGCTCAGTTAGATGTTTGTTGAATGCCCTAGATTTCTAGTTTGTGGTTGTAAAGTTACACAAGGCTGTGATTATCCTCGCAAAAGGTCATTTTAAACAGTGAGCTCAACTTTCATAAAAATGGTCTCACTACAATGAAAAGGTTACTACGGGCACTAACATCATCACACATGAATACAATTGGGCTCAGTGAATCCATAAGAGCCTTAACTTTCCAGTCATACCCAATTCATGCAATTCCAAGAATGTTTAGGGAACCCCAGTAAAGTCTGTAAAGTAGAGACTTGTGGATACCCATGAAGCATATTCTTTTCAGATATCTTTTGGTCAAAGGTCAAGCAACCCCTTAAAAAAATGGCCATAGCAGTTTTTCCTTTTCCACTTTTGAGTGTTATTTAGCCCCGTTCCTGACAAGCTAGCATAAAATGGTTGGTATCAATGAATTTCTTGTATCGTATAGTTTCTTCATTAACTCTACCTTTAAGCTACAGCCTCTTAAAGACGCTCCTGCGGATCTTTTACCGAAGCTTAGGTGGTCAATCAGATTTTAGATTTCAGGGATGGCTCAGGATGCCCCGGAAACACCCTAGAAATGCCACTGGAACACAGGTTCAACATTTATGTGTGTAACAGTGCAGTCTTAATGATTGCTGATTTGAGATTAGAAGTTTGAATATTCTATCTAATTTGATATTTAGTCAAGAGCACCAAGAAACACACCCTGCAATCTTTAGCAACTCTAGTGTCATAACTCTGGTTTGACATATTTTATGATCTCTTTTCAGAATCAGCAATCATCCAACGCACCAAAGAAGGTCTATATTGCATAAACAAGAAGCCGTACTGTACATCAGGGCAGGGCAATACATTAAATGTTGTTGTTTTTTACAGTAATATTCTCTAAACTTGCTATAGTTCTGTGAACTGAACAGCAAAAGCAGTTTGAAGCATGCAGCAGAGGTGGGTACTATGAGGCAGTGTTGAGTTTCACAGACAGTTTTTGATGCAAGAAAATCATTTCAGTAGGTCGATCTCATCTGAAATGCAGGCAAGGGTCCTATCCAGCTTCAGTGTAACTTATAATCCTCAAAAAGTCATTGAAGAGATGACATCAACCTGATGAAAGGTTGACAATTCACTGTGGTTATTTCTTGCATGGTTAGATAGGTGCGTTAATTGAGTAACCTGAACTCAAGTTAAAGACTAGCCCTGCATTCTTTACAGATATTTCTAGTGCCATCAGACTGTGCTTCTGCATGATATTTAAGAGTCTCCGAAGCCATTCACTCTACAACTATATGCTGCCGAATCAGAATTTGAAGGTTGATGTTTCAGCAAATTCCAGATATTCAGTGAAAATTTTTATTGTCTTATCCTAAACCACTCACTATTTTAAACGTGAGATTTCCTCAAACGAATGTTCCAAGACATGAGATTTCAAGATTAGAATAATTGACAGTTGAAAAATGCCTTGAACGCCCCATGATCTGCTCCGTTTGTATGCAAGTTCATTCATCTTCATTCATTCATCTTCATTCATTCATCTTCAACCGCTTGTCCCTGTCGGGGTCGCGGGGGGTCTGGAGCCGATCCCAGCTGACATCGGGCGTGAGGGGGGGGGGGGGGGGGGGGTACACCCTGGACAGGACGCCAGTCTATTGCAGGGCACATAGAAACAAACAGAGACAGACAACCATTCACACCTACAGGCAATTTTAGAGTCATCAATTCATGTCTTTTGGATTGTGGGAGGAAACTGGAGAACCCGGAGAAAACCCACGCAGACATGGGAAAACATGCAAACTCCACACAGAAAGGCCCCAGCGGGGAACCTTCTCGCTGAGAGGCAACAGTGCTAACCACTAAACCACCGTTCGTATGCAAGTCATTCACAAAAAGTATACCAAAAAGTAAAACGATTTTCACACCATAGAGCTTCTAGTCCTGCTTTTGGAAATTAGCAGACAAAAAGATAAGAGGTTTTAGCAGTGTCACACCCAGCAACAACCCCAACCTTCAAATCCTTACTTTCAGTTTCACTGCAAAACAGGCACAACACTACCATCATGGGCTCTAAACGTTGGCATGGACTGTAAATCCTGAGATTTGGCTTCTTCCAATATGAATGTAACTCCTAGGGATATTGGGCTTCTGCAGCTACTGTATGCATGCCAAAGGCAGCATGTGATAGTCATATCGTTGTTCCCGTCTTCCCAAGCAACATCTGTTCACATCATTATATTTACCACACCTTTAATGTGGTGGGAGTTGGAATACAAGGCTGCTGTCCTCTTTCAGGAGGCTGAATGTGTCCTGGTAGACTGATTGGTCTGATTTTGCTTAGTATGCAGTGCTGACATTGAATGACATCAGGGCCTCTCAACCTCTTCAGCAGCCTGTAGCCTCTTGTGGTCTGGCCTGCAGTGGGTAGGAATTAACTGTGCATTACAAATTCTACATTGTTCAAAGCTCAATACAGGATGTCCACCAGCAGCAAATGAATGAATCCAGACACAAGTCAAGTCAAATCTGGCAGCTGTGATCTCTTCTGTACTGCTTTTCCACGACTATCCACCATCAGTCCATCCCGTGCAGCCAGTACTCTTCTTTAATCACCTCAAAGCCTGACCTTTGGTGTTGACTTCAATACTATGGCATTTGAAATGGCATTTAGGTGCAGGATCGATCCTATAATCAAGACTAACTTTAACATCCGTAGTAACGTTGATAAGAAAAAGAGCGAGGACAAAACTATTTTGAAAGATAAACTGTGAAAAATACAGTACATACAGGCGCAATCGCAAACACATAAATCAATCTTAGCATGAAAATATAAAGGAGGATTCATTGGCTTGTCAAAAAGACCCAAAAGTATTCTTGGCCGTCAAGACTGAATATCAACCACAATGTAAAGAAATACTATCTTGCTGTTGCTGTGAGCTGTAAATATAAACCAACTCCTCCCTCGTCCCTAGCGTTCCCAAATGATTTCTACATATGTCCTTTATTAGATTTTGGCAGTGGTTCTGAACCAAAGTTTAAAATGCATAAACACAGAGACTACAAACCTATTCTACCTTGATGGAAAAGGTTACAAGAGCATGATCGGCCTCTGCATTTCTCAGCTATGCCATGCCATTTACTACAATTTGTACTCCATTATGAGATGCCACTTCCTTGACTGAGTGAGTCAGGTCGAAACCACTCTCATAGTTATCTGCTAAACATGAAGCTACAGGTAGAGGACCGTGTTCGGCTCAAGAGTGGAAGCAGGGGAAAACGTCTAGCCTTGCAGCACCTCAGAAGCTCACTGATAAAACATGTTCTATCTCTTTTGTTTAATCTATACATAGAAAGTGTGAAACAACACTATTTTGGAAAAATAATTACCTCTATCTTTATGCTAACCCAAGCTAACATCTCCTGCTTTTAGCTTTATATTTAACTGACAGTGGTAATAATCTACTTTTGGCAAGAAAGCCAAAAAAGGTGTATTTGCCAACACTTTGAACACTTCGATAAACAGTTGGGCTGTTTTAAGGACACCATGTCTTTGGATCAGGCCTTGGACTCTCACCAGGACGATGCTTGGCCAACTATTCTGCCACTCCTGGAGGTTTGTCCAAAGACGTGACGGGAGCAAGAGCAGAGTCTCTTCATAATCATCTTTGTCCCCAATAAAAGGAAAAACATCCTACGAATAGATTTTGGGAGTTTACTTTGAAATCATTGTTTTCTGTAAATATGTTTTATATGTGTTAAAATGGTTCTAAATATAATAATTCAGGATTTTCGAGGAACTTAAAGGGCTTTAAGTACACAAATGTGCGCAGTCATGCATTTAATATTTAGATTTTATGAATATATTGCACTGTATGGGGAAACTATATCGTACCTCACTTCAACAAACATTACCAAAGGAAATAAACCTAATCCAAGCCTTTGGAATTTAATAGCATTCTTAAATCAGGGAACTTGCATCTACCAAGTATGACCTCAGCATTTTACAGGCTTGGGTTCCTGCTGAAGACCCATATGATGCTGGATCTATCAAAGTATCAACACTCGTTTCCCAAAGATGCAGCTGACATTAATGAAATAAATGAGGACACAGTAGGAACACCCTTAATACAAAACAGATACTGGGTTTTAACTGAGACAAACAAAAAACTGTATTGCACAAAAGTAGGGGAATATATTTCAGGCTGTGGGCAACACTACAATAGCTGGTATTACTTTATGCAAGACATGGGAAACATTTCAAAACCTTTCAGAGTAAAGGTCTGATTTTCCACCAGAAAGCCAGCTGCCTCTCTAACTCAATTTACAAATTAGATAACAAGGCTGTCCAATTTCTATATTCTTATTCAAATCCATGTGGCTCTCATCCTCAAGGCCATTTTCAAAATGGCAAAAAAAATATATCCTAAAACAGTGGGCCACAGTAGTTTTCAGTTTTACGACTGATACGGAGAGTTGAGTGAGTGTTTACTGCAGCAGAACAGTGTATGTGGGATTGATTCAAATGTGTTTTAACCGTTATGGGACCACAATTGATCTATATGGCACAGATGAATATGGATTAATTATCTCCACCAAGGAGGTTTATGTTTTCAGGTGGGTTTGTCTGATAGTTAGTTAGGTAGTTTGTTTGTTTGTCTGTAAGCAGGATTACAGATAAACCACTGGCTCGATTTCAATAAAACTTGGTGGAAAGATGCAGCATGGGCCAAGAAAGATCTCATAAGTGGCGCCGAATGTTCACTTTTGTTACCATTGTGAAATGTGCTACATTCATGTGGTGTCCAAATAATTGCAAAAATTAGTTTTCCAACTGGGAAAATCCCTGTTCCTTAACATTGTGAGAAAGGTGCCTTTCTGGTAAATTGATGGATTTGTTGTTTTTTTTATGAGATTTGTCAGTGAGAAAAAAAGAAAATCCTTAAACGTATCCTTTTGTCGATTGTCTTGAACTTTTTCTAACTGAAACTCAATGGCCTTAGCTTGTTTTATGTACTAAACATGTACAAGCAAACCCACACATTTACAACCTTCACATGGTGTCCGGGTCAGTTTGACCCGCATACACAGAGACACACACACGACAATGATTATTAGAATCTAAACACAGAGAAGTTGTTTGCTCTCACTGTCCCCCACTCTTTACCCTCTGTCATGTGTCCACCTCCACAGATAACACTTCCATTGTTAATTGTGTTCTAGAGCTTGCAATCATTAAACACATATGAATAGTAAATGGACTAGTACTTAAATACTATATATACTGCCTTTCTAGTCTTTTGACTACTCAAGGTGCTTTCACAGTGTTTGTCACATTCACCCATTCACACAGACATTCACACTGATGGCGGTGGTCCTCTACATACCATCTAATCTAACCATTCACACCACATTTACACACCCATGCACAGCACAGGGAGAAATATCGGGGGTTCAGTGTCTTGCCCAAGGACACTTCAACATGTGGACCGGGGGAGGTGGAGATCGAACCACCAATCTCTCGAATGGAGGACGATCCACTCTTCCACTTATCCCCAGTCGCTACCTGTATATGTTTTCTCTATGGTTTGAAATCGAAATAACAAGATTCAAGAACTATATCTGCCATCTGTGCTTGCACACATATGAACCCTTGCGTGGTTGTTCAGAGAGTCAAGTCAAATTAAAAAGTTACACAAAAACAAACACACATGTTAATGGTTTAAATAAAATTTTAAAAAATGGCTTAACATTTTACTTTAGACTTGTTTTTAAAACCCAAAATGTGTCCTGTGTCAATTGAAGCCAAAGGATACCAGAGGGTCCAAAAAGTGAAGACAATACAATGTTTAAGTGCATATGTCATATTGAGTCAATATGTGCCACTGCACACAGCTTTGATTATCTCTTTTGTAGTAATTGCCGTTCTCCAGCAATGGTTAGGTGGCCTCCAGAGGGGAGTAGCCCTAACACTAAGCCTGAGTACTTCCACATGCTGCATCCTAGCTAATGGTTTGGCACACCAACTTTAATGAGAGCCTGAGCCTCAGCATGTCCTGGGTACTTTCTATGATGCCACATTAATAACAGGACGCAAGGCTTGTCATTAAATTGATCTAATGGACAGAATGCAGTCCAGCCCTGTGATTTCTACTGCACGTGGTCTCTTTGCATCCAGAGTGAAGTAGAAGCCCTGCAGTGAGGCATGCCATCATGGTGGCTGGGCCATTATCCACATTGACACTGCAAATTTTTGTTGAGCCTTACCTTTCCAAAATGTTTGGAGGAGCTCATGGCTGTGGAATGCCTCCACATCCATAAAGCTTCAGCCCAGCTGGAAGGTAAAACTGCACTAAGTAAATTGCCACTGGGTTAGTTTAACCACAGTAAAACCACTTGAATAGTTCCCAAAGTATACAACTTCAATCGTGTGGCACTCATGCCTCGTCAATTGGAGCTGAGGTTTAGACATTTCAAACACAAGGTTGGCTTAATGAGAAAAGAAGCAATATTGATGTCTCTTTAAAAGGGAAGAAGGAACTGCAAAGGATAAACTGATTACAAAGTGACATGATTTTGCTTGGGTACTGTCCAAGCCCTCAAGTGAAAAACTACATCAGAGGATTATGTAAAATCAATGGAAGAGGTACAAATCACATGGAAACTGCTCCAGTATTTCACAACAGAACAACTTTTGAGGATTGGTCCCCGTCAAGGCAAAGGGAAAGCTCAAAGCCCAATGAATTAGGGTTAAAGCGATTGTGAGATGACATTTGGCATCAAGGAATCGAAGGAACAGTTCGACAACAGTTCATTTTTTGAAATAGCTACCTTGTTAGCAAACAGTTGCATATTTAACATTAGTCAGTGTGTTTACATGCACATCAGTAACCCGAAAATGGACTTACCCCGGTTAAGGGAATAATCGTATTGTCGTTTTTCCCAACGCATACATAAGAGGGGGTTAATTGGGAAAATGACGGGAGTAACTCGACCTCCGGTAAAGTAGGTGGCTCTCCGGCAACGTACAGTTGGACTGAATACAGCTTTATTATTCCGGTTCCCCTTTGTCAAAATAACAAGGGGGGGTAATGGCCGACCCTTGGACAGAATTACGACAGAAACGGGTCTTCTTGGTAGTGATGTTACTTGCCATGGCAAAGTAATCCCTTGGTTTAAAGGTAGCAGTGTCAATCTTCTCATGTACGTCTTGGCAAAAATTTGACTAAGCATATTTCCTGGTGGTTGTGCTGATCCTGTGGAACTATGAAAAGACCCCTAAACTGACACAGATCATGCTGGAGGGATTACAACTCCCAGGTGGTCTCTGAGCATTTAAGGATTCCCCAGGAGCAGGTAAAACACACACACTCTGCTCTTATCTGCCTTGTGCCCTACACCTGCTGGGAATTTGATAAAGCAGCAGTTTCAGCTAAAGTATTTGTATATATTGGTACACATTTAAGAAATATTAATCTCCCCCAAATGTAATATTGAGATTACACACACACACAAGTTACCAACAAAATAAAATATATAATCAAAATGTATTCATATTATGGGGCAATTTACTCTCAAAATAAAAAATTTTTTGCTTGTTTTATCTTGTCAAAAATTGATAAAAGCTATTTTACCCACTGAAACTTGGTTGATTCATTCCACATAAACTCCTTCTTATATCTTCTGCATTTTTATTAGACAACTCCAAAGAAATTACATTTCAGAGAAATGGTATACTACAAAACTATTTCTAATGTTTATTTAATTCTCATCTCATCTCATCATCTCATCTTCAACCACTTATCCGGGGTCGGGTCGAGGGGGCAGCAGCTCTAGCAGGGGACCCCAAACTTCCCTTTCCCAGGCCACATTAATCAAATCTAGATTGGATCATTTCTTTTTCTTAAAGTAAAATAAGTAGGCTCGTAGAATGTCTTATAAAAGAAGTATACTGTATATACTGTAGGTGTGTACAGCTTTGACAAGAGCCCAATTGTACCTCCAGGAGGCACTGTTTTTCATCCCACAAACATATCATTAGGCTGTGAAGACAGGAGTGAGGTGAAAGAGCTGTGAGTGACAGTGAGGGAGACAGAGAGTGACGGACAGATAGACAAAGAGAAAAAAGTGATATGATGATGAAAGCTTTGTCACCATTTTCTAAAATGAATCTGCAGACAGTGCCCTCCTATTATGTGCCAGCTGGGCATCAGAAGTACCAGCACATTATTTGCCAGCTTAGTATGTTCCTTCCCCACCTACTGCGTCACACACACACATACAACATCCAAGAAGGACTTAAATATTCATTCATCAAAAATTCCTGGTCGGATTCCTGATCAGTGTCAACGTGCCAGATGATGCTTTGGACAGTTTATCCAAAGGAAAAGGCTGCTGCTAGTTAACGAAGAGGAGTAGCCAAAGTTAGATAACTGTGGAGAAGTGTGGATTCCATGTGGCCTCCAGACTACCTGTTCAGGGCCCCAGGGATCTGTCCGTATTTCAGTCCGTCTCCTCCCACTGATGCACAGCTCACCAGTCTCACTCTCCGTGTTTTACAGACAGCAAGAAGCAGGGGAACCAAACAAAGGTCAAGATAACAAATAAACTAACAAAAAGAAAAAAAAATAGATTAACAAATAAAACAGATGGGTGACACGGTAGTATGGTGGTTAGCACTGTCGCCTCACAGCGAGAGGGTTCTTGGCTCGAATCCCAGCTGGGGCCCTTCTGTGTGGAGTTTGCATGTTCTCCCCGTGTCTGCGTGGGTTTTCTCCAGGTTCTCCAGCTTCCTCCCACAGTCCAAAGACATCTAGGTGTTAGGTGCATTGATGACTCTTAATCGCCCGTAGGTGTGAATGGTTGTCTGTCTCTGTTCTGCTCTATGTGCCCTGCGATAGACTGGCGTCCTGTCCAGGGTGGACCCCGCCTCACGCCCGATGTCAGCTGGGATCGGCTCCAGCCCCCCGCGACCCCCACAGGGACAAGCGGTTGAAGATGAATCAATGAATAAAACAGGCGTCATTTGTCACAGCTGGAATTGTGTAGTTAGATTGAGAAACAATGTGCAGCAGTGTCCCTACACAGCAGGTGTCAGTGGTCCATGACCGCAACACCTCTTGCAGAGCAACACACAGTTAAACTGTCACACAGGCCTTTCTGTGGTTTTTCTTGCGGCAACTTTCCTGGTTCTTACATTTTGCTTTTTCAAATAACTGGAAAAACAGCCTGGCTTTCATGCTGTTTGCATCTTTACAAAACCCTCTTCTTAAATTTCTCTGGAGGTGGAGATGATCTGCCACATAGAAAAAATACTTGCTTGACGATGAGGGCCAACATTGTGAGGCAATGTGTCCGCATTTAATGTCAAGTGCAAGCTGCAAATGACAACTCACTTGTTTCAGGGGACTGATATAGACTAAACCGACTGTCCCCTCAGGGAAAGAGACACAATATTAGAGTAATCCTGATTTATGTGGCAGGAAACATGTGCTGCCAACATGCTGCACAGAAAACTTTGCTGGAAACCTGCAGAAAATAGTTTTCAAAAAGACGAACTGAACCATGGAGGAAGATGGAATCCCTGTGGATTTAAAACACACTGTATTTGAGTTTCTGAAAGAAAATGTTCATGCAACAGCAGCCTTTGTTTTG
>NC_139834.1:27684174-27743987 GCF_963691815.1 Echiichthys vipera | reverse complement strand
TAAAAACAGTGTTGCGACACATTCTTAATTAATGAAAGACACAGCTGGGAAGAGAGCTGTTTTCATTTTGAGGCTGTGGAATGATTTGTGTGACGCATTGAAAGCATTCAATGACGAGATCAAACAAATTCTATACGTGTTGAAATAACATGGGACAGCTTTGTGTCACTTTTTGTCCAGGCCAGCGATTGCCAGCACTGTCAGTCGTTTGACCTGATTGACACCTAATGTACACAGGTGTGGATTAAGGGCGCACTCACACTGTCCTTCCGTACCGTGCCCAAACAGGTTTTTACGGGTAAAGCCTAGTTCGTTTGACCAGTGTGAGTGCAACAGCACCGCGCTTAGCTGCTGCCAGCTTGCTGTCCACGGCTCGTTTGGGAGAGGTGGGCCTTTTGTAAAGCACGTTTGCACATGTATGAGCACGAGCGTGCGCACGTGTACTAGCATGAGGCCTACGACTGCTCGGACATCATTTTATGTGCGCCTGTTCGGACATAGAAAGAAAAAAAAAGACGGACCATGCGCAGACATTTAACAACAACAACGATGGCGGCGAAAGTTTCACGTTGGTGTGATGCGGAGGATGAGTGTTTACTGCAGATTTGGTCTATGAAAATATTTAAAAACAGTCGGACAAGACGCACAATATCTCAGGGGTCAAGAAAAAGTACCCTAAAGCACGGGGCACGGTACGGACGGACAGTGTGAGTGCGCCCTAAGGCACAGGCTAGCCTAGGCTGATGTCTAGGGGCCCACATGTGCAAGGGCCCAGGATTGGCCAGACTGTTTTTTTAATTATATAAATTAACTGCAGATAAAAAAAAAAAATCAAAATTGAACCGTTTTGGCTTATAAGACACATCAAAACAAGAACAACAAAAAGGGAAAAAGCGTCACTGCTACTGAACACCACAGTGTAAAAAAAATGTACAATAATATGGTGGAGGACGTAAACGAAAAGCACAATGGCTGAAACAACACCAAAATCTACTAAAGAGAATTCCTTAACTGAAACAAAGTAGTGAGTTCTGTACAGCTGCAGATGTTGGTTTAGAAAAGTAAAGGGTGTGAGCGTCTTTTTCTGTAGCATTGCTGTTCATCGTAAAGGCTGTCTCAGCCCGTGTGTGTATGCCAGTGCACCCCAAGTGTGTGCGTGTGGTCCATTTAACATTCCTAGCACGCAAGCATGGCACTTTTTTTCCCCCGGTGAAGAATGGTGAATAAGAGGGGGCCCCAAACCAAGAGCAGCCTAAGGTCCCATGACCACCTCATTCAGCCCCTGCATGTGTCTCTTTCATCATTCACACCTGGCAAATAATGTTTCTCATTCTGTTGTTATATCCCTCATTCACACACACCCACACACACCCACACACACACACACACACACACACACACACACACACACACACACACACACACACACACACACACACACGCATCAATCTGAATATATGTCAGAATAGCACTGCTGCAGCATAGTGCCCCAGGCAGTGCCCAGGAGCTGAACTGGCACCTCCCCCACTACCAGTCTACTTTCTGTATCTGGTCCATGCTGGACTTGATCCAGCCACCATCGGGTTCCCTAAGGGCTGAGCGACTGAAATAACTGGTATTATAATACATTTATCAACTAACTTGCCCAACACTTGCATACTTCTTTATCATCATAAAAAATGTAGCAACTATAGCTTGAAACTGTGAACCACCCAGTCCTTAAAGGCCATCTTTGCTCAAGCTGCACTTTTATTAACACACACAGTCAACTTAAGGTTTTATGGAAGTGTAAGAACACTGGAGCAACAGGAGAGTGGAGAGTTACAGGTCAGGGGGGCTTTATTGTCCGTGTTGACAAAAATGAAACGTTTGTTCACAATCCAAACAGAGCAGCATTGCTAACTATGCCAACACCATTGACTCTCCTCAGTGTCTTTTGTTTCTGAAACAGTATGAAGGAGGAGAATGGATTGAGTTCTCTGGGCAGCAGCCGGGGTAAATGTGGTTTGACAGGTGGGGGTCACTGTGCCATCGATTCAGACAAAATAATGTGTCATATATTTGAGCACAAAAGTCACAGATGGTGAAGAAGGGAAAACCCAGACTTACATTCTTTTACCGAGACATGCCTCTCTTCCAACCTTCAGAACTTTTGATTTTTAAAGTCTCTCATATGAACATTTTCATGTCGCAGGTGCAAGTTTCCCGGGCTCCCTCTCTGCCACCTGACAAGTGGAGTCTGTCCTGTCTGTTATGTAAAGAGGAGACACTTGTCTCTGCTGAATCTGTGCTCTGCACTCTATTAGCAACTTGCCAGAAACAATCTGTCACTTCCGTGCCGCACTCACAACAACAGATATAATTATTCTCGGCTGCCTACCTGTCGCGAGTAGCAAATGCTGAAAATGAAATTTTAATATTTCCACGCTTAGCATAATAGAATGTCACAGCTCTCCGGTTACGAGATTGTTTTGAGATCGTTTTCTGGAAACACGTTGTATTGACTTTTGCTACTGTATGTTGCATTTTACAAGAGTTAGATTACATATATTTTTTTAATACACCAGAGATCAAAATAAGAGAACAAAGTATTAATTTTTTATTTATTCTGAAATACTGTTGTTTTTTACCGTTCATAATTTGATAGAACATCAGCTGAGGCTGTACCACTGCTGTACTAGCATGTTTTTTTAAATAACCAAGCACTTTTGTACTTTTGTGAAAAAAAAAACAGTGAGCATATTGTCAGAAGAGAAGATTTAAACGATGTTTTCTTCAGGCTATAGGATTAAAAAATGAACAGGAAGTGTTGCTTTGAATGACTTCAGCACATCTGTGCCCACAGGACATCTCTAGTTTCTCACACTGCTCTGGTTTGATCTTGGTCCATTCTTCTGGCATTCTCCTCCACACCTTAGTAACTGTAGTGGGTTTATTTTATTTTTTGTTGCTAAGGATTTTTCAGAGATTCTCTATAGGGATTCAATCGGGACTATGGGCTGGTCACTTCATTATTTAAATGTTCTTAGCTTCAAGGAACTGCTTAAGCTGTTTGCAGTGTGACAGGGGGCATTGTCTTGAGTGAGAATTAGCGACTGATTAGGAGATAATTGCAGTGGAGGTGTTGTATGTTGCTGAAGGAGGTTTACATAAACATTTGCATTAACCCTGCCATGTAGCTGTACAAGAGGCCCAACTCCTGCTGCAGAAAACATTCCCCAAACCATGAAATGACATTGCTTAAGTTCAATTTATTTGTGTCTGATGGGAAACAATTTGTTCGGCATTGGACTGGGTAAAGACTAAACCCAAAGTATCCAAATAAGTTCAAGAAGAAGAAGAATTCCTTTATTAATCCTGCAATGGGGAAATTAAATTTTTTAATTGTATTATTGTTATTCATGTTACACACACACACAGGCCCAAAATACACACACAGACCTATACATATGCAATAAATGGAGAGTGCTCCAACAGTGACTGGCGCCCCGAGCAGTTGGGGATTTGGTGCCTTGCTCGACAGCACCTCGGCAGTGCCCAGGAGATGAACTGGCACCTCTCCAGCCACCAGTCCACGCTCCATTCATGGTCCACACAGGGACTCAAGCCGGCGACCCTCCGGTTTCCAGCCAAGTCACCTATGGACTGAGCTACTGCCGCCCCATGACAAAGAAATGGCCTGCGAATCGAACCCAGGTCAACTGCTTGGAAGGCAGCTATGCTCACCACTATACCACCATCGCCAGACAATTTGGAATAGGAAGTGTCGCAGTCCAGATCTAAACCCCATAGAGAATCCCAAGACAAAACCTTGGCAACAAAGTACTGGCTAAGAAACCCACTACAGTGACCGAACTATGGAAGAGACAGAAGAAGAATGGACCAAGATCATAACAGAGCAGTGTGAGAAACTAGTGAAAGCTGTAGACTGAGCTACTACTACTACTACTACTACTGCCGCTTGAGTTATAAGCAGTGTCTTTCTTATATAATTTCCGAGCAGCTTTATGGACTTTTTCATCTGCACCAAATGGGCACCATGGTGGCACAGTGGCTAGCATGGTTTCCTCCCACTGAGTCGTTGCCGGGTTACAAACTAGATGAAAATAGATGATCCACTGTGGCCAAAAGAAACATCGTTAGAAAATAGAGGATGATTGTTACTATAATTTTTCACGTGCATCTTATCTATAATGGCATTTATTGTTAACTGTGTTTTCTACTATATTTGTTAATGAGAGCTGACAAAGACACAGCAATAACACACAGACTTACAGTATGTTTGATTTCTGCACTATTTCAGTGTTGCAAAAAAAAAATAAAACTGATGCAACCTTGACTGAAAATCTAGTTAGTGGTCCTGCACAACAAAGTAAGAGTCAAAATGGTTGCCTAGCAACAGATATATCACTCCGGCCTTCCTCCAGCAGCAGATGCTGTTGGATGATGTTTTTGAACACACGACAGAAAATATCAAGTTGGCATGACAAAGGGTAGCTCTCTTCAGTCAACACAAACAGGACGTAGTTGTTAGTAGTGATAGTTATAGTGGTAATTCCTGTGATAATTGAGCCTCATAATTTAAAAGGTCCATAGTCAACAGGGTCATAATATTACAAATATGAAAGCGGTGAAAATGGTGCATCTTCTTCAGACTTTTATAAAGCAGGGAGGATTTCATTGACACAGCATGATGGTTAGTGCCGGAGCTGTCATTTTCTCTCATTTTATGTCAAAAATCAATGTCTAACTAGAGCCACGCATGGATTCCACCAGTCTTATTTTTCTCCATCTCCTGTGGTTTCATCTTTTATTCAAAGAGAAAATAAGACAGCAGCAGCTCCGCCTATACCTCTGCTGTCCATATGATGGTGCCATTGCTTTACGTTAGAGACCCCTCATAGCCGGAGCGTTTCGGGGGTGAAGCGCTTTCCAGCACATATGGGAAGATAAGTCGGTATGGTAATGATGAGAGTTTATAAATAGAGGCTTCAATATGTACCCTCGCAATGTGACATGGGCACATCCTTTGATGTCCCAGAACTACACTTAGATGCAGGTATTATTAGGGTTTTAGAGAGGGCGCAGAACAGCCCATTCTCCATCAAAGCGTGCACGCTCCCCTTTGTAATGGGAACACGGGGATGAGAGCTGCACTGAAGGAGTCTAGCGGTGACCTTTCATGTTTGATAGGCACATACAAAACATGCCACACAGTGCTCACAATGTGCAATGTCTCATTTATGCTGCAGAAATGATATCTCAATTGCTTACTGCATGTATTTCAACACTAAGAAGTACGAGTTCACTTAGTTTTGTAAGTTAAGTTGGGTTTTTTTTAATGACATTTAAAATTTTCTCGCATAGCCAGACCTTCCGTATTTCCACATATAATATAAGAACAGGGAACACATGCCATCACAGAGAAAAGTATGAATGTAGTTTTAGTTTCTTCACAACAAATCATTGATTTTTAAAAAATGCATGGAGTACATTTTTACATTTCGGCTGTATGTTTCCCCAGTAATGGAGGCAGCCGCAGCTTTTCCATTTAATTAATTATAGTCCAGTCTTGCGTAATCCATCACACTTAAAATCATGTCCGCATTCATTTTTCTTCAAGTCACATCATGTTTCCATGGCATTACTTACCTTCGCTTGCAGTGCTCACAAGTTGAATTGTTATTAGTTTTTAGATAAGGCCTGGAACTATTAGTCGAGCGACCGATTACTCACTCACCGCAACAGCAAATGTAGCAACGATTTGGACTGTCAGTTAATTCTTTAAGTTGTTTAATCCTCCATGTTGTTTATCTTTTTTAAATTGAATACCCTGACGTTTCAGATTGTTGGACAATGCGGTTTATATAGTGCTAAAACAGAAAATACATTTTGAGGGAAAGCTGACGCAGCCCGACATGATGAGGAGACATTGTTAACAAATAAAATCTGGCAAGCTGCAAAAATGTTGATACGGAAAAACATTTGCAAAACGTTCAATGAAAGCATATTTAATTTGTTTTCCCGCAATATATGGCAATGTTCAGGCACTCGAAGCATTAAGGCGAGTGAAAGACTGTCATCTTGGTTTATGACAGACACAGTCTGCAGTGACTCGAAGCACGAGGCACGACGCGGTCAGTATTTTTAACTGCATTATAATGAAGTAACTGAAGCCACTCACTCACTCGCTCAGTGGGAGTGAGTGTCACTGAAACCACAACCTTTATTTAAACTTCAAGTGCTTCAAAAGTAGGTCTCAGCATGCTATGCCCAGTCTCTCTCTCCACACTTGTGCTTTGGAATCAGTGTGCGGGCATTACTCTTTTCATTGATTGCATTATTAAAATATGAGGTAAAGCATTAAAAATGAATACAGACTGCCTGCTCATTGATTTTCACCAAAAAGGCTCCTCCTGTCTGCATGTCCAAGTGTTAGTACTATATAAACCAAACATACTGATCCCCAAATTGCTTCCTAAGGCTGTGCCATCGGTGTTTGACTGCACATCTGAATGAATAGATTCAATCCTGAGGAGCACGCGGCACCTTGCATGGAAGTCTCTGCCATCAGAGCGTGGATGTGTGTGTGTGAATGGTTGAATGTAGCATGGAGTGTAAAAGTGCCTTGACTGGGTGGAAGACTAGAATGGAGGTAAATAGGTAAAAGTCAACCATTCATTTTACATTTACAAAAGCTGCAAACAGCTGAATGTTTGGGAAAAATACATCAAACAATCTAAAATACAACACACGGTTTGCTAAAGTGTTGAAATGTAAGTATAGACGATATGAAAACAAAAAAATGTCTCTTTCAATTGGTGGAATGTAAGTACATTTACTAAAGCATTGCACTTCAGTGCAATTCTACACTAGTTGTTTACTTTATTTGCGTATCTCTATCGTATGCAACTTCACCTTCATAATATATGTATAGAACTGTATTGTATATTCATTGTATACAAATTTTCAGCGTTTCTAAACGCGGAATTTTTTTTTACCTTGCAAAACAAAAAACAAACAAACAAAAACTGTAAAGATAGCAAAAACATCAGTGGCCAGCATGGGCTAAAAATGCAGAAGCCCTCCTCATAAATGGATGGTAAATGGACTTATATAGCGCCTTCGACTACTCAAGGCGCTTTCACACTACTTGTCACATTCACCCATTCACACTGATGGCCTGGACATCTACATACCATCTAATCTAATTTAACCATTCACACCACTTTCATACATCCATGTGCAGCACGGGGAGCAATTTGGGGTTCATTGTCTTACCCAAGGACACTTCCACATGCGGACCGGAGGAGCCGGTGATCGAACCGCCGATCTTTCTCGAACGGAGGACAACCTGCTCTACCTCTGAGCCAAGTACCATTTGCATTTAAAAAAGTAACATTAGCATATCCTGTATAAAACTCCAGCTGTCAGGTGTTTGACAGCTGCATAGGTAAGAGGTAAAGTCAGCCTGTATGAAAACCCTGCTATTTACGTTTAACATAGATTAGAGATTTTTATTACGCCGACTGTGTCACGTCAAAAAAGATAAAATCGAGGACGCCACAAGAGAAAGCAATGTCAGAACAGGATTTAATAGGCATTTTCTATCACGCTGGATCATGAAAGGAGGCTCTGCACACCTGTTGTTTTTTTGTCTCTCTGAAAAAATGTTTCCTGCAGTTTTCAGCACAGAACCATCGACCGCCATTCACCGTTCAAACCCACGGCTCTGATTAGGCTGCTGCATAATACGTTTGTAGATAATTGTGCACTCTGAGCAAATAGGAAGGATTCCTTCGTGGAATGTTAAACATTTCTCACCAGTTACTTTTGCTTGATTTGTGCAATTTAAGGCACAAAAACAACTTTATGATCTCCTTTTAGACTCTGAGTCATTGTGGTTTGGTTTCCTCCATACAAACTGTTAACCTGAATGCAAACAAAACATGCTGAAACATGATCGACTTAGGTAACGGATCTGAATACTCCTACCATCACTGTCTCTTTCCCAGTAGTATACATGTATTGGGAGCTATTTGTGCACTCGAAATGGGCCCCGCCCTCCCAAGGGCCCTGACTGACATGTAAGAACTGAAAATTTTGGCCACTTTTTAAAAGCTTTTTACTGGCTGCTCAGCCCTGTCTGTCTCTTTTTTAATGTCACCTCTCTGTTCCTCATCCATATCCCAGGACTGGGTTCACTGGCTAATCACGACCAAGTTGGTTAAACTCCTTTACTTGTGTTCATGTCTAGGGTCTATCAATACCCGCTACGGTTGCAGCTGTGAAACGGTGGATACAATCACATCCTCAACAAAACGACTTGTTTCATTATCACACTTTGATTGATTGACCTGCAGACCAACTGCTGTCAGCAGTGTCACTAACATGGCAGCTTATTTACATCCAGCCGTCGAACGTCATCACAGACACAGATGTTGAAATACTCAGTAACAAAGGCAATTATAAGTGTATGCATATGATCAATCACCATTATTTTAACTCACTCTTTGATAGATATAAACTTAAAAGGCAATTAAATAGATGTAAATCTTACGCAGAATAACTTTAAGATACAAGAAAAGGTTCTTTTTACTTACTTTTTCATCGTTAGAGCCCCACATTAGCTTATGAAACAGGCCCTCAGATACTTGAGGCCACCTCTTCTCTTTCCATGTGCACTTTCTGTTAAAATGACCAGGTTTCACTAGCTGCCTGGATTTCAGTAAACTGGACATCTTAATTAACACCTGAACAATATAACTGCTCCTTAAGGGTGTTTATTATACGCGGTAAGAAAATATAATGAAGCAGTTGAAGAAAAGCAGCTTGTTAGCCAGTTTGGATAATTGGAAAATAATAAGGCAATGTTTCTGAAGACAATTAGATGAATTAAATGTGACATTAAAATGATTATAAATTACTTCAGTTGTTTTCCTGCGCTGGAAATTACAATGCTGTGTTTGAATTTTTCAAAATACCACCTAATGTGAACTTTGCAGGCAGTAAACTGTATTTATATGGATTTTGTATCCAGTCATTTGCTGTATCTGCAACCCCTGCACCATTTTCAAGATGCCCTTAGATAACGTAAGATTAGAGAAGCTATGACAAGGTAGAGTCTGCAGAGTTGTCCGCGCCTGTGCGGGCCAACCTAATTAGGCTTATAAATCTGCCCAAAATCTATGCAGTGGGTGCTAGTTTCACTCAGACGGTGACTTGACATATTTCAGTTTTTACCCCGAATCACCGGGGGCATCTCCTGGAGAACATAATCCTTAATGCTCCAATTCATCAAGAGCCAGCACTGTAAAGACACAATGAAGGAGAAGAAAAAACATCAGGGAGAGTGCAAACTTTCAGGTTGTTAAAACTCTGAGCTTATCCATTTGGCATCAAGGCCCTTTTGCTCTGCACTCACATTAGTCCAATCCCTTATCGCTCTCACGGTCCAGACACACTCAGATCTGGGCGGCGGAGGGAACATTGAGTTTTATATGAATCAATACTATGTCCCCAACACTTTGGTGGTCCCGGCACCCCAGGGAAGATTATGAAACGCATGGCCAGATCATCTCTACCCCATCATTTCTTTCTGAGGTGCGAACTAGGAATTGAAGACATTTTTTTTTTTTGAAGGGGGGCACACAAAGACAAACAATGTGGGGTGATCTGGGGTCAGCTGCATTTTCATTACAGTCAATTCTCAACTCCTGTACACATCGTTAGAAGTGAATTTTGTTATTGAAGTCATGAAATTGTTATTTCTTGATTTTTTTGTTGCCTTAAAATTTGAGTACAATCTTCTTCCCACCGTCCTGCACTCATACTAGTGAGAGGATGCTCCAGCTTTTATGAATAAGCTAACATGCTGTTATTGAAATCTTAGTTGACAATGTTTTTCACAAGAATCAAGGCTAACAAGTAGTAAGCTTAGGAAGCCTTTCAATTCGGCAGGTATTCAGACTTTGGGGAGATGGGAACAGTTTGGATTAGATGGGATAGTCTGTTGCCTAAGCAACTGCTACACTCCACTGTGTTCGAAGAGGTTGCTTTATCTGTGAGGATTACAGATAACAAAAAAAAAGAAGCTGTTTGCCTGGAGTCAAACAGTTCAGCTCCAAGGCCAAGAGCTGTGTCAGTGCAGGGCTAAATCCTCCGTTGGTTTAAACAACAAACAAAAGAACAGGATCTGTCAACAAGGTGCGAAAACAAAGTCAAGTGAATCAAAGAAAGGGTGACAAGGAAGAGGGAGGAAAGATAAGAAGCGTAAAATGAGGCTGATGTATGCTAAGTCCACTCCAGAAAAAAATTATCCTGAAACAGCGGCACTGCGTACCTAAGCTCTTAGGTGAAAAGCAGCTGGATTAGATTTTTTTCCTTTTTTTTAGCTGACAAGTGGAAACCGTAAAGCCACGTGGGATGTGTCACTTTCCCCAAGAGCTCCTCCAGTTTTGTTCCCAAGTAAGGTGACACTTCTTAAAACGATTTATTTATTTAAATCTCTGTTTCATCGCGCGAAGCACCTACATTGCAGTAGCTGTGGCCTGTGTTGTGCTCTTGCGTTGGTTTACGATGGTTTATGAAATTTCCATAAGGAGATTATGGACGTTGTTTGATGACAGAGGGATAGAGAGACAACACAACAACCTTCCACCAGAAGCACCAACAACCCTGCTTTCATGTCTGAAGTTCTCAGGTGCTTTTGGCAGGAGTTTGATTTGTTCTACACAAACACCCACACGCAAACACAGGTGCATGGCTCCTACTGATGTCATTATAGAGAGGGAAGTACTCTATACCCATATTACCAGCAGTGTGACACTAATTTATCCAGGCAGACACATTCAAAATCACCGAAAAGTTTTGATAAATGAGTGCTGATAACATAAAGTTTGTGTGATCATGTATTGTATATTTATTGATGTTAAGAACTAGTTTGGTCTAGGGTCCAAAGTTAAGGCTCTAATCACTAGTCCTAGTCAGCTCACTAGACCTGGAGTGAGCTGAAGAGGGTAAAAAAACAAGCATAATGGCTGCTTTCAAATACCACCATAGAGAAGGCTGAAGTAGGTTTGCTTACTCGAGTGAGCGGGCTACGTTGTTAGTTTAGCCGTGTAGCTTGTTCCTTAGGCAACACTCCGTCAGTGGCGAGCCTGCTCTTGTTACGTGAGTTCAGTTTAGGATGTTGTCGGTGGATAGATCCCTGAGAACGACAGGTCAGGTGCAGGTCTCAATGAGCTAGAACGGTGTGAGACTGTGTGGGGGTCTGAGTAGTGTCTTTCAAAGCTAGCTGTGTGGCTTGCACTCCCCGCACCGCTGCTGCACTCACTGACATCTTTTATCATCCACAGCATAACCACACCAACTATCTCTCAAATGAAAACTAGCCAAAAAACAAAAGTGGAGAAAAAAGAAAATATCTAGTTCCTCACTTAGAACTACCACTTCGTTACAGCAAGTCCCTCCTGTTTTTTAAAGAAACGTGTAAATATGTTGAATCAAATAGCACTCTGCTAGCATTTAACAGAGCTCCCAGTGACCATGGCGGGACATGCATGCAGAGACCAAACACAGCCTCCAACATTGACGGAGTTTGACCACAGGGTAGACAGCACTGAGGTCGTTTTCTTGCCAGCTTTGGCTTCTTTGGCTGAACGAGCTAACTTGCTAACGGCAAACTACAGCTAGCAGCAGTTAGCAGTTAGGGCTACGTTAGCACAGCCATCTCTAACACTGCATAAATACCCTTGCCCCCAGTACTTTTCTGCTATCCTTTAAATCAGCCCTCAAAAACGACCTGTTACGCACGCTTTTGACTTCTAGATTTTTGTGTTCTTTGTTTCTTTGCAACTGTGTAGTTTTGACATTATGTAAAGCTATACAAATCTGAGTTATCTTTATTATTGAAATTATTATTATTATTATTTGATATGTACACTTTTGAGCAACTTCTTTGTTTCCATGCTATATGTGAGATTAAGAGCAGCGGAGAGCAGGGTGGAGATTTCTTGTGAGATGAAGACTTCCTCTGGTGAACCTTCTGCTGCAAAACTAAAGACATTTATATGATATTATATTATTTATTATATATATTATTATATCTTGTCAAGCTGGAAATGAGCACACATTACACTTAAAAACATCCACAAGCCAAACATATAATGGTGGAACGAACAGAAATGCACCAGCTGAGGTAAATGGATTAGCTTCCACAGAGATGTGTGTGTGTGTGTGTGTGTGTGTGTGTGTGTGTGTGTGTGTGTGTGTGTGTGTGTGTGTGTTGTGTGTGTGTGCCAAAGCTGTACTGCAGGGAGCACAGACACTGAGAAGAGCTGCTTGACTCCTGCCATGTCTTCACAGTCGAGGCTTGGATACTGTTGTAATGAGTGTTGTGTACACAACTCCGCTGTGATTGGACTCACCAGAGAACAAACAAACCCGTTACGCTAGACTTGCATGTGCTCATAAACACACACACACACACACACACACACACACACACACACACACACACACACACACACACACACACACACACACACAAACACACACACACACACACACACACACACACACACACACACACACACACACACACACACACAAACACACACACACACACACACACACACATCCTCTGAGGCATAATTATTTAGAAATAAAGAAATTAAAGCATCCCTAATGTAAATATGAATACAGTGAATGCTCCATTAGTGTTGTGATAGGGTCTCTGCTGAGTTGAACCCTGCTCGTTGTGTTTGTTTAGTTTGTTGTGTTGTGATCGGGCCACAACAGCGGGACCTCCATTTACCCAGGGTTCCCAGCATGTCAGTGCATTAACGGCGAAATGCTGAGCGCTGTTGGGTATGTGGCCAACTGGGACAGTGAGGAGTTATTTCATGAGGCGCTCAGTGGTGAATGTGGGAGGACTTCTTGGAGTAAACACACATGCACATACACACACACATTCAGAAGAGCGCATACCAAAAGCTAGACATAAGTGCAGTCGTGACACATAAGTGGCGTATGAGACTGAGGAGAAACACTTATGGTGTGTATTAAAGTCTGTGTGTGCTTTATGAAATCCAAAGGGATGAGAGAATGTCAATGGGTGTGCTCACTTGCTGCTTTTGAGAGACATTTAGCATTTTTAGTTTTGATCTGTCACCTCCCGTCGATGCTAGAGTCAAGCTGGAAATTGTAATAGTATGGTGCGCTGTCAGTGGTTGAATGGAAAAATAAAGTCGGCCACTGGTCGGTAAGATACACAAAACTAGACATTACACGCACAGTATATATTACTACTGTATATTGTCAAAGTGACTTGTGGCAGCGAGGAATGGTACAAACAGTAGCAGCCGCAGTGAGCTGAAAAAGGGCTGCAAGCAACAGGCTCTTACTCACAAGCACACCCCCAACCTAGGTAATTTACTTCACCTTGCTGTGTGGTGAAGTAGAAAGGACTCGCAACCATGGAAAGAAATTAAAAGAGAACACATAATTACATCCAATTTGTTAAGAAAGGACAAATTGACTTTCTAGTGCCTAAATTGGCTGCAAAGTCCCTGGAATATATTGGACCTATGAGGCCAGTTGGGTATTTTGGCAGATTGTCGTATCTGTCACAGGAGTACAAAATCTTTGCACAGTGTACAGCTCAACACTCAGAAAAATTGAACATTCAACAGCTGAATGCACCCTTTGTCAACATTCTCTTCCTGTCAAAATTGAAGCAAAGCACAGACACGTAGGTCTCTACCAGTTAGAAGAACAGGATTTGTACAAGCAACTGAACTCCAGATAAGGACTCCTCTCTGGAGAGCCTTGTAATTGCGGCTGAGGTAAGATAACCAGTTTGTGAGGTAACCTCAGAGACACACCACTACACTACCGCAGACAGTGCCAACAAGATGTAAACTGAACCAATTTGACATCTTAAAAGGAATAAAAAAGTACAGTGCGGGAACATCTTCAAGTATGATTTGGCAGCCGAGTGGGGGGTGCCGACCACAAGAGAGACGACTATTCGTTCACAACAACAATGGCGGCTCGAGGCTGCAATTGCATCAGTTATATCAGAAATGGAGAGTATCTCTTCATTGAAAGAAGAGCAAAGAATGACACTGAAGGCTTTTCGCCATGGAAAACACGTTTTTTACTCTCTCGACTGACTTTGGCTGCCTGCGATCTACAGATGGTTCATCCAATTACCTGCCAGGTATATTTTGAAAGTGCCTGCCTTCTTCCGAACAGCTACCAAAGACGGCTCCTCAGATGGTTCTGTGTAACAAACCATCTGGTGAGTCAGGTTAATTCAAATCTGCATTAACAATGAAATAAAAGCCTTGTGTTTTGATGTCAAGTATGTCACAAGCCTCACTCGCTTCTTTGAAATGGATTATCAAAAGGTGCCCCGGCATGTTGTCACAAAGGTGGCTGTCACTGTTGTTGCCTGCTGTTCAGCGCATTCTGCACAGCTGGCCTCCTCCTCGCTCCAACTTCCTCTCCAAAGAAGGATAACAGTGCAGTAAGGTGTTGTGGCATACCTACTCTCCAGAGACGCTAAGTTTCTGCATTTATGCCGTGCACATTTCCCACACAATGATCCCGATGTCATAGAGAATTGATAACATCTGTATCAGAGTTGCACTCAGTCGCAGTTGATCTCCGTGCCAAAGTGATCAGTAGGAATACTCGAACAACTCAAGATTGATTGCGTAAAAGAAGCAGCTACAATACTGAAAAGGTACATCACATTTTTATACAGATAGTACGACTGCAGTTCGTTTTTGAATCTGTCTTTTAAACATGGCCAGACAAACACGGGCAGCTTGTATGATGATATTGTTGGACTGGCTTCCCCGATGCCTACCATGAGACAGTCTTCATTCACTGACACAGCTTTGAACCAAAAAGCCAATGCCAGAGCATGAAGGATTTAGAGGTGATATGCAGGGTCAATGCAAAGACACAGACAAAGGCAAACGGATGCAGGTATGCACAAGAACAGAGGGAAACAGGAATGGTGGAGTAAAAAATGATACAACTTTGTTATGACCCTGGCTCAGATGCTTTTTTTAATGAGATTTTATTTGACAAGTCTCTTTCTCATCCCCATTGCTTAGTGTGTGTGGGGGCCTAATGAGCTGACCAGTTGAAGAATTGCCTATGTTGTTAATTCTACATTTTCCGAGCACTGCATATCTACAGTAATACTAGTTGGTGTTTTTAAATTGAGAAGCTGTTTAACAATGTTCTTGTCATCCAGTTCAGAGATTTAGATTGTATAAGGGAGTTTTATTTCTCTCGGGTACATTCAGGCAAATGCACAATTTTGTTTATTATTTATTACATCGCTCATCTCCGGAAACCTGACGATATCTGCCAAGCTCAAGTTTCATTTGCTCTTGTGGATACATTTAGCCCCTCTCACATTCAGACAGACTTCCAGCCGACCTGGACGGAACAATCACAACCATTTATCTCATATGGGGTGGGTTCAAGACAATGAGGAGTGTCATGCTAGGATGAAGCTACGAGAGTGGTTACTGAACATAAATAGCATTCTATGAGCCTAGCTAATTAGGCTCACAGAACTCAGATTAACCTGTCACTAGGCAGCGCTGATCAATTATGAATTACTTTGTTAGAATTTGTTATTGTATTACCTAAAATGTTTTCATAAGGAAATTTTAGAATACTGTTTACTGTTTCACTTAAGAAAGTTTGTGACCTGGACACCTTTTTTTTCCTGCTTCAAAAAGGACCAAGCACTGCCCTAACTTGCATGTGTCACTCATGGATGTATACAGCGGGTATCTTAACTTTGATGCTCTGATGGGTTGTAGGTCTTTCTAATTATGTATGAGGCATTTTGGTACCACTGCTGTACTAGCATGATTTTTAAAATAACCCAAGAACTTCAACAAAATACTTTATTTTGTGAAAAAAGCAAAATTAGAGAACAATTTCAGATACCCTCCAGTAATTGGTGTTAATCTAGCACCTGGTGAGAATTTACTTAATTGTTGGACACACCCTATTCATCTGGCAGCTCTCCTGGTTACTTTGCAAGATGGCCAGCTGCTCTAAGGTGACTAAAACCCTGGTTTCCAAAGGGATGACCCTCTGAACCATTGTAAGAGAGGTTGGGCGTTCCAAATATATGATTTAAAAAATATTGAAACTTCACTTAAGAAAGTTTGTGACCTGGACACGTTTTTTTTTCCTGCTTCAAAAGGACCAAGCACTGCCCTAACTTGCATGTGTCACTCATGGATGTATAAAGAGGGTATCTTACCGTTACGTCATTTTGATGCTCTGATGGGTTGTAGGTCTATCTAATTATGTCCAGAGGCATTTTGGTCTGCATTGCTGATAATGCCTCTTAGAAATAAAAACTTACTGAGAATATGCTTTTGGGAATTAGTCTGGCGATGTCAGGCTGTATCGTCATAGTCTAGTTTGTTAAAACTGCCACTTTGAACTCGAATCCTGCTTCCACCCTACTGCCATACTTACATGAAGTTCCCCTTGAGGACATACTACTTTGATGTTGTATGATTTAATGAATGTACAGAGACAGAGCACAAGGGAGTTGGTCAGGAGGAAAATTAGATGTGTTTACTTTGGTAATCGGTCTGTTTGAACTGTCACAGGAAAACGTCCCCCAGTGTCATGTGGGAAAGTCATGAATTGGCTGTTTGTGGTCAAAAAACACAATTAGCAAAGAAGTCAAAACGTCCTGCAAATGAGCTGTTGTGACACCAGAATGCAGGACGCTCAGTGGGATGTAGCTTTATCTGGGGTTGAGACTGTTCGACAAAGTAAAAACAATTCACCCAGTCACTCTCTGAGTCACAGTCTCCTGAGTAACTCAATCCAGGTACAGTATTACCTTTGTCTCTTTTTCTGCACATAAACTAGGATGTATGTGCCTATAATCAAATGTTATTATGTGACTTTGTTCCAACATTCACAGCAAACTACAGAATAATACACTGGATCGATACACTTCTTGATTACAAATTTCTCCTGGGAACTGTGCTCAATATATATTGTTAAATTGATCGTTAACGTCACGCCAGTGTTGCTTATATGCCAGAGGTAGAAAGAAAAATGGGAGAGAGAGAGAGAGAGAGAGAGAGAGAGAGAGAAGAGAGAGAGAGAGAGAGAGAGAGAGAGAGAGAGAGAGAGAGGCGCTTAAGGGACATAAAAGAAAAACAGCATCAGAAGGAAAGAGAGCAAGCTATTCAGACGTGGGAAGTGGCTGAGTGTAATGGCAATCTATTTGCTACCACGATGATGACAGGAGTGGGCGGGCGTTCGATATCATAACAGCGCAGAGGTGGAGCAGCAAATCCACCTTTTCTCCGTCCCTGCCATCCATCCACCTATCTGTCCATCTGTTTGTCTGAACATGGAGAGGGAGGTGCCGGGGCGCTCAG
The DNA here is from genome assembly GCF_963691815.1 of Echiichthys vipera. Taxonomy (NCBI): domain Eukaryota; kingdom Metazoa; phylum Chordata; class Actinopteri; order Perciformes; family Trachinidae; genus Echiichthys; species Echiichthys vipera. The sequence continues at coordinate 27,726,534 of NC_139834.1, read as the reverse complement.
GCGGTGGAGTGATGCCCGTCAGTCAAGAGGGAAGACGAGAGGAAGGATGCAAGGTGGAGAAAAGTGCTGGGGTGATGGATGGCTGAATACAGGAGAGAAGGCGCCAGAGGGGTGGGGTAAAGTGGAGGAGATTATAAGCAGAGTGTATGTGTGTGTGTGTGTGTTCTTGTGCAGCTATCCTGATGCAGAAGCTCATATACACCGGGTGCTGTCTGTATCTGGCATCTGATATCATAACAGACCTTTGCATTCACACTTGGTAAATAAGTGTTCTTTATCTTGAATTTCTTGTGATTGAATCTCAATATTTGAATTGAGTAGGGTGAGCTGTCGAACTTATTTGACGCGTGGTCAGACCGTCATTTAATAGGCTGACATTTTGCCACAAACAGTGGATTTGCCTGAAGTGAATCCATGAAATATACACTGGAAATCAGAATTAGAGAACACATTATAAACACTTGATTTATTCTGAAATACTGTTATTTTACTGTTCATAATTTGATAGAATATCTGCTGTGGCTATACCACTGCTGTACTAGCAAGTTTTTTTTAATAACCCTAAAAAACAGTGAGCAAAATTAGAGAACAATTTCTGATACCTTCCAGTTATTGGTGTTATCTAGCACCTGGTGGCAATTTACTTAATTGTTGGACACACCCTATTTATCTGGCAGCTCCCTAGTTACTTTGCAAGATGGCCAGCTGCTCTAAGGTGAATAAAACCCTTAGACGGCAGGTTGTCCAGATGAAGGCCGAGGGGATGACCCTCTCAGCCATAGCAAGAGAGGTTGGGCATTCCAAGTATATCATTTTAAGAATATTGAAACTTTACAGGACACAGATTCAAAAGGCCGATCTTTTATGTAAAACAAGTGCACGAGAGGACAGGATTATGGGAAGACTCTCAATGGGGAATCGGTTCAACACTACAGCTGGAGTTGCTCCAGTTCAGTGCTGAACAGAGCAAGATCTCGGCACACAGTGTCTCGTTTTTTAAGTCAATTTGGACTGAAAGCCCACTCTGCAGTGACCAAAGCTCTCATCAGCTAAAGGTGAGACTTGCCTTTGCTGAGGAGCATGTTGTGTGGACCGAGAAGAACTGGTCAAGAATGCACTTCATTGATGAGAGTACGTTCCATTTATTCATGTCTGATGAGAAACATTATGTTGGGCGTAGAACTGGGGAAAGACAGAACCCAAATTGTGTAAAAACAGTCAGTTAAATTTGGAGAAGGAAGTGTCATGGTTTGGGGGATGTTTTCTGCAGCAGGAGTTGGGCCTCTTGTACAGCTACATGGCAGAGTGAATGCAAATGTTTATGTGAACCTCCTTCAGCAACATGCAATACCTTCACTGCAGTTGTGTCCCAATCAGCTGCGATTTTCATGCAAGACAATGCCCCTGTCACACAATGAAATGGCCGGCCCAGAGACCAGATCTAACCGCATAGAGAATCTCTGGAAAATCCTCGGCGACAAAGAAATGGCTAAGAAGCCCACTACAATTACTGAACTGTGGAAGAGACAGAAGAAGAATGGACCCAGATCAAACCAGTGTGAGAACCTAGTAAAGTCCTGTGGCCGCTGATGTGCTGAAGTCATTCATGGCTGTGACCTCTACACTTCCTATTCATTTTTGAATCCCCAAAAAATTCCAACATTTTTAAAATCTCCTCTTCTCCACAATGGCTACTGTTCTCTAATTTTGGTCACTGTTTGTTTTCCTACAAAATAAAGGTTTTTGTTGAAGTGCCTTGGTTACTTAAAAAAACACATGCAAGTACAGCAGTGGTATAGCCACAGTGGATATTCTAGTATTTCAGAATAGTGAGAGTACATATAGTAGTAGAGTATTTATAATTTGTTCTCTGAAAGCAAACAACACTGAACAAAACTTATCTTCAATGCGATACCTGTGATCATGTGTGCGTTTGCATTAATTAAGGTAGATACTTATAATAACGTTATAATGCATTGATTCAGCATCCCACTTGTAAGTCAACAGACCAACAAAATGTGACAGAAAAGTGATTTGACTGCATCGATTTGTCGTTCTTTCTGAGCAAGAAGCAGACGTCCCAGTTCGAGATAATTGTTAACTTGCTCTTGTTCTGAGTGGCTGCCAGCTGTTTCAACTCCAGTCACCCATTGACATCCTTGTTCAAGACATTGATTCCTGCTCATTGGAGCACACGTGTGCGGCACGTTTGTAAATCCAACTGACGCTCTACACTAAAATTAGAGCACTGTTGTTGGAATAAATAAGACATTTTTTTAATTTTTTAATGACTTTTTTGGCCTTTTTCATGCCTTTGTTAGGATAGGACAGGCTGACAGGAAATGGGGAGAAAGAGAGGGTGTTATTCACGGAACATTGGAAGCCTGGGACCCAAATGCAGGACACAACACAGACTCAAATACAAGTGATTTATTAAGTGAATATATATGAAAATATGGGGGAAAAGGAGTTGGGGCTTGGTGATTGGCGGTGTGGTCTCCTGAGCGTGCCCAGTGCCGGTGAGGTCCACGATTCCAGGTGAGGTATCCTTCCCCGTGGTAGTGGCGTGAAGCAGTGGCCACAAGTAACACACATGCAGGAAAGCAGGGGAGCAGGCAGGCAGGCAGGAATGGGTTGCAGGGAGGACCGTGGAAGCCAGGTACGAAGCACACTACCGCTCTTGCCGTCTCAGGCCGGTCTTTTTTTAAAAATATTTCTGTACTGTAATAAATATAAACTCCAAGAAAACTCCAAATCGTTTAATATTGAGCACACGCTGCCTTCACTTATGGCTTTGGGCTGAATATGGGCAGCATAAGTTACCATATTTATAAAACATAAATATGTATAAGTAACATAGTGATGCCCTTGTAGAGCAAGAGGTTACGTTTATACTGTATGTCATTATTTGACGTTATGTTCACTACTTAGCTTACCAAACTAAAGTTGACAACTGCAGAAACCTATATTACAAAAAAAACAGACTACTTTCAAACTTTATCCAGAATACCATAATTTATATTTTAGAACAGGAGAGATGTTGCCCTGTGATAGACTGGCGTCCTGTCCAGGGTGTACCCCGCCTCAAGCCCGATGTCAGCTGGGATCGGCTCCAGCCCCCCCGCGACCCGACCCCGGGATAAGCGGTTGAAGATGAATGAATGAATGAACAGGAGAGATGTTTCAATAAATAGATTTAAAAAACAGAAGCAGGGGTGTGTTGGAGAGTTGCAATGAAGAGAAGTAAAATGAAAAGGAGCCAGAAGACTTTGGTGACAGCCCGATCTGAGATGTCTGAAGAGACGTAATGGTGGCTCTGAATGGAAAGGTACACCGGAGCTCAAACTAGGTGAAAGAGTGCAGAGGAAATCAAGTGAGGGCCACAACAGACAGCAACATACAGTACTGCTTGAGTTTACTACACACACACACACACACACACGCACATGCACACACACGTCGAGGAGTGTTTGTATACTGGGTCACTCACTGACTGAGTGCTGCAGGTGTTATTTACCTATGCCTGTATGGCCTTGCACTATGTCATGAAAAAAGCCCTGATGGGCTGGTTTCAAAGAGCCTTACCTGCTCTTTCAGCATCAAAAAGTGCACTTAGGAGCCTCTGTAATTTTCCATCTCTTTCCTTAGTTCAGGTTGGGTTATGATGAGCAATAGTCTCTTTCGCTCTCTCTGTCTCCAGCTGCCAGTCTTTCATCCTCCCCCATCAGTCCATCCTTGTCCTTGCTATTTCTCATGCTACACTGAATCTTTGTTGCATTAATAACAAGCCTTGACTTTCGCAAAAAAACACACATTATTCGAAACTCAGTAGGCTCCTGTTGGCATGGCTGTAATCATAATTTTATACAAAATGCATTAGTTTAAGATGTCAAAGTGCTGCAGACATATTGAAGATGTAATCATTCAAAGTGCCTCTGTAGGTGTTGAGAGATGCTTGCGGGCACATTAAATACGAGGTAAAAACACAGTGTGCTGCCAATCAACATTCCGCTAAAGGTACATATGGTAGAAAATGATCTGCACATGGATCTAATCAAGATCACACGTGAGAGGCAGCTCAGATACAAACTGAATAGTAACCTCTAACACATGCCAGAATTTACATTTATATATATATATATTCTTTTTTTCAGTTAAATGTGAAAACTTTCCACTTAATAAAAGAAAACCTTATAAAGGATAAAGAACATGTCACTAAGGGCTTCAAGTCATTTAGGAAAGGTTTTGTAGACAACCTTGATATTATAAATACAGAGGTTAAGGGACTCCAACTGCCACGACACCAGACATCGAAAAGAAAGAATTTAAAATTGTCCAAATATTTGAATTCTTCAAGTTTTATCCATTTATCTCTCCATTTATATCTTGTTGGAGCTACTCTCCGGGATAGGCTGTGCAGCTGGGACTAGCCTTTTAGCCTATCATGATTCCCAGCTCTTCTTGTGTTTACGCTGCCTCTCAAACGGCCTCTGGTGTCTCCTTGGTCAGATGGCAGCACTAGGCGGTGCTTGTAGCAGGCTATGGCTGCCATCACAACGAGGAGACACCGAGGCGGTTGGAGAGGAAACATAAATTCAGTAGATGAGCTGAGCTGCCAGGCTAAAGGCTAACCAGCAGGCCAGTTCTTGCTACTGTTTAAGAGCATTATCAGCATAATGAGGTACGTTAGGTGTGCATGGGTCAAACAAACAGTAGACTTTCACCCAGGTAGTTTCCCGTTCATGTCCATTTCGAACACACCTACACCTTTTACTAACCCTGGCCAAGTGGTTTTGTTGCCTAAACCCAGCCACAGAGTTTTGTGTAAACTTGCAGCATTAACAATGTGTTCCCTGTGTGACAGTAGTGGGGCTACCCAGTGCATGGACGTGGATGGAAGTGATGCCAAGTACAGTCTCATTCTCAACAAACACGGTAACAATATGATTATGTTTTAAGCTTGTTCTGCTGCTAATGTTACCACATAATCTTCCATAGGATAGGATGTGTAAAAAGCTAGCTTGCTACCACATTTCCCAGTTTTACATGTCAATTTGCTTTAGCTGCAGTCGTGACATTTTATGCAAAAATAAGAGCAACGGCCTTCATTAATCACACACATACGAACATTTATTACTGCAGAATTTCAAAACAAAAGTCGTTAATAAATAACTTGATAAATTGAAAATCCAGTGTCAGTGTGTATATGAGACATACAGTGTATACTAGAAATCAATTGAGCCCAGAGCCCCAAAGATAATGACAACATTTATAAATAAAATGTTCCTTTTATATTTATATAATCTTGTCGCCTACTGTTCTGTACCGATGGACCGTTCACCCAAATTCAAATTCCAAAGAACATAAACAAAAAAAAGTCGTTTTCTTTGTTAATTCCGCCTCTTACTGTCGAGGAGGCGTGAAAATGCCAATATTTAAAGTCAGGCAGTAAACAACAACAGTACATTGCAGACACATTAATTGCTTAATTGCTGAGAGTATTTTATCCGCCATATTAACATAAGCAATTCCTTGGAAGGATAGTGCTAGCATAGTAGAAAATTGGCCTGGGGGGCTTAGGGGAATTAGAAAGGCAGATTGCATGACGTGGTGGAGGGAGAAGTCTAAGCTAGCGGAACCGACATTTGAAGCTTTTTTCCCCCTAATTATGATCCTTCTGTGCATTTTTTTTAGTCCGCTCTCTTTCCCTCGGAACTCTTTCAAAGCTCATCTCATTTGCTTGGAAGGGATTTGTCATGTGGAAAATAAGCTCCGATGTTTGATTTTTTTTTTTTTTCATTTATTATATTTTTTTTGTGTACTGATGAAGAGACGTCCTTTTCACATGACATGAACTTTCTCTCTCAATTCAAATTCTGTTGTTGTCTCAGCATTGTCACAGGATCCTTAATTGCTTTTGTTTGAATGTTTATCAAGGTCAAAAATGTGGACACACACTTCTCCGCCTCCTTTTGCTTCATTTTCATTGTTTCAAATTGATGCAACACAGAGAACGCCGTTCTTGTTCTTCCCAGGCATTCCTCAATCATTTTTGTTTACTTTTTTGCATTTATTTCTCACAGTTGTGCTTCTTAGTTCATTTCCTTCCAAACATTGCCCACCCATCCGGCGTGAAACAAAGAGTAAAACCTCCTAAACGAGATCACCCACCATGTAATCTCGGCAAACAAATGACGAACCCCCGCTGCTTTAGCGAGACGCTGGCCGCAAACGGCTCCCGCTGTCCGTGATGACAGCTTGTGTGCGCGACTAAATGCACCACGCTGATGGCAGCCAAAGCATGGCGAGATGCTCCGCTTTCATTTCCATTTACCCTGCGCTGTTTGCTGACTCCGGAGATGCTTGTATTAATGGGAAATAGAAAGTAATGAAACGCTGAAGAAGGAAATAAAACTCACCCTTCCTCCCTCTCTCTCTCTCCGCCTGCTTCTCTATCTTTCCATACCTGCTGTGAACATGCACATTATAACACAGTCCTGCAAAGCTTGGCCATTGTCCATTCTGGCTCATTACAATGATAAAGGTCTGTGAAAAAGCCCTGATCTTTCATTCTGCAGGCTCGGACCCATCAGCACTTTCCCTGAGATATTGTTTGGGGGAAATCTGCCAACATTTCCCTCACATTTTCTCTCTCGTCTTATAAAAGTTGACCTCTGTCGCTTCATCTTCTTGGTAGTCAAAGGGCACAATGAGAGCAGTTGTAATACAAGGGATTCTGACCCCAGACTTAAATCTGCCTGCTAGAGCTACGACGACTGCCTCTTGACTGCCTCGCTTCTAAACACTTATCCCTGTCTTTCTGCTGAACTCGCTCGTCATTTTGTCCTTTTGCTCACTTATCCAGCTTCACCTTTTCCCCCCGCATCACTTTCTACTGTTTGGTGACTATTTGGCTGTTCTGTAGGAACAATGCATTTGCTTTAAAGAGGATATTCTATAAAGCTTACATGAATCTTTCTCAAAAGAATGATTTAGCCGCAATATGAAATATGAATGCTGGGAACAGGGTTTGCTAACTCTTTGAGGACTACCAGTATTGCAGATCATACAGTATCTGTTCAGCTTGATGGCTTTTTAAATGGAAATGTTAGCAACATTTTGCTCTATTGTGTTGTGAAATATTTTATTAAAAAAATACCATAAGTGTTCCCCCTAGACTGCATTATTAAAATCAGAGGATTGTGGCGGCCACCAGTTCGACTCTGACTCCGACCTTCAGCCCTTTGCTGCATGTCTCACCCCATTTCCTGTCTGCCAATAGTACTCGCCTCTGGGAGTCGCCATCTTGTCAGACTTTGACATCCATCTGGCTGACGTACTCTGAATTAGAAACATTAGCAACACCGCCCGGGAGCTGGGCTAACACAACACATTACTAGATAAACGGGAGCGGGAGTCGATGTTGAATATTTTTTTACGGGAATCTGAGTCTTTTTTTTTTTTTTTGTTTCCCGTGTCTCTAGAGGAGATTAGACCAGCTCCGGGAGTCAAGTACAGGCAGCCAGCATTGATATATCATATGATATATGATTTAAATGGATATTCAACACAGTACAATGCACATAGACTGTAAAACTTCGACCCTCGGGGCCTGAATCCTCCCGCTGCTCAAGATTGGAATCTAGTGTATGTGCTATTGATAGTAGGCTATATTACCAGTCATTGTGCAAGTGCGGCATTCATTTAGCATAACAAAGCTAACGTTAACATGTTGTGTTCCTAAACTAGTTGATCAAAGAGCAAACCATCTTGTCACTTATGATAACACCACCACACGAATAACTGCAGTCCAGGTCGAGATGACGGAGTTAGCGTGCTAATCCTGATCCTAATCCAACTAGCCCCCGAGAGGAAGTGATGGCCAGCTTCTAGCTGTCACTCAAGATGCTGTGCCCCTAACTATACTCCTAATGGCCACTTGGAGAACTGCAGTTTTTGACACTTCCTTATTGGATCAACCAGGAAGTCGCTGTGGTGGGGACTTGGGTAATTATAACCACAGGAGCCTAGGAAATTTCACATATTAAAACTTCTCAGCTGAAATGATTGCCTCTGTTTTTGATATCCTTGGATGATTTTGCATCTGCACTTACAAACACCTAGCATCTCCAATACAAGGGCTAGGTGGCCTGGTAGAGCAGCAACATAGGTGTCCGCACTTTTAATGCCAAGGACCAAGATGAGTTTTAAGCACTTTGGTTTGTACACACTTGAATCTGCAGAAAGATAATTCTTTCACTATTAGATTTCACTCATCAGTAAATATCACACCTAATGGGACCAGAAATGGACTTTTCCAAACCACTTTAGAACTCTGATAGTTGGAGCAGTTGGTAGTGAATTTGATCTATATCATCACAGCGCACAACAATTAACTCAACTACACTGCTTGTTGTACGTGCTTCACATCAAATTATTTCATGTGTGCATGCATTTGTGACACAAAGCCCATCGTTTCCTTGGGCGTTCAGTTGACCTCTTTGAAAGAAAAAGGTCAATTTCAGATCTCAGAGAACAGACAACTCCTCGAGCCAGAAGCATCAAACTCTGTGTAGATTCACGTCTAAAGTGGCATATAAGCACAAAGAGAGAAATATGCATACGCATTGTTTAGATGTGTGGATGGGCAAAATCAAACCATCCTCCCCTGGTAATCCCAATGCTGGAAAGAGTGAGAATTGTTTTCTCTCAGCCTGCCTTTGCTCACCAAACTTTTTATTCCTGATTACCAGATGGCAGACTGCAAAAGGGCACCACCATTACTACCAACAACAGTTCAGAGGGGGAACAGCCACATTGATTGGGCTGAGACTCATCACTCCCAGCTATCTCTTATAAAAATCTAATATCATGAAATTAAAGGTTTAATGCCAGAAGGGGGAAAAAATCTGTTACACAGAGACAGTCAAGTGACGGGAGCTGATACAAGGGACTTGCAGTGTTAACTGACACAGTCTTGGCCCCGGTGTGGAAGACTTAAGCTGTTAATACGCCTGATAAATCTCCCTCTCCATTAAAGCTATAGGTGGCAAGGGCCTTGTTAATTGCTGTGTTGACACATGACTGCTCTATTTTCAGTCCAAGTTACTTTCTCTTTATTCAAGGCTCTAGAATATTAACCATATTTATACGTAACTCCCACACATAACTGTATATTCTATATAGGGTTATGTGCAATAGACAAAGTTAGTTATTCTGAGGCATGAAACCAATTGAGGTGCAAACAAACTTTTAACAAGCACCTTTATACCCGGTTTTTGGTTTTACAATAAGTAGGCTACTCTAGATAGTAAGGTAGGGTGTGAACTACCAGAGCACCTCTGAAAACATGATTTGAAAAATTCTTTGGGGGGGTGTCTCTAAAATATTGGCAATATGCTGTTTTTGCCATGCATTTCTATGTTTCTGTAGCTTCATGGTCATGGATCATGTGTAAAATCAGTGTATTATTGATATACGGTTGGTACATGCATGAGATTAATTCATCACTGATCAACTTGATAGAAGATACAGGCATGAACTATCAACTATCACCATCAAAACGTGGCAGCTTAATATAAAAAACTTCACCTTATTTAACTCCAAGATCCGAAAGTAACTAAATTTGCATAGCCAGACCTTCCTACACAGCGCTGGAATACAAGTCAACATTGTGCTAAAGGGTAAGGGGTAGGCAAGTAGAAAAATTAGCATTAACCCAGCACTGCAGATGTAGGGCAGGCAGTAAAATTTGGACACAACAATACAAAGAATGTCTCTGAAGTACGACTCGGATATGCATATCAAACATAGCATTCATTTAGGCTGAGCACTGATTTCAGCCCTGTGTCATTCATGTTTCACAAGGACTAGCACAGTGACAGAATCCTCTTCTGAGTAGTAACATCCAATCACTTTCATATTCACGCAAGTGTAAAGCCATTATAACCTGACACTTGCCTTGTGTGTCTCCCTCCACAGCCCCATCCTCCTTATGCATTGTATTTGTTGTGTGATTTTTTTATTATAAAGTAAGACCACAGTCTGTTATTTGTCATTTGGATTGGTTGCCAAATGTCAAGAGGGTCTTATTAAATTAGAGCCTGTCAGACTAGAGATATGAATGCATGAGATTGGCATGACACTGATAGCGAGGATTTTTAGTTGAGATTGTAATGGACAATGACGATGCATCTATTTGTTAACCTAAATGAAGTGAAACCAAAGCAGAGCTCAGTGTAGCCAGTGTGAGGAGTAAATCGACCGTGGGAAGTGAATCGGGCTTCTCTGGGTTCAGGTAAGTCCTGCAACCTTTCTTGTTGTTGACAACCAAAGGTATTCATTATTGTTGTGGCCTCTTAGTAACGGTAATCAAACTACATCACTTAGACCAAACAACAAATCATTTTACCAGTTCTACCTTTGCTTTGACATTTAAGTACTCCATAAGATACTAATCTAGTTAGTTCTTTAAAGTTACTATTTATCAAAGAGCGAGTTAAAACAATGGTTATTGATCATATGATCCACTATTTCAATATCCGTGTCTGTGGCGACATCTGCGGGCTAGATGTAAATCAGCCACCATGTTAGTGATGCTGCTGGCACTAACTCTTCACTTACGGTTATGCTGCGTTCACTTGTAATGGTAAATCAGTAACTTCAAACTTCTCAGGTTTGGAGTAAGGGCAGAATTGTAATAGGAATGTGTGCGTGTGTGCGTGTGTGCGTGTGTCTGTGTCGTGGAGTGTGTGTATGGATTTAAGAGGGTAACATATAGAGGACAGACTGAAAAGAAAAAAAAAAAGAAAAAAGTCAACACATAGTGACCGTAAACCTGACAAGATGGAGGGCTCTGAAAGAACAGGCTCGCCTGCAGTTGACCCTTACTGCAGAAGAGGCCGCTAGCAACAATGCATCTCAAATCGTATTGAGTACAAGTTTAAGATTTAATGTTCATGCAAGGTGACTCTTGCATACATCAACATACAAATAATCCTTCTTCTTTCTTCAAAGAGCAGAGCCTTTCAAGCCAAATCGAACTGTAAAACAATTGACTATAAATGGTCAATTTCCCGATGCTTAGTGTCTCCGACTGAACTGAATTCATATATCATCGGCCAAACGTTCCACAACACAGTTTTCCCAGCATGTTCCCTCAAGCTCAAATTACAGTTCTATATCTGCGTGGCAACAGATGTCCTACGTGATGTGAATTTCATCATGTCCGTGTCAGCAGGGGTGTACACGTATGTAGACAAACAACCCGTGCAGTGTAAACAGAACCATTTTCAACAAAATCCAGCCCTTCAGGGGGCAAGCAGTGAGAGTGAGTTGAACCCAATATAGGAGGACAGAAGGAAGCCCGTACAACTTGACTGGTGTGCAGCTAAAAGAATCGGTTTCTGGTGAGAAGGATACAAATCAGACGAGGCTAGCTGGAGTAATAGATTCACAGGCTTATAAGACAAAGTGATCTACTAGGAGTGCACATATTTGATTGGCTAATGCAGTAGGCTGTGGCAACGGTTGAGCTAGGCTCCACAATATTGCTTGATGACCCTGCACGTTCTGGCTGGAGCCCTCTGCTTTGGCACCCCTGCTGTGCCATTCAAAAGTGGCCTTGTCGAAATGAATGTTGGGGCTGTTTTTTTCACACAGTGAAGTTGTAAGTTGATGTTGTGAATCATACAGGCCACCATGAATCAAACTGCAACTATTCTGAACTTTTCACTTGGAGAGAGAAGCTGTATCACTGATCAGCTGATCACCAGCGATCGAAACCCATTCTGAGTCATATGTCACCTAAATCCCTCTAGGGCCTTTTTCTGTAATGGAAACATGGTGAGTGAAGGGCCATTTGAGAGGGCGTTCCCTGCAACTTTCCGAGGGGACACATTTTTGACTTGACTTTTCTTTGAGTGTTTTATATAGAAAAGACACATCCAGATCTCTTTTACACAGAAAAATACAGCTGTTCCAGTGCAACGATAAAATATCAGAACTTAGCCCAAATAATAGAGCACAGTGCCATTCTAACATTATCAAGATTAGGGGTTCAGTTTGCACTCAGGCCACCTGAAAATATATGCACTCATGATTCTGCATGGCACTTTGGGTAAAAGCAGCCGTCAAATGGCATGCTATTAGTTTCACCTATTAGACCCATTTCTGTCATGAATAGGGAATGCAGTTGGAGCAGAGCCAGGATATACTGTAGTGGGACTATTAATCCATGAAAATGAGACAGGGATTGTGCTAATGGATATCGAGCAGCACTTGTAATATTTTGGTACTCTCAGTCTGATGATATTCTGTAATACACACTTAATATGGATATGGATTGCTCTTTTTCGGGTTGGGAGCTTGGACTTACTGCCCCAAGTGAAGGAGTTCCAGTATCTGGGGGTCTTGTTCACTTATGGGGGTAAAATGGAGTCAGAGATTGACAGGCGGTTTGGTGCTGTGTCCAGGCGTTATACAAGACTGCTGTGGTGAAGAAGGACGTGAGCCAGAAGTACCAGCTCTCGATTCCTTGGTCCATCTATGTTCTGATTCTCCCCTATGGTCATGAGCGTTAGGTGGTAAGAAATAGATTGCGGAAACAAGCTGCTGAAATGAGTTTCCTCTGCAGGGTGGCTAGGCTCAGCCCTAGAGACAGGGTGAGGAGCCCAGACATCTGGAGGGAACCATGAGAAGAGCTGCTGCTCCTTCACATCCAAACAGGTGCCAGTTGAGGTGGTTTCGGGCCTTCCCTCCTGGGTGCCTCCCATTGGACGTTTTCTAAGCACGTCAAACTGGTAAGAGGCCCCAGGATAGACCTAGAACATGTTTGATATATTATATATCAAGTCTGGCTCAGGAACCACTCAGGGTTTCCCAGGAAGAGCTGGAAAACTTGGCTAGGGAGTAGGACATCTATACTACCTTGCACTGTCACCTGATCCCAGATAAGTGGAAGAAAATGGATGAATGGATGGATACTGAAGGATACAAATATGGCATGATTTAAGCCTTTACCTTCACAATGGATCACATTACTGCTGAACATCTCACTTGAAGAACTTTGAGCTACCAGTATATTTGTTAACTTTCCGTTTTTCTGTTCTTTTTTTTTCATAGTTGCTGAATTCTGTCACTATATCCTAAGAGCACAATGACACAGACAAGTATCTCTACCTCTCTCTTTGTGCTCCAAATGTCATCTGGGAAATCCACTGCGCCTGACTGACAACTAGGGGTGTAACGATTTATCTACTACATCCATGTTTCATTTTATATTCCTACGATCCACCTACATTGATAGGTGTTGTTCATAACTGGGGACATATATCAATAAAAAATCGATTGGCAACATAAATAATCTATTTTATTGATAGTAACACGTTGTATTCAATCACGACAGACTTTGTATGGATGTATTTTTGCACTTTTAATAGTAAATAAATATAAGACTAACTCGCCGTCAGTGTCTCTCCATAGCGAAGTGTTTTCAGGAGGATGGGCCTCATCAAAAATCCTTCCATATGATTGGATAAACCACTTCACCGCTACTTCACCGCCACACTCACATCAAAACCAACCTGTGACGCTGATGAGAGCGACGACGAGCGACTAACAAAAGCCTTCAGAACCGTTATCTGGTGACCTTTTAAATAAAGAATTATTCGCTAGATTTGGACAACACGGATGAATTAGCAGCATCGATGTTGACCTCTGCTTCCTCGATGCGAGCCACCATTGTTGTCTGAATCACAAACAGTAGTTTCTCCGCTACGTCACATCGATAAAGCCCAGTCCGACGCTCCTAATTGGCCTGAACATTTTTTGCAGACCCTCAAATCCCTCTGCAATGGAGCGATCCCAGATGGATGATGCGTGCTAGGCGGAGTCAAGACGACAGCAGGGCGGAACGAAAGTCATCTGGCGATAGTCAGGTTAAGTGAAATGTACTGTAAACATAAATACATATCTTCCAAATGACAGACCTGCACGCAGCAAATCAGGTTCAAATGTGCATCGCGCATGATATGATGCTGTGGCAGTTGTTTTTGATTTTCCTTTAACTGTCTTCATCACCTTCTTATATGAGGACTTTGTCTGAAGCACATTTTTTACAACAAAGACATTCATGAGGCCATAAGGGAGAAAAAATACAAATACAGATTCAGCACTGAAGCAATTTCCTCTTTGATTTGGCTATCTATCCATCTAACATCTTAAATGATCTATGTTAAATAACCAAACATGGATTTTGTCAATGAAATAGTGTGTTGTAGTTATCATTGTGTGTTTCATCTATTTTATCCTCCTCATTCCTGCTCGCAGAGAGAAAAATATTACGGTGGCAAGGCAGCGGTATTAATTTGAAATGAGGGAGACCTCAAACACCTCCATTATCACAGAATTTGTTTTGGTGTTTTAATACTTACACAGTGGCAAATTTGAAATTAATTATGCATGAATTTGATACATAAATTAGGGGTTGAGGCACGGGGAGAAAAAACCCCAGATGAAAATGGAAATCTGAAGCCATCAAAGGACAATGTCAAAAATGTTTCGCTGTGTGCAGAAGATGGGAAAATAAATGTTTATTTTCGGGTCACTGGGGATGTTAATTAGAATAGCATTTTTCGTGTGTCTCTCTCCCAAGCATGAATGGCGCCGGGCTCAAAGCTGAATAGGATTGCCACCGCGAGGCCATTGTAAATGACGGCTCGTCAACTTAAAGGACATTTTCAATGACAGGTTGCCTGCTCCTCTGAAGATCATATCCTCCAACCTGATGGCTCCCAGGAGAAGTGATTGCAACACTATTAGGGTGTACACCACACATTAACTGGTGTTCACACTGATTGGATACACAGAGATTATGTTTTAATAGCTCCACGGTGCACTCACATCTATGAATATAGAACTGCCGTGTATTATGTTCCATGTTAAGATGCTAAAGCAAAGATTAGCTAAAGAAATAAATGACACAGGCTTTTGCAGATGGTAACATTGGTCAAAGCTAAACCCTTCATGCATTGTGAATGATTGCACGGCTCCATGCTGTGTGTATGTGGCCCTAAATGGCAGCTTTATTTCAATTTCCATCAGAGGCTCTGATTGCAGCCATAACCTCTCAACGAGCATCTGAGGAGAATGCTTCCTCTCTGTTTGTCAGCTCCCAAATGTGCACTTCATTGGACAAACTGCTCGCAGCAGCATTTCCACCAAACATGATGGTAATCAGGCAACGTGTGTTTCTCCTGCTTTGCTTTTGTCCTGTAAAGAGATTTCGGATGTGCATGAAGCCTTGGCTTTCCCGAGATGTGTGTGTATGTGTGTGTTTGTTTGTGTGTGTGTGTGTGTGTGTGTGTGTGTATGGGTGTGTGTGCAGGACCGTAAACATGATTCACTGCAGGGGTCTGATCAAATCTCTGCTGCAGCAAGGCAGAGAGCGGGAGTGGGCTTCCTCACCCTGATCAAACCCAACAAAAGTCTCTCTACTGCTTGCAATGAAAGGTTAAAGTGCACAGACACTTTGTATTTTGTCCAGCATTGCTACGGGTGAATGCAAGCAATGTCTTCATATGCTTGGTTAGTCCAGTTTACCTGTAAAGAATGATTTATCGAAGCGCAGAGCTTCTGTTAGCCTTCCTAACTCCCCTAAACCTCTGCAGCCTTTATCAGGTGAAGGAGCGTTTCGATGCAGCGGTCTTGCACCAACTGCTGATCTCGATAATATGGAGCATGTTGTGTTTAGAGTACGCCTGCAGACTCACCATCTGTTTCATATCTGCCACTCTATTGAAAGCATTAAATAGGCTGATTATAGACATTATCAGTAAGTGCCACCCATTGTGACAACAGATGTAATCGTTCTAGCAATGGCGGTGTAAAAACAGTCTTGTCCGTGTTGGTTGAAATAAAAATCAAAAATCGAGCGATTCATCATCGCTTCTTTCATGCGGGAGATTCATTTTATTCTGCAATTAGTCAGTTCAGTCTGTGACTATGACAACTCATAACTTATTATTTGGAGCATCCATCGAACAAACAGGTGAGGAATAAAAGCAAACAATACATAAGCATAATATAATTATAAGCACTGCAGACAGAATACCTTCCATTCTGACTTTCAAAATCAATTAAATCACTAGAGGGAAAACGCACACTCAATACACACACTCACACACGCACACACGCACTCACACACTCACACATGCACACGCACACACACAGCATAGTGTGTATCACCATTCTTTTCATTGGTAAACATTGATTCAGCTACCTATCCCTTTCCAGACACCTTAAACTAATTAGGCCCTCAAAGTACAGCAGGAGAGAAGTATCCAACAATTAACTCCAGCACTGTGCTCCTATGGCATTTAGTTTTCAACGTGTTCCATGGTTAGGTATTGACTAAATGCCACATGGGCATCGATCCCCCTCGACCATTAGCATGCCTCTGATTCTCATAGCATAATGCCAGTTACATCGTGTTTATAGTCAAAACTCTTGCATATCTGCTGTTTGTCAGGGCAGGGATATCAAATGTCTCTCCGACATTGCAGAAGACCCCCATGATGCCACCACTGTTTATAGATAACAAATGAATCGACTGTCACACAAACGCTGTCAAATAGAGTGGTCTGTTTGCAGACTCACTGCACTGATTCATAACTTAACAACTTAAAGAGATACCTTACCCATTTCAATCCAGGTCTGTGTCATGGCAATGTTGGCAGTGTGATAAGATAAGCAGTTTTGTGGTACCTCTCTATGGTGGAAGTCCCCGCAGAATGGTGCATCAGGGATCTTCTGAAATTTGCCGGATGAGGATTTCAGCAGAGCGAGTTGGCGTGGACACAATGTCCACAATGTCCACAATGTCGTGACAGACCTGGGTTGAAATGGGTAAAGTATCTCTTTAAGACAAATACGACAGATTGTTGGTTATATTTTTGACCAGTTTTCCTTCAGGCAGACTGACACAATGACAGGGTGTAGGCTAAGCACCGCGGAATCATAATCAAGGGCCAAGATTAAATTAGTAAGACAATGAATACGGAATACTTCCTCAATAGGCCCATAAGAAACTTTTTTTTTGCTAGTGTCCCTAATGGCCACATCAATCAAGCTCTTATGGTCAATAGGTTTTACTGCTCCTGGATGGCATAGCGGCAAAAAATGAAAAATGAAAACATGATGGCGGAGCGCAAAAACAAAAAGGACAATGGCAGAAAGAACACCCAGATCTTCAAAAGAAAAGCTCTATATTAACAGCAAAACAGGGGGTTCTGTACTGCTGCAGATGTACCTACTGGTTTAGAAAACTAAAAGGTGTTACCAGCTGAATGTTCTCTTCTGTAGCATTAATGTTGTTAGCACAGGCTGTTTCAATGTGTGTGTAGGCCAGTGCATCCTAAGTGTGTGTGTGTGCCCACGCCTGCAGTGGGGTGGATTAAAAAAAGAAAGTCGATTTTTTTTTAGCCTACTAATTCATGGAAATATAGTTTAACTGTTTTAAGCAAAATATTGTTATAGCATCAAAGTGCTTATTGTATAACCTGACTCTCGCTAGATGACTTTTGTTCCGCCTTGCTTTCTGTCTTGACTCCGCCTTGCTCCACTCAACCATCTGGGTTCGCTCTACAGGAAAGTGATTTCAGGGTGCGCAAAAAATGTTCAGGCCAACCCGGACGCCGGAATGCTACGTTCATAGATGTGACGTAGCGGAGAAACGACTGAGTAGATGGTATAGATGTGTCATGGATGTGTCATAGATGAGTCATAGATGTGTCATAGATGAGTCATAGATGTGTCATAGGTTTGTCATTGATGTGTCGTTGCGGAGAAACGACTGTGAAGATGTCATAGATGTGTCATAGATGTGACGTAGCGGAGAAACGACTGCGGCGGCTTGCACCGAGGAAGCAGGTGTAACTATCTATGCTGCTATTTCATCTGTGTTGTCCAATCCAATATTTCTTTTTTAAAAGAACACCAGAGAACGGCTCTGAAGGCTTTTGTTGGTGGAAACAATGTCGGCTGTTCTGTTTGGCTTTTCCCTGCGTCGCTCTCATCATCGTCAGGGGTTGGTTTCGATGTGAGTGGTTGATAATGCATATTCCAAAATGAGTTCCAAGAGGAGGATGGGAATGGATGACAGGGTGTTTTCATGTAGCATGTAAACACAGCTGTAAATTCATCCATACACAGTGATCACCATCAGCACTCATACACACACCTACATTCTGTCTCTTTTACTATAGCCTTTTACCATGTTGGTATGCATATATTGTGCATGTGCTCTATCTGTCTTTTGTTACCATTACACACACACACACACACATACATAAGCAACTTGTAGCCAATTATTCTCTCTTTAATTATTTTGCATGCTGCCCTTTATGGTGATTACTGTGACCTTTCCCTCCAGAGCATCTCCTCCACTCTGCATCTGCCAGCCCACCATCTTGGAGGCTTTTAGCCCTGTGTTTCAACTGCACTCTCAGAAAGCAGACCCCCATAATCAACCAGGGGAAAGACTGGGACCAATTAAAAGTATTTTACCCAGCACTTAAGGTTGACAGGAGCTGGCGCAGCAAATGCCATTTTAACAGCAAATTCATGAATGTGTAATTGTTGGGCTAATGAACCTGATGGTTTGAGTGTTGTAATAGAGGGACCCCCACCTGGGCGACACACACACACACTCACACTCACACGCAGATATACACACACACACGCACATGCAGACACACGCACACGCACACGCACACACACGACATTTCTGCCGTTTTTATTCATTAGACCAGATTATTGGGCTAGCAGGAGAATCAAACCAATGCATTAAGTGCCTACAGCTGTACAGACACAATGAAGAAATATGACATTATGTGTAGAAATACATTATCAGTGAGTTGTTTCTTTCTTTATATCAGGGTTTTTAGCTCCATTAGGATATAATACATACACATTTCTATTCTTGCATGATACATCTGTTACTGCCTTGCCCTTTCTAGCATAAAGTTATTATTCAGTATTTATTTAGTAAGTATTTTAGAGGACTGTTTAGCTGCAAAAGTAGAACGTTTGTCTGGCCAGTCTGCTGGTGGGCGGGGTTTGCAATACAATAACATAACATTGTTTGGTTTGATTAGAGTTCGGAGCAGCCATTGACGCTGCGTCAAACACTCCTTGGCTCCGATTGGTTCTTTTCCCGCAGGCGCAGTTTTTCAGGCTCACACAATTCACAAGCACTGTGGCCTCACAGCAAGAGGGTTCCTGGTTGGAATCCCGGCTGGGGCCTTGGACTCTGTTATTGTTTTGCCTATTTCTTGCCTAGAATATTTTCAGATCACATTTGAGTGTACTGTTTGGCTGTAATTTTACTTTTCTAGGTCTATCAAATTGCATCCTGAAGCATTTTGCACCTGGCCCAGACTAATACGCATGAGTGATTACTCTGGTGACCGCAGATGTAACCTACTTCAGCTTTAAAACTTAACAAACACAAAATGGTCAGTTTAAGGTATTTGGTTAGAGATGTGTCATGATAACATCAGGGCAGCCCTCCTCTCCTTTTTAGTCTCTGTGTTTTTGTCTCCCTCTGTAGGTGTTGTTCTGCATGTGCTCCCCTTTGGGTTTCCCTGTTGATCCCAGTGTTTCTCGTTGGCACTAATCTGTTAAACTGACTCCCGAGTTCGTGTCTGAATTTTTGGTCCAGTCATACGTGTTTTCCCCGTCACTGTCACTGACAGAACGGTCCGGCCATTCATGGACGCAGCAGATCCGCAGCAGGTTTTTTTTTTTATTTCTCTCCGTCCGCCATGGCTCCCTGCTCGGCCAACATCTGCTCCATTCGGCAGTCCGGCCGACACCACTTCCCGAGTTCCAGTCGGCTGCCCTGTCAACACCTGTTCCAGTCGGCGGTCCGGCCAAAACCTGAAACCAGTCCTTCCATGTGTGTCGGGTGGGGCTACCCGGGGAGACCCAGTTGAGCGTCGGGAGGTGCTCGTTGAGGGGAGGGTACTGTCATGATTACATCAGGGCAGCATAAAAGCTATGGCTGTATATAGCCCTCCTCTCCTTTTTAGTCTCTGTGTTTTTGTCTCCCTCTGTCGGTGTTGTCCTGTATGTGCTCCCCTTTGTGTTTCTCTGTTGACCGAGGTGTTTCTCGTTGGCACTAATCTGTTAAACTGACTCCCGAGTTTGTGTCTGAATTTTTGGTCCAATCCTCCATGTTTTCCCCGTCACCGTCCCTGACAAGATGGTTGAGAGGAATTCTCTGACCACAGAAGAAAAAATGATTCGTGGAGAATTAGGCTTGATTTTTGTTTGACTTTCACCCATCAAGATATTTCCAAATTACATTCTCTTTTAGCGATTTAAAGAAGCTCTTAAAATATGACAGGATTTGATTGAATTTGTGTTCATTCATTCATTAATTTTCAACCGCTTGTCCCCGTCGGGGTCGTTGGGGGCTGGAGCCGATCCCAGCTGACATTGGGCGTGAGGTGGGGTACATCCTGGACAGGACGCCAGTTTATCACAGGGCACATAGAGACAAACAGAGACAGACAACCATTCACACCTACGGGCAATTTTAGAGTCATCAATTTGTGTTATTTATTTTTATTTGCAGAAAGCAACACAGTTATTAGCCTGAGCAGAAGGGCCGCAGCATTTTATCATCGAATCTTCCCATCTGAGCTCATATGAGTGACAAAGGACAAAGGAGTTGGAAGATGGTTAAACTCACTCCCATGGTAGAAATTCTAAATGCCACCTAATTTAAAAGCACATTCAAATTGGCTTAAACACTGGTGTGACCATCGATCGTGCTGCCAGGTACAGGAGCACCTCAATATAACACAAATGCTTTGGAACTTCATGGAAATACAAAATTCTGTTTTCTATTATTTTTAGGTCTTCTGTATTATGTATTACAAAGGCTTCTATAAAATAAAATGTTCTTTTTTTATTCTTCACAAACTTGACGCCTGTGAATAACAAGTAAAAAGGGGATCAGTTGTGCATACAGATAAGCCTTTCCGTGTCTCTGTTCTGCTGTGTGTTGTCCCTTCCTGGGGTTTTTACACAGACCTCCACCGGGCTTTGTTTGGCCTTCCACGAGGCTCCAGCGGGACCTAATGACTTTCATTATCAGATGGGGGAATTTAATTTGAGCTGCGCCACTGTCAGAGATGAGTATCCTGATAGGGAGACACGCAGGAGAAAAATAAAAGAGTGAGTAATTACTCTATCGCGGTGTAGGTGCAGTTTGTGGGTGACGAGAGGACGGCTGGTCGAGGCTGAGAGAAAGAGCGGGAGAGGGAAAGAGAGACACCGAGCGTGGTTTATGAAAGAAATCAATAGTGAGTTGCCACCGTGGGGTTATGAGATTTGAGTTGGGATCCGTTTCCTCATTGTGATCGGAGCAATGGTCCGCGTTATTATCCGTGAGGCTGCTAGACGGGTTGGCAAACAAAAGGGGAAGCCGGGTGAGTGCAAGGAGCTGTTTGTGGGGACACGAGAGCGAGGCCAGATTAGTAATGTGTGATTAGGAAGCTATTCAGTTGCGGAATTGCTGCCTTCTACCTCTCAACAAACACGACTGACGACAGAAAATGATGGCATAAGATAAATATTCATCAATCTCATTTCAATTTCCCACACAGTTTGATGCATAAAAGCTATGGCTGTATATATGAATACTTTAGCAAAAGCTACAAGATAAAATAACAGTTGATTGCAACAGATGCAGATAGCACTGCTGCCTTTGCTATGAGCCTCACAGTCAAAGCAGATGTTGTGACATTGTCTTTCTCAACTCACTCACAGCTCACTTTGGCAGCCGCAAAGTGACACCATAGCGCCAACCTTGATGAAGACAAGAAGCCTGTAGTAAATGGAAATCTCTCTGAGGTGTGCCATTGCCAGCTCCGCTCTCCGCTCTTCCAGCATTTGTAAATCTCCCATCTGTCTCCACAGGTCTCTCCAATAACAGGAAGCCTGCTCTGCTGCAAAGCATCAGTGTGGTAGCTCGTGCTTATCGGCCAAGTATCAGAGATTGCCAAACAACACGGGATAAAGAAAGCTTATAGTGTACAGCTTGGTGCAGCACATACAGGCATGTGCTACTGTTGAAGTCAAACTGAAATAATGATCATTTTTTATCAGATATTGTGTTTGTTTTGGCACTTATCCGGTCATATTTGTAATAATAAAAAGGAAACACTTAGGTGAGGTTGATAATTGCATTTAGGATTTCTACTAAAACATGTTTACATGCTTAAGGTTCAAAAAACACTTTTTATTTGATGCTGTCTGAATATACCTGTATTCATCCTCTGCCGAAAAGCTCCATTTAAGCGCTTTTCATCTATTTATCTCTTTAAAAAAGCCCAGTCTGCTGTTTGGCTTGCAAGAAAAAAAAATAAAGTGCACCATTGCAAAGGTAAAGCTCAAGCCACGGGTTGAGGTAGTCAGAGGTGGGCTGATATATTCAAATGTGCATGTGACATCGAGGGGAGCCAAATCTGAAGCCTGTTGAAGCCCCTTTTCTGATCCAGGCAGCCCACAATAAACTAACTGGGTGGTGTTATTTCAATGACTATACTCACATGTATATGCACAAGCACTGAATTTAATTTAAAGATATGTTCTCCTTAATCTTTAGTAATTGTTTCTCGGTGATACCGTCCCCTACATTCGTGTCTAGTGGAAATCAATGCTAGTATTAGCAAGCTAGGCTTATTAACATCCACTTTTCAAAAGGAATGCAGACTAAACAGCAGGATACTGTAGGTCCTGTGTTTGAACAGATCTGAGTTTTACCACTTTCCTGTCTGAAGAAGATCTCATCTCATCTCATCTTCAACCTCTTATCCGGGGTAGGGTCACAGGGGCAGCAGCTTTAGCAGGGGACCCCAAACGTCCCTTTCCCCCCTATCCATGTTTTGAAGTATCACTTCAAAATGACAAAACTGATAAAACTTCCTCAATCGCGCAATAGTTTTTACACTTGCTTGAGGTGATTTTTGCCTTTCTTGAAAAAGAGTTGATGTGCTAAATGAGATATGGAAACGACTTTGTAGAATAAACTGTGATGGAGCTAACATTTAACTCAAATGACTGATCAGCTGTGTCCACTGTCAGAGTCTTCACGGATCGTGAAACATGGCCAATACTAAATTACATTAAAAAACAATCTAAACTAATTCCTGAAGACTTCATCTCAGTTTTTCTCTGGTAGATGCCAGGGTTACATGTGGTTTGATGACAGCGGAGACTTGTTTCCTGAAACCTCTACGACTTCTGCTCTCTTTACTGGTGGATTACAGCCACGCAGAGCCTATAGCGCCAACGTCTGAACTAAACTAAACTAAACTAAACTGTAGCCTAGTTTATTCGTGCCAAACCAGTTGATGGAAGTGTGCCTAATTTGAATTCCTTTGTTTGACAATTAAATGGAAACACAGCTTATGATGTGCTCCAGTCCGTAGCACACCATGAAAGTTGACAGCACGTCTCTTAGCAACACTGGGTCTCTACGTATGTCTCTACGTATATCAAGTCAACCATTGCCCACCAAGAGACCTGAAGCTTAGGCACTATTTCAACAAATATGATAATAATAATAATACAAAAATATATGTAATTATATATAATATATAAATATGCACAATAGCTGCAGTATCATTATTATTAATATAACTAATTTTGTATAAAATGTATAAAAGTCAAGTTGGGAGAGCCGTCATCTCCCTATTGATGGTCACAATCATCATTTACTGGTATGCTGGAAATGAATGCGTGACAATCAATACAAACCACAATATTGTCTTTATTGCAATATTGCATCATTGCAGGTATTGTTCTGGACACTGTGAAACCCCTGAAAGCTATAAGAATTCTGTTTGAGTGATTTCTCCATTCTTTATCAACCACTAGACATCGTATGTTCACGTGTGAGAGAAAATTGAGACTGAAGCTTAAGTATGTGAATTTCTGCTTTGCGGGAGCTCACTGCAATGTCGGTTCCACCCTCCTCCCCCTCAGCTGATCAAGTTACTGCTTTGACAGTTGTCACTCATCTTGATGAGCTGTCTACCTTGTTACTCCATTTAGCCTGAGGCTGAGGAAACCAGTACGTGTAAATCCAGCACAGGCACTGGAGAAGCTGACAGTGAACGAGCAATTATAAAGCAAAAAGCCAATGCTGGAAGGTTTACCCGTGGACTTCACACAATGGAATTACAATACAGTAAATAATTGAACATTACTAAGATTAAATTTCTACTAATACAAGTATTTTACTTTTCCTCCATCTCCAGATGTTCTTATAGTAATATCTTCAATATAATGGCCAGCAGAGAGCAGCATTGCTATCTGTTTGACAATATTGAAAAATTTGTATTAGAGACCATCTCCCTCTTTCTGTTATCTGCTACTGAGTCAGTAGTTGGTGTTGGTGGGTGTCTGAATGAGGAGTTCTGGAGGAGGAAAAATAGCGACAGGAGGGTGGATAACACAAAGACAGAGAATAAAGCAACAATGGCTGACAGATGGGCAAGACAGGGATAACTTAAACACTGTAAATCTCTGCAGATCTGACGGGAGTCAGAAGATTAACATTAAAATGCCTGATTTAATTTGTGTTACATCCACAGTCACTTTGCATTGTGTTTCATTAGCAATGTGTCACATGTTGCCAAGTATAGAAGCTATCACCGTCATCACCTTATCACCTTACTCACATTTCAGCACATCCTCCCCTGGTGTATTTCGGTTTTTAATGCTGATGAAAATAAATCATTCTTTCTTCATCATAGAACTTGAATATCATTATGTTAAATTATACTTAGCTGCACGTACTTCTTACCCCTCACTGTGTGAACATTAAATTACATATTCTTCTTGCAAATCCAAAAGGGGAAAACAAATGTCTGTGTCCTCTTTTGAACTAAAAAAGTACTGGCTGCAGTGCACTTTTACGTTCGGCATCAGTGGAACCATAGAGGACTGCTGAGTATGGTAATACAGAGACAGCATTGTATCTTGAGTCATAGTCAAACATGTTTGAGTAGTTTATCCCACCTTCTGCGGCTTGAGTGGCTTGTGGGAAAAGGCACACAAAAAGACAGCGAGACGATCTGAACATTACATCAAACTGTACTTGTGTAGAAATTGAAGAAACCAACAATAGAAAACTATGTCAACATGCGTAATTGTATGATAGTGGTCTTCAAATGCCCAAGATTTTGGATCTAATCTGAAACCTGTGGAAAACTTCAGGGTGTGTGCCCACAGAGTGTAAGAAAGGTGCTGGCAGGGCGATGGGCAGCGCTTCACCTGCCATTTGGCTTTGTTTCTATGACAACAACATTACTGTTAGCTAGGTGGCTACACAGTTAACAACAAGCTGGCAGTGATGAAAACAGGTCAATCTGCTCCCGCAAATGGGATTTTCTGTCTTTGTTGTGACAGTTTTCTCAACAGGAGTGCTGACGACACCAGCGCTCTTCAACTACAAGCACTCAGAGCAACTGCACGCTGTCCAAAGTCTTTTCTCTAGCACACATACACTCTCTTCTCATTAGGAACAATTGACCCAATGTGCATTTTCAAGATCCAAATGGGACCAAATAATGATTCAGCCCAGCGTACCGAGGAATTCTGTCCATATCGGATAATTCCATCCCTCACGATTTACGTCCAGTGCAAACGCAGAAAATAGTGTGACCTAAATGTAACAAGGTAGATAGAAGGGTTACTTTCAGATAGGGAGCGGCACCTTCATTGTTATGAATATAAATAGTCAGTGACAAGGACGGAGGATGGCTGCCACTGTCATGAATATGCATTACTATTTGTTGCTGTCTTCAGAGTTGACTTTTTTTAATCTGTCATCGCAGCTGACTATATGACCATGGCAACCACAGAGTAGTGAGTGGCCCTGAAACTCATCAGACTATAATGCCGGAAGCAGGAGTTTGTGTCCCATTAGAGATCTGCAGTCAACATTGATTGTGTTATCCATTACCACCGTCTTTACCTAACATTAACCATGCTGTATTTGCTCCATGTTGTCATAAAAAAAGGAATTGAAAGTAGTCCACAATTTTCTAGATTTGTACGATATTGATGTTCTTGTCTGGCAGGAGGGTTGGGATATATAGACCAGATTCAAAATTTTCATCAGGCTTCCTGGTAGCTCACCAGGTAGAGCAGGTGGCCTATGTGCAAAAAGGCTAGATCTGAAGCGTGGTCCTAACTGCATAGCACCCCCTCTCTCTCCCTCTTCCCTGTCTACCTTTAGCTGTATCTATCATAAAGGCACAAGCCCAAAAAATAGTTTTGAAAAATAAAAAGATAAAAAAAAATCAATACAATCGACCCTGTGAGAGAAAGAAACCACCAACACTAGCAAGGGCATGCTGTGCCACCAATTAACAAGCCCCCTTGGTCAAAAAGGAGTACTTACATCGAAAAAATTCAATCAAATTTTCCCTGCACTTCAAAGTTCACACGTCTTGCATGATAAAACAGATCTGCGGT
The DNA here is from genome assembly GCF_963691815.1 of Echiichthys vipera. Lineage (NCBI taxonomy): Eukaryota > Metazoa > Chordata > Actinopteri > Perciformes > Trachinidae > Echiichthys > Echiichthys vipera. The sequence goes on along the minus strand of NC_139834.1, from coordinate 27,699,978 downwards.
GATGGTGGACTCAGGTCACTGGTGTGGTCTCAGTGACATGGAACTGTGTGGACCCATGAAGACCTTTACTGTACGCATATGAGGAGAGAATTGTCATGTTTCCAAAGTCTAATATAACAATCCTATCATACTTCTCTATAACTTCAAATGGTCCAGTTCTGTACAAACAGCTGAGCAGGTGGGTTACGGCAGGAATCAGACGCGTCCATCATGCGCCTGTAACTGTACATGGCATTAAAAATGAGAAGACTACTTTGCTTTCCTTTGTTTCTGTGGCATTAAATGTATGTTGTCTGCTTTTCCTCCCACATTTTAGAATCCGGTTGCTGAACAGAGGGTCACTGGAGAAAACCTTGATGTGTAATGTGAATGCTGAAAAGTTGTCAGTCAATGCACACTGCACACTATAATATGACCTTGTTTGAGAGTTGTGTGTGAAGCAGGGATCAACAGTGCAACACAGACTCCAGACTAGACATCACGTCAAACCTCCTTTTGACTTTTCCCTTTTTTCTTCCCTCCGCTCCTTGTCTACTTATTTATTCCAATCTCAGAACACCATGTTCCCAGAGAATATTTCACTTAAAAATGGCACTACATGCTCCTTCTCTCTCCCTCTCGTATATACCCCCACCTTCTCTCATCCTCTGTCTGCACGTTATAATACTTATTTATTTCAGGAATAATTTTTTGGCGAATTACAGCAAAATGGCTACAGCTGTAATCAGAGGATAAGTAGCAGCCGACATGGCAGGTGTTTGAGGCGAGATAAGGCGAGAACCATGGTGAGACAGTGCCTCACTTCCATTTAAATGTTGTGGGGCTTCGACTTCCCTTTTTGATTTGTTACCTACAGCTTCCCTGGGAGCTGTCAGGTGGGAGATAGCGAGAGTTTGATGTGGTTTCTTTGGATACCGTGTTTGTGCCGTCCTTCAGATGTTAGGGGTTAGATTTTGGGCATGCCTGCGTGGTGGTACCAAGAGGAGTGCATGTCATCAACGGAGTTTATTATTATATTACAAGAAACCTGGTTTAAATCCTGTTTTCCCTCTCAACTTCAAAGGCAGGAGGGGGAACAGGATGCTGCGCATGCGTACATGCATGTGCAAAAGAGGTGGGGTGTGTAAGCGACCATGCCCACACTCACGCATCTGTACACAGACCCACATATATATCACACACTGAATGAAACCCGCAAAGGCACCCACACACACACTTGTCTCGCAGGAGGTGGTAGTTAATTACATCAGTGTGCTGTTTTGTTCCACCAAGTCCTCCAGAGAAGCCAAAGCCATCACATTCATGTTTGATTTTTGGCTCCAGCACTCACAGAGAGAAAACTATTTCCACCATGCCCTTAGTCTCCCATTATTAAGCCAATAAAGAAGCATACAATGCTACGGGAGTGTGTGTGAGTGTTGAGGGGCAGTGATAGGGCTTCCTCTACTGAAGCTGCGACTCATAGCAGTCTCATTTTTATTAGTTCCCAAGACACAATGGGCGCCCAGAGAAAAAAAAAACAGAATCTGCACTGTCCTCCTTGCTTCCTTTCTTCTAAATTAAAGTGATATCTCATTGCAGTACAATGGACTAGCTGTCTAACAACTGGGAAATGGAGAAGAATGATAGTGATGCCCGCCATCACTGAAAGATGGGTCTGTTTTCTTTCAAGACATATTTGGAGGGAAGCTTACATGTGGATTCAGGGGTGGTGGAGCACTGAGGGATGAATTAATGTTGCTGGACCTTTTAGCTCAAAGTTTGAGCCATAATTTCTTATTGTTAGAGATCAAAACACTGGCAGCTTGATAATCAGGTCTCTGATTACAGTATCTGTAGTAAGCAAGTGTCTAAACTTGGATGCTGAGTCCAACTCTGAGTTCCATACTAGCCTAGCTTTAGGCAGCCGACGGCATGCTTCATCTTCAAAAACTTGAATCCCAGATAAACGAGACTAACGGTTTTTGCGTACCAAGTCTATAATTTTCATCCAAAATTGTTTTAAAACCAACTATGAACTCATAATGAGTCAATCACGTTTATCATCAACTCCAAAACTTTTGTCCGTCATTAAAGTTTTCGGATCAGGTTTAATTTCTTTTCATTTTCCGGATCCATCAAAAGCTGTTCGACCACTCACATTCACGGGATATGCAATCGTCATCATCCAAACCATCTGATTAACTGATTGATTTACTTTGTCTCCCAGCTCAAAGTACTTTACAACAAAGAGATGCAAAATTTAAAATAATTACAGCTCAGATTATAGACTACCTTGAACAGGTCAGATAGGAGTAACAGTACTATTCAGGTTGCTAATGATGAGGAGGGGAAAGAAATAAAAGATGAGGACAGCACACAGACAGAGGGAAAGTGACAGTGGATGGAGACGGAGGACAGCTCAGCCCCTTCAGGTAGCCGTGGTGCCAAATGCAAGAGAGTGGAGGAAGCAGGGTTCCTCCAGAGGACTATAGGAGAGAGAAGGAGTGAGAGACAAAGCAACAGCATCATGTCTCACATTGTGAATTTTTGCAACCAATATAATTATAAAACTGATATAACGCAGTGTTCAAGGTTTCCTTGTATAATGATTTCTTGGATGACGGACGAAAAAAAACACATACGACAAAATCGGACTCAATGGGAATCCAGCCTCTTTCTCTGAGTTCAACAACAGCTCCTGCTGGCTAGTTGCCTTCCCTCGCCTACTCATGGCTACAGTGCATTATCGAGCTGAAAATACACTGCCAGTGATCCTGATGGAAGCATTGCAACATGTTTTCAGTGTCACAAACTATTATACTCTGTATGTATCGTATTTTCCCGAATATAAGATGACCATGATAATAAGACGACTCTCCTTTTTAAGAATCATTTTCGGAAAAATACTTTTTTAAGGCCACGAGTATTTTCTCTCAATCCAATGAACTATTTCAAACCCACAGTTCCAGTGACCAAAACAAAATGAGTCTTTCTTCTCAAACCAGAAATAGTCCTCTTCAGGAACCCATTAAAAAACAAAATGATCAGTCAGTTTCAAAATAACCGTTGGTCAAAAGGGAAACCCAGTGTGTAGACCAGCTATGTAAATCTCACACATGTTTCTGGCCCCTGTAACAGTAAACTAGTTGTCTGTAAAGAGTGTCGCTGTAAACTGTGTTGTAATTGACAGCTGGGGGTTAAAGGAACTCGATTTACACATTTTGGCACCATTTGTTGTTGGGACTGTATATTGACATATAACTCAGTGACTGTGTCTATAGAAGCACTTACTTGGCCTATAAATTTAAACCCCGAAAATAAGGCGACAGGCGGATTTCCAGGGAAAAAAATACCGTATTATACATGTTGCAGAACACTGCAGAAACAGTATTACAAGAACGGTTAACTGCTTGAGATATGATAGCAAATCTCTGGCCATCTACCAGAGATTATGCTTAATTATAAAAGCAATGATGCTGTTTTTAGACATATTAATTAGGACAACATTAGTTTTTGTTGCAAAACCAATACAGTTTTATAGTTTCATAGTGCGGCAACTCGTGTTGTGTATCAAGTGGGTATTTTCTTTGTCTCCTTTCCCTTTGGGGCTCTTTCACTGAGCTGAAGGCACTCAGTATTGGCACTTGTGTTGCATAAGGAAACTCAGTTCAGCCTGGTAGCAGTGCTGAGTGCAGGAGATGCCTGCAGAGTCTGGTGAAGTTGTTAATTAGGTTGCTTGTTATACCTTCATCCATTAGTGTTTTACTACCTTCATTATGAGGAATACAAATGATTCATTTCTACTTATTTACTCCAAAAATAGTGATAATTAATATATTTGTAGTAATGGTAGGACAATGAATATGAATCTTAAATACCAGTACTTTCTAAAAACCATTAAAAACAATCATGTATAGGACTGTAGAAATTATTACTTCCATCATGGATTAATCTACTGATTAATTTCTTGATTATTTGATTGATTTGGTTTGTGAAAATTCGAAATAACCTTAAGCTCAACGTAACACATTCACAATGCTTTTCTTGTCCAAGCAGCAGTCAAAAAATAAAACTATTCAAATGATTAAAAGAAAAACTATCAAATACTCACATTTGCTAAACTGGCACCATTAAAATCTGTCAATAGTTTAATCGCCTAATCCTTTCAGCTGTACTCGTACATCTCTAAATGTTTGGTGTGCAAAACTGTGAAATGGTTAAGTAACTAAAAGTAAGAGCAGAAGTGGTATGAATGACCAGTGAGTGAGCGTGTAAAGTTCTCATTAGAACGTCCTCACTGACTTGATTTAGCCCTCTGTGGCAGTTCTTTGGCATCCCACTTAAGACTCACTTTTAAAAACTGTGTACAAATAGGGTTGTTGGCTACTGACACTCAGGTGCAATGCAATCCAATGCTTGAGTATACGTGTGATTTGCAGACAGCTAGCTATTTGGAACCAGGCTATATCCGTGAAAATAAAAAAGTAACATAGTTGATGCTTGAAATGTTTGGGTTTTGGGTTCTCGATGGGGAACGAGCTGCTCTCAGTGGTGTAACAGACAACAGGTGTCCCCTCTCAATCATGGATTTATAAAGATAACTAGATACAGTTGTTGTCAGAAGCCAAAGTCAAAAATGTTTAACTTCAAAGTCTAAAAATATTGAGATGATCAGCACTACGTCAGCACGGTTGGGCTCAAAGAACAGGACATATTGGATCCTGTTACTTACTGTGGTGCCGGAGGACAACACAACACCATCCAGAGTAACAACATCTTTAGAGATTTAGTTTTGGAGGCCAAGTAGAATATAATCGTTTTTATTTTCTTAATTCACGCTTGAAGTTTAGCTAACTGATCGGTTTCTTCTGGTTTATCGATAGATATAATTGTGTATCATCAGCATGACAATGGAAATTTATGGAGTGCTTCCTTATAATAGTACCTAAAGGAAGCATATATAAGGTAGTAGAATCGGTCCAAGGACAGAACCCTGTGGAACTCCATGACTAACTTTAGTGTAGAGGATTTGACGTTAACATGCACAAACTGAAATTGATCCAATAAATAAGACTTAAACCAGCTTAATGCAGTTCATTTAATGCCAATTAGAAGTCTTTGTAAAAGGATGAAGGGATCAATAGTGTGGAAAGCAGCACTAAGATCTACAAAAACTAGTAAAGAGACAAGTCCTTTGTCTGAAGGTACTAGAAAGTTATTAGCATTTTTTTTTTTACCAGTGCTGTCTCAGTGCTACGATTCATTCTTAATACTGACTGGAAATCCTCAAATAACCCATTATTATGTAGAAAGTCACACACCTAAAGGGCGACTATTTTCTCAAGGAAGAGAAGGTTCAAAATAGGTCTAAAGTTGGCTAGAACCTCTGTATCAAGACTTGGCTTTTTAACAAGAGGTTTTATGACAGCTACTTACTAGATTGTTGAACATAGCATGCTGATAAATACATATTAATTATATCTAGTACAGAAGTGCAAACTAAAGGTAATACTTCTTTAAGTAACCTAGTTGGAATAGAGTCTAGGAGACAAGTGAGACAAGAGACATCAAGATGGCTTTGATTCCAAAATAGTTGAGGTTAAGATCAACTGTAGAAAAGTAGTTCAAGTATATATATCAGGTCAAACAGCTGTTTCTAATGTTGCTCAGTTCGAGGAAAAAATGGTGGCAATCAAGTCTTCTTCTTCTTCTTCTTTTTTCAAAAGGAGCAACAGAGTCGAGTGTTGTTCGCAGTGAGCCTGCAACACTGTCAACAAGGTGATCAATTTCAGAGAAACTAAAGTTAGTGCAGGAATCTTGAATATTAAGATAAGGCATTAAATTAAATGCTGATGGAATCTCTTCCTTAAACTTAGTTACATCACTATCAGATAAACATCTAGTATAGAAACTTTTGCCCAGAGGTGAGTAGTCCTGTAATACAAATTTGAAAGTTATTAAATAATGGTGATAAAACAGGATTCTGTGGAAAGACTATTAAGTCTTTGTTTAAGCCAAAACAAGGTCAAGGGTGTGATTAAAGCAGTGAGTAGGTTTATGTACACTCTGATTAAAACCAATCAAATCTGATATTGAGATAAATGCAGGCTATCATTATCAACGTCCACATGAATATTTCATTCTCCTACAATGATTACTTATTAGATTTAAGGACTAAAATTCTTCTTCTTCTTCTTCTTCTAAATTTGACAGAAACTCTGAGAATTCAGATAGAAAATCAGCGTACGGACCAGAGCAAGGTACACTATAACAAGTATAAATGGCTGCACGGTTTTCCAGGTTGAATGTAAAAGACAAAGAACAAGACTTTCAAATGAATTCTAATTTAGTTCAGGTTTAGGGTTTATTAATTGGCCTGAGTCATAAATAGCTGCAATGCCTCCTCCTCGGACACTGCCTCGAGGAATGTGAGTATTAATATGACTGGGAGGAGTGGATTAATTTAGGCTAACGTATTCTTCATGACACAACCAGGTTTCAGTCAGACAGAATAATAATTTACTAATACAGCTTTAGATGACAGAGATCTGATGTCCACATTTTATTTTCCTATTTTGTTGCACTATTGCAAAGTTGGTGTTCATTTTTATCAGGTTTTTCTGTACAGCTCCTCTGTTAACTTTTGATTTAATTAGTTTAAATGATCAGGGGGCAGATAGCATTTTTATGGGATGCTGAGTGGGAGAATTCTCTAGAGGGAGCGCATAGGGGTGTGTGAGACTCCGACTCTGCATCCTGGGCATCTGTAGCAAGGGCAGCGCAGAGAGGTATTTCAGAATGTGACTCTGCTTCCTGATCCCGACACTGGGTTGCTGTCATGGTTTAAGACTGTTAACAAATTTGGCCAGGTTGTTAGATATAAGAGCGGCTCCATCCAAAGTTGGAAGAATACCCTCCCTCCTAATAAGACCAGGTTTTCCCTAGAGAGACTGCCAATTATCTACGAACCCCACATAATTTACTGGGCACCATCTCAACAGCCGGCGGCGGAATGATGAAATGCAGCTATACATGTCATCGCTAGTCAGGTTCAGCAGGGGAGCAGAGAACGTTACGGTCTGACATAGTCTTTGCATATGTACACACCACTTCCACATTAACTTCAGTAACTTAGATTGATACAGGTGGCATTACTGCAAACATGAACATAAATCTTACAGTATTTATGTTTATACTCAGCCAGCAGTTTCAAATCGGACTCAATGTCCACGTTTCTCAGAATGGAGCTGCCTATAACCAGTGTTGTATCCTCAGCAGTTGTGTCACTTAGTTGAGAAAAACTTATTTGAAATGTAAATAGTTAGCTGGCCTGCTTTGGCTTAGTTCATTGCCTTCCTCGGCCAACCGCCAACCAGAGCCCCGGCTGCTCAGGGATTGCCAGGCGAGGGCTAGAAGAAGCTAACACTACACAATGTGGCTTCGCACCAACTAAGGTTATAGGTGGTCAGCACGTCAGGTCTCAGAATGTACCCACGGATTTACAGCTTCCTCTTCCCAATGCAAGTCAATGGAAAAAACTTATTTTTAGGCCGATGGCATCACGTGACGGACCTGGAAGTTGTAATTCCACCAGTTGGCTTATATAGCAAATTGTCTTTAAAGCCCAGAGTATTTTTTTGAGGCCTGCTCTCAATACACTACACAGTGTGCACATAACACACTACTAATATGTCTTCAGTGTTGCTGGTGGCTAGTTTCTGCCAAATTGGAGGAAACATAGCATTGGGCTGGTAAATGAAATTTGGCTGCTTTTGTCAATATCAATTGTCATTTTATAATCAAAAACACAGATACCAGGAGCAGGATTGGGCACCCCTGTTATAAGGGATCATCATTGACATTGGTTGTATGGTTCTTCATAACTCTATAGTTTTAAAATAGGTTGGATTTTGGTTTTCACAGCGCTATAGATATGATGTGTTTTCTAATGCGTATGTAATGTTTCACTGTTTAACATGGGGATCTGTTAAGGTTATGAAACTCTGGAAACTGGAAACTCTCAATCTCATTTGGCAACACTGTATGTCCCGTAGACCTTAAGCTCACAGTCAACACTGCACCTCTTCGGATTCTCAGCAATACAGCCGCCAAAGGTGAAGTCAATTTAACAGTTGTTGTGAAAAACAAAGGACAGGCAGATGGATGAATGGACAGACAGACAGAACGACAGACAGAACGACAGACAGACTCCTTCCATTTAAGTGACATTTTCTACAGGCTTTTGAAGTACAAAGTTTGTCATCTGTTGTCTGGCAATCAGTAAAAGAGCTAAACTAAGTTGAAAATGATTTCCTAATTATTTCCTGGCTCATCAAAACAAAGAATTATTGTATTTTCAAATCTTTGTAGCATAATTGCGACCTTTCTGGAACGTTTGCAAGAGGATAAATTCGGTCTAAATGTAGTTCTTGCAAAATAGGAACAGTTGACAGTGTTGCCGCACTACAAACAAATCACAAGTGTCAGGGATGTTTGCCATGCAAACCTAACATGCACCCCCCCTTTGTCTTCCCCTCGTTCCTTTTAATCCTCATTCTTCTGGAGTCAGAGCAGAAAAGACAAAGGTTTGTTTTTAAGTTGGCAGGGCTTCCTGATCTGCTTCCGCTAATTGACACTTACAAGATTTGTAAGCCAGAACGAAGGCAAACATGTCATAAAACTTTCATGATCAAACAGCACTGGATTTGCCGTCTGACAGTTTATTGTGAAGAAACCAAGTCGACGCTGTGAGGCTCTGGTTTAAAACTTTACTGTTATAATTAGTGTTTACTATTTTGCCTATAAGTCTGTACGGGAGTTAAGTATGGAGCTTATGAGATGTGTGCGCGTGCACGGAGAGGTAATCCTCTGTATCTTTAATGCCGTGTCTTTAAGATGATTCTCCCTCAGCCAAAGACAAAAAAAGTGTTTCAGTCTGTTCAGGTGTGTGTGTGTGTGTCTGTCTGTCGGTGGGTGTGTCTGTGTATGGGGGTTGGGGGGTTGGGGGGGATGTCCCTCCTGCACTAACCCCAAAAAGTCATCTTCACTGAGGCAGCTACTCCTGATGAAGGGGAGCTAGATTTTGTTCCACGCCACAAGCCTCTTGCTTTTCTTCCTCTTCATCTAACCCACTCTCTCACTTGTTCTCCACCTCTGGCTCTTCTTTCCTTCTCTCTCTCTCTCTCTCCCCCACCTCACCTGCTTCAGCTCTCTCTCTCTTTGAAACCTCTTTGGACTCCTCTGAAGAAGTTCATCTGAGAGTTCACGCAAAACCAGATCCATTTCTTGTCTTCTTTTTTTGTGGTCGAGAGGGAAAAGAGGGAGACTCTTTTGAGGCGCTTTGATGCAAAACTTTACATCTCCCCCCTTCACAGAAAGTTAGAGTACAGTTCCAAGGAAGCTGTCTGGAGTTATGCGAATAATTCTTTGGAGACTCATCTTTGGTGGAGGACTATCACAGAGAGTGAGAGAGAAAGTCTTGCAAACAGATATTATCATGTGCTGGATTTCACAGCAGCACTATATGTACAGGCAGCCTTTTTTTTAACCCTATAGTAAGCACGATGGATGGCTGCGCAACTGCGGCGAGACAGAAAGTGACACATGAAATGACTTGTGAAGACTATAACACACACACGCGCACACACACACACACACACACACACACACACACACACACACACACACACACACACACGCGCTGAGCCAACCTGCATGGGCTCAACAGCAACAGTAGAGCTTGACGGTGGAGGGGTATTTCTAATTGGAAAGCCTGCGTTCATTCATTCATTCATCTTCAACCACTTGTCCCTGTCTGGAAGACTTTTTAACATACATTTGATATTCAGATTCTCTTTGTAGGTGTTGCCCAAGCTGTGTTAAAAAAAACCCAACACCATCTCTTTTTGTCTTTTGAAGAATGACTTGTCATTTGACGGATATTATTCTGTGAAAATCACAGAGGAAACATTAGGAGCAGCGTGGCTTGAGTCCACCTGCCTACCTGCAAACGCAAAAAACATTTTTTGCATATCTGAAGGTTTGCTCAATGAAACGTGGGAGCTTTAGAGTTTCTATGGTACAATTTCAGTACTTATTCACAATAAAAGCTCAAACAGTCTGGTACTAAGCCCAGCTAACAGTATGCTGCTCACTGTGACGCTTTTCTTTCACACTCCACCCTGACCTTGCTCATGAAAAGGTCTCCACGCTCTTCTCTTTTGACTATTACCATGAGCATGAAAAGATGTTTTTCCAAGCGAGTGCTCCTCTTAACTTGGCATACTGCTTTCCCCATGCTCCTCACCATCCACACACACACCTCCGCACTGCATTTATTTGGCTTCTTTAAGTGTTTTAATTAGTGGCTTTTGTATAATTAACAAAGGAAGTGTGGGACGAGTCGGTGAAAGAACTCTGTTGCTTCTCCTTTGCAATGAGAGGCGAGATAAAACAGGTGTATCGATAGAAAGGAAACAACCACATAAGAATGTTACTATAAATTTGGAAGTGAGAGATTACAGAGAAAAACACCTGCTGTGTCTTTGCAATTAGTCATCAATTATCGGCGGCTGTTGTTTGGCCATCTGTCCATAAACGCTGCATCTCTGCCATTATTAGAGCGGACACCGTAGCAACAGAATGAAGTAATTCTACATGCACGGAGCCACACACACTTCCCTGTTTCTTTCTGACCTCAGCAGGAGTGACAGTTTAACTGGCATAGATGTTGGTTTAACACACGCTAGGGATGTTGCAAATGGAGAAGGGATAAGGAAGGCAGTGAGGGAGGGATGTTGGGGTCAGGCCTGCCTCCTCTCCAGTTAATTGGCCTAGCTTGTAGCGTGCGCTTGACAGATTGAATTATCAAGCTGCCTCCACGGTCTGCAATCCCCCCGCGGTATATCCTGGTTGACTATTAATGACCAGCTACAGCAGCCTCCTCTGTTCCACCTGGCTCTGCTGCTGTTCTCTCTGTTCTGCTCTCGTTTCTTCCCCTTCTCTGCTCCATTATTTAAAATCTTAAGCTGAGAATTTCTTGGCGTCTGCCTGTCTCCGACCATACCGCTGGATGCCCTTTGGTCTTTCGAATTGAGTTCTCTGACAGAAAAGACTTTAAGAAAAAAACTTTTTTTTTTTTTGAGGCAAAAAGTTGAACTTCCTTTTGCGTTTTGTAACTTGAAAGCTTAATTGCTTACACAGTCGTCCCCTTCATCTTGCACTTCAGGTCTCGGAGAGAAGGTATGGTCGGAGCGATGGAGCAGATAATCACAAACAGTGGATGCAGGTTGATCTCCGCTCACTCTGTATTCTATTGTACAGACAACCCTAATAAAGAATCAGTGAGGGTGAAATAGAAATGGCAGAACAAAGATGCTACATAGCACAGACTTCATTATAGTGCGTGTCCTAAAGGCTGTTACAGTGCTCAACCACAAACACAGGCCTTCAACAATGGTTAATTTCAGGATACATTTGCTGCCTGACTGGGCAACTCATTTTGTTTTTTATCTCCTTCTGTCTTTCTTTTTTGTTTAAGATTTGTTTTATAGCATTTACTCTATTTGTTGAGCTACACACACTGGATGGTGAGAGAGTGTTGAGAGCATTGATAGTTAGATTGTCCAGAAGAAATGAAGGAGGGGGAAGTGAATAGCAGCACTGGGCTGTTCATGAAGCTGCTATAATCATTATTTTCATGTTATCAATGGATCAGTTGACTAACCCATACATGCCCATAGAGATGTATCACCTGACTGCAGTTTCCCTCGGCTCTAAGGAGCCATTTTAGCATCATTCCATCATTTGGTTTACTGGCACACAACTATACAATTTTGGTTCACTGTTGTTTTTGGCTGCAGCCAGCATTGAATGAGTTGAACACAGGCTGAGTAAAAGGAAACACAAGCTAATAAAACATTATTACCAATTTGACATAAACATACGCAGCACGACAAAAGCACTGGAAGTTGCAAACACTGATGAACATGCCCAGACACACAACTTGTTGCCATGGTTATGGCACATGAGGTAAGGTTAATTTTCCAATAGCAGTGATGGGTTGTCGACTTCACTGTTCTTCTATATTTCCTGCATGTTTTGTTGTGCTGCATATGTGTTGTTGGATTGTGAATGCCTCTCTCAATTTGTCTCGTTGTATTTCTTTTTTCTAAATGCTGTGCATGTGTTTTCAAATCGGTGAGGGTGTTCATTTGCATGTGATTTTCTTAGGTTGCAGTGTGTTATGCTTTGGGAGGCCACTAAAAGTAGAAACAAAAACCTAAAATAATAAATAAACAAACCCCCCTGCATGGCTAGAAACCCACAAAGTGTTTCATTGGATTGCTGAGAGCTCACCCTTTAACGATATTTCAACTCACTCGTGGTGGTGTTAAAAAAAGAGTTTGGACAAAATGACCAGCATCCCGAGGTAAAGTGTTTTTACATAGCTCCCCCTGACAATTAAATAGAATTAAATATAAGTGGAATGCTTTTTACAGACACTCTGAGGTCCACGCCATGAAATGAGGAAAAGACACCCTTTTGTCCGGACTGGCATATTTCTCAGTCTTGAAACTAAGGCTGGTATCATGGTGATGATGGTGCCACCCCCTGCTGCGGCTAAAACCAGGCTGCCTGCTGGCTTCCTGACAACCCTAGCATTACTGTATAATCAGCGCTTACCATCGCTTGCACCAAGCAGATACACAGAAACAACACGTACACACAAACACGCTTGCACTCCCCGATATAAACAAAAATGCATCAACTCATGCATACATATTGACTCATGCACGCGCCAGCACAAGCCGACATACATGCATCACTCCACGAGCTCAACAGAGCCAAAGAACGCCACGTCATACAAACTACTGGCCCACTCTCACACATACACACATCCACAGCTTGTGTGTGGACCATTGTGAGTGACAGTGAGTAGTAGCGGCGGTTATCTGTGTATGCGGGGTCGGTATGTGTCGTCTTAAAATGCCAACCGTGGGCGTCTCACTTGAAGATAAGATATTGAGAGATGTGAAGGCGAGGCTTGCAAACCAACTTCAGTACACACTTCAAGATAAATGTGCAGAAGAGGTGTGTGCATGTGTGTGTGTGGAGGGGTGAGAATCCTATTCCAATTATCTCTCTAGGCCTGTCCCTGTGACAAATGTCAGATAAGACTTTTGCAGTGATAAAACCCACCTGACCCTCAGGACTTTTGACCCTTCTCAGACTTGGTAGCACTAAGACTCGTGTAACATTGTCTCTCCTGATAGGCCGCTGACCCCAAAAGGGGGAATGGGATTCCTCTCTCTGCTGAATTAATTCAATAAAATAAAGCTTTTCTTTTTGAACCTCTTTCTCTGTGTTCTCAGGGTTGCAGTCGGGAGACCATCGCTGCTGGAAACGATCCAGCCTGCTGAGTTATCACCGATCAATGCCAGATTTATGCACAGGCAAATTGCGCCGGATCCTTCATGCAAATTATGCTCGCAATCTGCCTGAAATTGACATGTGAATCAGCGAGGCAGCAGACAGTTATGTAATCAGTATCTGGGGCTGAAAGAGAGGTTAAAGGTGCAGTTCACCAGAGGGTGGAGCCACCGATGAGTAATGACAAGGGGGGGAAAAATCTCAATTATCATCAAATGATCAATAATTAAAGACATGCTAAAAATGTTTTACAAGGCCACCAGTAAAATTCAGCTCTGATAAGCTGATAGCTTTCTGCTAACATATAATTAATGCAGCATGAGTCACGGAATAAAACTTTTGATCTTGAAGTAAAGAGCAAATAAAAATGGAAAGGTTGCATATAAAACCCAGATAGAGAACCATCTGATATCTTAATGAAATCCCACTATAATTAGGCCTTCTAGTAGCCAGATGTGACTGGATGAATTTCCCTAAAATGTTTAATTAAAAAAGGTTCATTCATCGTCGTGCGTGAGTGGTGTATGCATGGACCATGCAAGGTGTGCTTCTGATGACAAGTGAACAACAACAAAATGCATGCCTCTAGGTAAATAATGCACCTGCAAGTGCGCCTGGTCCTGAAACACTACATGCTTCACTGGTTTACAAGTGAGTTACTACTACTTCCTCTCTCAGCACCTGAAAAGCTGGATTTCCTGGAGGCTAAAAGTTGCCAATTCATCCCACAGGGCTCCAGCTACAGTATATCCTGATCCTATTTCCCTTATTTACTTGACAGAACATTTTGTGGTGTTGTGCCGACAGATTTTGTGTTCTTCCTGCACATCATTGTTACACTGAGCTGTTGTTGTTATCACACTGAGAGTCTGAAAGGTGGAAATCCACTCTGTTGATGTAACTAAGCTGACGGATCCCATTCATTTTCTATGGAGAGCAGGAGAGCCGTCCATCCGTTGCATGATGGATAGAGTGACTTAGTGAGTTGACTGACCGTTCAGTGTATGCAACAAACCAGGTTCGCGAACTACGATCAAACTGGCAAAATAGGCAGCGCTGTTCAAATATGAACCGATATTCTGTTAATGTAAAATGATAACATGGCTGCTATGTTGGAAAACCGTCAATCCAAAACCAAGCACCTCTGGTAATGTATATTGGTGAACTTTGTACATTGTTTTGAGAAGGCTAAATCCTCGTAATTCATTATATATGACAACTTTTAATTGTATAAATATTGGATTTGTATGATCCCTGTATCCACTTACATTTACGACGCAAATGGCGCATTTTTGTAGTTTGAAGACTGGATCAATATGCGTCTTATACGCACTCCCCCATGCTTCAATGCAAAAGGTCAGATGTGGATATATATATATATATATATATATATATCTTTCTGTACCATGTGTCAAATTTTGCTTGCATTTACGTATAATGCCACACTGGTATGACTGCAGGGACAACAATTGCCCATGTTTGGGAAAGTTACCCTGGCAGGTTGGCAGTTGATACTGAAAGTATAATATTTCCACCTAGCCCCTTCTTCATGTGTCTCTTCTACATTTGTCTTTGTTATTGAAAAAGAACCCAGAGTCGACAACAAAGAAAAAGTGAAAGTGTGCCGTGCAAACAATGATATATACCTTCTATTATTTACCACTGAGATGAACAGTGGGAGTCACAGACATACAGTGCGAGGTAAAAACAGAACACAATCCAAAACACTCATCTGGAGTATTTAAAATGATTTGATTGATGTTATGTTTAAGTTTTGTTATAGCTGTCCATGGGTCTCAAGGTAATTCAATTGTTTTACGTTTTTACCACTATGGGACCTTTTTCTGTTTATTTTTTTTACTAATGGAAACACATGAAGGCTGTGATCATTTGAATGTTATCAGTAAAACATACTGTACTTAACTCTGAAATTTAAATACCAATACATTCATAGAATTAAGATATTTTAATACGGAAATCATAAACATGAATTCCTCTCTTTGCAATGGCCAGTAGGAACTAAGGTAAGTACCATTTGCTGCCAAAGCATTTGAAAAGAATGGCAACAATACATTTGGTTTACTATATTTCAAAGTCTCCATAATTTTGGTTTTGCAGTATTTTTTACATACACACGGGCATGAAACAGAATACAAGTAAGCATGCACCAGTTTAAATTGATAGCTATATTTTAGTCAATTGTTTAATTATTGATTAGAAAATTGTATTCATTTGGCCACAAGTTGTGTTGTTTGCAGGAGAGTTTGGCTTTTGTTGCAAGTTTTAAATGTCTTGATGGGATAAGAGCCTTTTGGCAACAACGTGCCATTTTGGCCAGAGTGTCTCGGTGTAGAGCTAAGAGCTAACTGTTTTGAAAATGTAATTTCAGAG
>NC_139834.1:27446674-27679174 GCF_963691815.1 Echiichthys vipera | reverse complement strand
CAACGTAACATCAGTGCCCTTTTTTGGTAAGAGGAAATGAGGAGGAGTCAAAGTCTGACAAGATGGCCGCTCCCAGAGGAGAGTATGATTGGGTCAAGTTGAGAGAATGGGCACCAGCGGAGAGGCTACGTCCATTTTTCTTACACAGTCTATGAATTTGCATCAGTGAGTGACGACCCCGGTACATTGTTCTTTTTTAGCCAACATTTCCATGAAGCCAGCGCACCTCCAAAACATCTCACCATAAAACATCAATGCCATATTTGTAGGCCAAAACTCAAAGACTTCAGATCATCACAAGAAATGTTGCAAAATCCAGTCGAAGCACTCAAGGCTTCTTATGTGTTGTCTTTGCTTGTAGCTAAAGCTAAAAAGCCATTCATCAGAGCTGAAGAGCTATGGCTTCCAGTCACTGTATTGGCCAATGCTATGCTGGACACAAACTCAGAAGATAAATTAAATATAGTGCCTTTGTCAATAACACTGTTTGCCACAGAAACAAATCAGATGGGGACTGAACACACACGACTGTTATTACACACAGAAGAGCCCTGGCTCTCTTGACGGAGAATACTCAACATTATGATGTGAAGTGCGCACCTTTCTTTCAGAGCACGGATCTCCCCATGACACCCTATTTGAGGACACAGACTGGCTTACAAAGCAATGCTATCTGGCAGATACATTCAGCAAAGTGAATGAACTGAATGTGTGTCTGCATTGGAAGGACACCAGGATTCTGAACTTGTATTACAAGGGGGTGGTTTCCTGAACAAAGCAGAGCTGAGGTAAAAGCATGTGCAGAGGGATATTTCACCTGCTTCCCTCAGGTGGATGCTTTCCTCTCCGCTGAGGATGTAGAGAGAGCTCCAGCAAAGTAAATCATAGGGCATTTGGCCAACTTGATAGGTGGTTTTAACTCTTACTTCCATGACATGGGCATTGGAGAAACAAAACAACCACTGTAGAGATCTCTACATTGGAGAAACAAAACAACCACTGCATAAACGCATGGCCCAGCACATGAGAGCTAACTCTTCAGGCCTGGACTCTGCTGTCCACTTACATCTCAAGGAGAAAGCCTTTGATGACAACAATGTCCACATCCTGGAAAAGTAGAAAAACCATCCCTAAACAGAGGAGGTCTGAGACACCACTTATCTCCAATATACAATGCTGCCCTTAAACCCCTTCCCAGGAGATTCAACAATCTAACCTCAAAGAACAACCCTTCTTCGCCTCCTGCGACTCCAACGATTGTCGTTAAGACTCAATAGAGCACTAACAAAGTCAAAACCTACTTCCCACCAACGACTGTCTTTGGCACTTTGGCACAAAGGGTTCCAGTGACATCATCGGCCTTGTGAGAGGTTAAATACCTGGATCTCAACACCAGTTAGTTGGACCAGCCTGGTCCTGGTCCTGGTCCAGTCCCAGCCTGGTCAGATGTGTACATGAACTGAAGAAGCCTCTTGGATGAGAGGTGAAATGTCTTCCCAGACAAATAACCAAGTCCAGTTGCTTTTGACTGAAATTGCTTTGAGGATGACAAAACACGGTTTGCCAGATTTTTTTGTGGTGGATTATGAACAATACAGCACTGATGGCACAGCGCTGTATTGTTCATCTCTAACTAGGCTTCTTTCTACCAAAAATGTTTTGTGCTGGTCAGCGCGTTGGCGGCTGAAAAAAATATTTACATTGTACATTGTTGAAAAAAGTGTGAGAACCACTGCTGTCAACCACTAGAAAAAAAGGAGGTGATACCTATATAGCTGTCACTCTTGCTTGTACTGCAGTACTTGTCACTCCTTGGACATCAACAGTAGCAGTTGTCAGACAAAAAAATAGGTGTTGATATTTAAGTGACAAGACCATGATCCCCCACTGGCTTCCCACACATGAACTATCTAAACTAATTAGATTAAACAGAACGTATTTGGCATTTGAAGCTTGTCAGTCACTGGTTTCCTTCAAGTGGTTTGGCATTATCATTATCTTTTGCCATTAGTGTAAATTCTAGTTAAATGGAAGGTAGAAATAGTGTACTGCAGATTACAGGATGTTAATTAGCCAGGTAATTATAGCTGTAATTAGAAGTGGTAAGTCAATCTTTTGAAATCATAGCTGGATCATTTGCAAGCCCTCTGTGACTCCCCCTCAGTTTGTAAGGTTTAAGATAGTAAACAGGGGCAGTGGAAAGAAAAAGTTCTGTAGCAAAAGATTTAAAATGTGGGCTGCTACTTTGTCTCTGTGAATCTTTCAATAGTCTTTAATCCTTCAATTAAACCAAGGGCTAAAAACTCTTAATTGTTAATTTCCATTTCTAGCACATACAGTATGATCCCATCTATCTGTTATTATGTACTTTCTTCATTCTCCCTTAAGCCGTCGAGGGGTGTTTCTGTACTCCTTACTGATAAAAGCAGGGACTTATCCTGTGATTGAATAATGGGTTTGTATTTACTGTAAACTGTGACTGGGATTATCCTGCAGCTGAGGCTGAAGATATGTCTAGGTTCTACAGGTCGAGCTCTTTTTTTATTTGTACATACCTGGTGTATATCTTTCAAACTCAGTGGCCCCAGTTCATAATGAAGGCATTCTGTTTTACCTTACTAGTGAACTACAAATGTCTGTAAAACATAATGCGACGATGCATAGGTGCCGACTAGGTTTAAACAGTGCAGATACATGGTCTGATGGAATCATATCGTGAAGCGATTGTATGTTCCACATGACTACCTAATATTCACGTCAATGGATAACGTGATCATGATGCCTGCAAGCAGTGGAAGCCTTGATGATTGAATGATGTATGTGGATGCAAGAAATGCCACAAAAAAATAAACGTGACAACAAATAGCAAGCAAAGTACACACCTGGCTGTTACACAGGAGGTCTGTGTGTATTAACTGTAGCAGACTGCTGTTGTTTCCAGGCAATCTAAGATGATAAACATGAGAACTACAGTATCAGTTGAACGTTTGGACACGGTTTCTCATTCGTTTAAATGGGAAAGCGTGTCTAGACCTTTTACTGGTACTGTTTGTCCATGCTCGTAAACCACACCAAAAAAACACCACACCAGTTACTACCACCATGAGTTACTTTTCAAAATCCACATGAACCACCCTTCACATTGGCAAATTAGATCCATAACACTGATTTACAAAGAAAATACGTCACTTTTAAAGATGCTTCCTGTTACTCCCGTTACTAACTTCACCGCCGAGCCAGTTGACCAGTACCGACAAAATTATGTTCACTTCACCCGTCTTTCCTCTGCTCTGCTCTCTGTTTGCAGCACGATGACCAAACAGAACGTTACGGATTCCGTAGTCGGTACAGTAAATCAGCTGTTGAATCTAATGGACACGCTCCGCTGCTCTGTAACAGGCTTTCAGAAAAGGTAAAAAAATGGGGGATAACACTCGGTCATTTATCGGTCATCGGTTATGATGGCCAGTCGCAGCAGCCCTAATTCAAACAAAAAAACCTTACAAACAGCAAAGACACATTTGTTCCTCATACAGTGTCTATGGCAATGCATTAGCATTAGTGGCCCTTAAATGCACAAATGAGCTTTAGTGCCAAGGTAATCATCTTAATTAAAAAATGCAAGATAGGACCCGGTGTTGCTATTCAGCATCTCCAGGTGTATTTTTCTTTGAGTGATTCAGAATTTGTCAAATCAGCCTGTCTTTCCCATATGCACACTTGAAATGTTATTTTCCCTGCTGTTTTTTAAGAAAACAAAATAGAAATAATACAGCAGCCAAATTAAATTCAGGATGAATGTCAGGCAGGAGAGAAGTACTCTGAGATTGGTGCTCTGCTGTGATGCCACATCTAGTTAACAACTATGCCGCAGTACAGTTCCCGGTAATAAAGCGAATGAATCATTTCGTGTTTAATGACACAGAAAGAATACAATAACAGCACCAAAAATAACAAAAAAAAAAGCTAAAATGCCCATAAATACACAAGACTCAAGCTGCCTCGTAAAGGTTTTCAAAGATAAGTCAGATCTCTTCCATGAGACATTTAGAGAAAACTGGAGAGGTTTAGAGCAACGCATATTTATGTAAATGTATTCATAAATGGATTTGTGTAAGATGAGGCGAAAATGTAAGGATTCTTTGCTTTCCACAATGGCTCTTCCGAGCTAGTGAAGAAGCATTAAATGTGAAAAAGGTAAAGTTCAGCTCCTGCAGGTGCGGTTCCTCCACACCGATTATCATCCTCCACCATGCTCTGATGGCAAAAGCAGATAGACAGCCGCCGCCTTGTATGTTTACTGCCAATATTGCTTTTAAAGAGACGCCGTCCTTCAAGGCTCCTGAGGATGGCCCTGACATTTCAAGGGAGCATTCTCTGAAAAGTGCCGTCTTTATTGTGAAATCTATTGAAAGTGACAACAACAGCTCACGTTTACTGGCCTCCCCTCTCCGTCTAACTTAGGTGCAAAGGTAAGCGTCCGTCTTTGACCTGCCGCATTTCACCTTTACCCCTGATGTCAAGATCATTAAAACATTACCTTGCCTGGGGAAACTGGAAATTTTGGTGAATATAAAATGAGTTTTGTTTTTTTTGAGGCCTTCTTTATTGCAGAAATTCTAGGTAGGGTAACATTTAATTTGGGTAGTGAAAAAACTGTACTGTGAAATTGTCAGGCCTGTACTGATAATTTGGGAAAATCTTACTATAGGAAAAAAGGTCATGAAGGGTACTACAGGGATTGACGTGTGCCATTTGGCATCCCTAAATCAGTTACAGAGATACCTAACGTCAGGCGATGAGAAATGTTAGCCTGAAATTAGCCGCACAGGGGAGCTAATACTCCAAGGGAAAAGCTAATGACAGTAATTTAGCTTCCACCTTCCTATCATACAACAAACTCCTCACCTCAGCTCATTCTGGAGCAAATAGACTCTAAAGACAAGCTCTTATCTCATCCTTTAAAACCTTGGTGTAATTGTCCTCACTTGCTCTAAGATGGGAGTTCACACCTCTTCCTCCACATCTTGGTTCTTTTATGTGTCTGATGTAGTGGTGAATCACACTCAGCCATCTTTTATACCCCCTTTAATAGACACTCACGGTAATTGCGCCGTTAACTTTGGGGACTTCTGGCATGGATGCTCATGAAAGACTGGGCTTGTGTTTTGGGGATTGGATGAGATTGGAGTGTGCAACTATTTCGGGCCTCTACTGCTGCAATAATGATATGCAGGGGAGGGGAGCTTGGCGTTGCATCTATTACATGATGGTTTCCAGTTTCATTCAAGTGCTGTCACATAACTTCATTCATAGTTACAGACTTCTGAGCTTTTTGCATAAATTCAGGTGAGGCAGGTAGACAGAAGGTTTATCATGGACTGAAATTAAATAAATCTGCAAGGAATATAAGAACGTCAACATTTCAGTGAGGCGATGAGAGTATATCCTCTGGAGTCTCGAGTGTTCAGAGCTTGCAGCAGCCCTAGTCGTGCTATGTAACAGTAGCAGGCTCACACTCCCTGGAATACCAAACAGGCTTTTGATTTAAACAGCAAGTTTCTCTAACTCAACGTGAAACGGCCAATCTCCAACCCCTGTGGCCCTGCTTTTCTGCCCCATGCTGGGGGTTAAATAGCTTTAACTCGAGGGGCAAAGAGGCAGGATGGACGTGAGGTGAGTTGGAGGGTGCGAGGGATTATTGGCAAGGAGCCCAGGGGTGTAGAATGGTGGGGGGGTTGGGGGGTCAGTTCGTGGGTGCTCGGTGGTGGAGAGGGTGATGCGCCGGTCAAGCACCACTGCCTGGTTGTCTGGAGTGACCCACCGCCATGGAAGGTCCACCGCGGGCTAATTTCATCCTCCAGTGAGCAGGGGAGCAAAGGGGAGCTGGCTGTCCTCCGAGGCCCACGTCAAGCCCCCTCTTATAGGCTTGAGATTGACATGGTTCCCTGAGGGGTGTCAGGCGCTGGTGGTAGTGGTGGGGGGGGGGTGGAGGTGATGAAGCAACGTGGTGGGCAGGGAGTGACGAGGAGGAGGAGAGGAGCACGATAGAGGATGACTCACTGAAAACTGACTGACTCTGTGGAGGAGACAGCTGATACATACCTGGGAATATAAGTCTGTTTCAGTAGTGGAGGAGGTTAGTAGTCAAAGGAGGAAAGACAAATGGATTAATAGGGATGATGGATACAGGGAAACGTTTTTGTCTTCTCTGATTAGCCCTGGGCTGTCATTTAGCTGCTTAGAACAGAACTGGAGCTTTTCTAACATGAAAATAGTTTTTATGCAAGAAAAGTTTTTCAGGTTCATCCAAGCACCAATTATTGTTTTATATACCGCACGTTCTAAAATGATTTATGAGCCGGTAGTTGCTGGGAATTGTATCGTTTATGAATATGTGTGTCTTCACCACACCACAGGCTGTATGGATTGTAGCTACTGTGGTAGTGGACCAATCACACGTTGTCTTAAATTAAAGAATTTATATCTCGGTACAAAAAGGATTAAAGGCACCTATTGTCTGACTGAAATAATAGCTAGTGATGGTGAAAAGGTATACTAATAACTTTGGTAATCTCTGGACCTTTCCTCTCAAGTCACCATGACTTTGAATTGGCTCAACCACTCTTTTGTACACACATTCATGCTCCTCGATTTCCCAGATAAATTACAATATACAAGTTGTTGTTCATCCAATACTTTGGCCAAACTCACTGAAATCTCATTACATTCTGTGTTCTGCAAACTAGCACATTTTAGCATGCTAACACACTGAACAAAGATAGTGGAAATGGTGCCTGCTATACATCCGCATGTAGGGATTGTCATTGTGAGTGGTGTCATTGATAGCATGACGTTAGCATTTAGATTCTTAGACTACTACAAATTAAAACAGATACAGTGCAAAAAACAGAGGCCTTTTATCTCTCTCTCTCTCTCTCTCTCTCTCTCTCTCTCTCTCTCTCTCTCTCTCTCTCTCTCTCTCTCTCTCTCTCTCTCTCTCTCTCTCTCTCTCTCTCTCTCTCTCTCTCTCTCTCTCTCTCTCTCTCTCTCTCTCTCTCTCTCTCTCTCTCTCTCTCTCTCTCTCTCTCTCTCTCTCTCTCTCTCTCTCTCTCTCTCTCTCTCACACACACAAATAAAGTCTATCTCCAGGTAAATAACAGCCACTATTCAGGAATCACTTTAAATTGCCTCTGTTCATTATAATTTTACACCTTCACTCCTGAGTTCCTCAGTAGAATGACAGAAACCACTGGCGTCAGGCCGAGTTGAATAAATTCAAGGTTCTTATCTCTTATACCTGAGAGCAGTTTCGAGCGTGAGCCGTTATTATCAGCGTTATTAGCCATGTCAGAAAAGCTCTTAGCCGCATCGACCTGTCCACATGGATCTTACACTGCAAATTGGAAATATATCATGTTCATCAGACATTAGCGACGTCCATTGTGGCAGGCACATTTACAACCATTTCATATTTATAAATAAAACAATTAGGGGGATAACCTTGAAAGGGCTCTCGCCATTGTTTTTATGATAGCATCCATGGTTATTACACATTGATTGAGTCTCCTGACAAATAAAAGGGTTGAATGAGAGACATGTCTCCCTCTAACTCCCCCCATTATGAGTGATAGGGTATAAGGTCCTGCTGCTCTATTCTGGTCTGAATTGACCCTAGGAAAGTGGGAGAGTGGGAGGAGTAGAAGAGTGGGGTATAGCAGGACAATTAATGTTTCATTATCACTTCAAATCGTTAGCTACAGATACACAGTGACAGGACAGTGGTAGCAAATAAATGAGATACCGAGGTGGTGACAGCAGCTAATAGGGGTTTGATGGTTAACTAAAAGCCTGGATTCATTAAAGGCGGAGATAAACTGTCGGCTCACATCCTTAGTTCATAAACGTAAGTGAAGAATTGAAAGTAGAGAAAGGAGACACTGAGGGCGCACTCACACTGTCCTTCCGCACTGGGCCAAAGCAGGTTTTTCGGGTAGAGTCTAGTGCGTTTTACCAGTGCGAGTGCAACCGCTCTGCGCCTAGCTGCGGCCAGCTGGCCGTCCACGGTCCGTTTGAGTGAGGTGGGCTTTTGTAGAGCGCGTTTGCACATGTACAAGCCTGAGCGTGTGCACCTGTACGAGCACGAGGCCTACGGCGGTTCTGACGTCATTTGTGGTCAGGACGGACCATGCGCAGACATTTAACAACAACAACAACAACAATGGCGGCGAGGGACTGTTTTGTAAAGATCCTCTAAATAAGTCATATATGCAATCCAAAAACACTGGAATATCATAGCATACATAAAGAGCATAAAAAAAAAGATTACATTCTTGTCATAATTTGGAATTACAAGGCACAAACTTTTGAATTACTAATGCATGATTTGTCTGTTTTTATTTCTTCCTGTCTTTGTCTTTATGGAAGACCTATGTAAACTCAGTGATGCTAAGTGCTTTATAAATAAGCTGTAATATTTCTGGTAGAATTAATATTATTGAGCCTTCGTTCTGAATGCATAACGGCCGTCTCATAATTTAAAGCTTATGGATACAAATGCATTGGGTATTGTTATATTCAAAGTGCCCCTGGTCTATTATTTTCAACCACGATCAATACAGAAACATTTAGATCAATATAGGACTTTAGATAAAAGGGTGCACTCAATGGACTTAAAATGACCCCTGTACCAACATTATTACAGCAGAAGAAACAGTTTTGTTTTCTAAATTTAATAGAAAAAAGTCCCTGAATATTAGGGTTATGAAAGGAAATCCTTATATAAACATTTATTCTAGGTCCAAACACACAAACTGGTCAAATCCGTGCTTTAAGGCAAAAAAAATAAATCTAGTCCACAACTGTCACTCACAATTTCTTAGTACAAAAAAAAGAAATCACGTATAAAACATTTGAGCCCACGTAGTAACATCCGACCCAAAACTAAATGACATTTCAGTCTAAAGGTCAGGGGAAATTTCCGCAAAGCACCGTCCTTATCTGATCTCCAACCAGTGACTATAATGCAAAGTGTCAGTGTGGGGTTTAAGGCCGTGACACTGTTTGTGGAGATGTCACCCTAGATTCAAGCAAACACATGAGCACACACACACACACATACATGTCAACACACAAGACTTAATGAACATAACCGCAACTGCATGCACCCTGGCATACATA
Source organism: Echiichthys vipera (assembly GCF_963691815.1). Lineage (NCBI taxonomy): Eukaryota > Metazoa > Chordata > Actinopteri > Perciformes > Trachinidae > Echiichthys > Echiichthys vipera. The sequence goes on along the minus strand of NC_139834.1, from coordinate 27,669,994 downwards.
CAGTGTGTACTAATATTTGTATGTATGTAAATACATGTAGACACAGACACACACACAGACACAGAGACAGTCACACACACACACACACACACACACACACACACACACACACACACACACACACACACAGTATATATACCAAAGCACAAAGACACAACTACTCATATGTACACGTTCTATTATCTGTAGGACATTTTTGCTTGTGGTAAAATTACCCTGTTGTCATTCATCTTTACATCTCTTCCCTTAAGGTTGGACTGCGTAGAGGGAGTGGAAGATGGAAGGGAGGTAGAGAGAAAGAGAGAGAGAGAGAGAGAGAGAGAGAGAGAGAGAGAGAGAGAGAGAGAGAGAGAGAGAGAGAGAGAGAGAGAGAGAGAGAATGCGAAGAGAAAAAGAAAATGCCGGAGACTGCAAATCCGTCACAAAGGCGAGCCATTGATTCTGGGATGGGGAATTAATGAAGCCTCGGCCGGATATGACAGTACAGTGTCAGATGGTGAGGAGTTATGCAGGCCGTTGGGCTCTGGCAGCCATTAGCTTACAGATAGTGTGTGTCTGAGGATGACAAAAGAAGAAGCAGGACAAGTTAAAAAGGCATTCATTAAAAAAAGAAGGAAAAAAAAGCCAATTCTGCAACGCATTGTAGGCGCATCTTTAGGCGTAGCTGTCGCTCTTAAATGGTAGTTTGCACTTAAAACTGCTCTCTTGAACAAACGCTTTGTGGTGTTGTTTCATTTCTGATGAGTCATGGTTGAAATAAATCAGTGTAATGTGTCTGTTTTTGTGCTTGATTTTTACTGGAAGGAGAGTGTGTTTCAGGCTATGTCAAATCTTGATGATTCAAAAGAGACCAAATGTTACCATTATTGCTGCACCACTATAATTTCACTTACTGTATGTGCATTTATGTGCGGGTATGGAAGATTTAAAACGCATAAGTACAAAACAATACACATTGTTATGTATTTTTTATAATTGGCGACACGGTGGAGGTGGTGGTCAGCACTGTCGCCTCACAGCGAGAAGGTTCCAGATTCGCATATCGGCTGGGGTCCTTCTGTGTGGAGTTTGCATGTTCTCCCCGTGTCTGCGTGGGTTTTCTCAGGGTTCTCCGGTTTCCTCCCAGAGTCCAGAGACATGCACGTGTTTGGTTAATTAATGACTCTAAAATTGCCCGTAGGTGTGAATGGTTGTCTCTGTGCGTCTCTATGTGTCCTGTGATAGACTGGCGTCCTGTCCAGGGTGTACCCCGCCTCACGCCCGATGTCAGCTGGGATCGACTCCAGCCCCCCCGCGACCCAGACAGGGACAAGCAGTTGAAGATGAATGAATGAATGTTTCATAATTCAATGAAAATAAGTGAAATTAAAATCACATTAAAAAAAAATCTAAATGCTGTCCTGACAATCTTGACAATTAAAAAATACTACTATTGACAGTACATGATTTACCTTTGGGATTGACTGCAGTCGTAAAAGAACAGACTACAGAAAGCTGTACAAACACACACTTTGAAATTATTCTTGCATTCACAGATTTTTGGCTCTAGGTTTAATGGAGTGTGTCGGTGTTCGGACTTTGCGATGGCTAGACGATGGCCCAGTTGGCAAACTTCAGCGTGGTGATTTTTTTATGACACCAAAAACGAAAGAAAAATATCTACAGGTGGCAAAGCAAAAGTAGCAGGAATATTTACAACAGGACAGAGAGAAAAAATATTTACAATAGGATTTCACAGCAGCGATGAGGACCCACATGCCTCTCAGCCGAATGCCCCCTTCAAGTGAGCTGAGCTTCCTTTATATACCCCCTTGGCCCCTCCCCCGGGCAGACCAATTATCACAGCACAGGGGTTTCCACACATAAACAGAGAAACAGGATACCCAAACACAAAAACCCAATTAATAGGATGTTTGAAACCCCATTATATAAGCTAATGCCTAAAAATTGTTATTTAAGACGAATGTTTTGTATTCAACTTCATGTCTCTACTTGTGAACTTTGGTGTGCTCTAGCCTGCTGTGTGTTTACATGCCTGCATATGGGTGTGCCTTCTGCGTGTCATACTCTGTTACAGGCCAAAGATAAATAATAGAACAAAGCCTCGAAGCAGAAGCAGCACGGGCACACATTAACCAATAGATCTGATGTGACAAGTGTTGAGGGCAGATCCATCGCAAACACACTTGTGTGGGGTAAGCGGGCTGGTTGGAAATTCACTAACAGACTTAGTTTGCGGAAGACATCTCAGAAGAGAACAAAGCTCACGGATGGCTTTGATTCTGTTCTGATATTAATGCCAATATTCCATTAACGGTTCCTTTTTAAAAGTTAAAATATCAGAGCTTTGAAAAAGGTGATGCAAGTCCAACTTCAGAGTTGTGGGATCAAGGATTTTGGCTTTTTGTTATTCTGAAAGGCTGTATCGTTGTATGATGGAGTCTCCATTCTCTCTTTCACTCCTACATGTGTGCGTTGTGATCCAGCCAGTCAATCATCATTTTCAGGTTATATCTCGGCCGCTTTATCACTTGAGGATATCTGCTATGATTTAAACTCGGGGACGATTTAAAGGAAGTTTGCTAACAGTCTAATCTCGGTCGAGATGAAAAACGTCAATATTCATTCCTGTCGAGGAAATATACGACACCTGAGATTCCCCGGAGAGGACTGAGGGACACGCAAGCGTTTTGAGCACAGGCATTGCTCAAGCTTTGACTGTCTCACGCACACAGATTTCTTTTGCACGCCACAAAAACCCTTTCAAGCTATGAAAGTCGCTCATTGAGTGAAGGTGGCAGCACTGATTATCTGGAGGTTTTCCTGTCTGACCTGGATTCGAGGGTTATTAGGGAGAAGTGGTCCGACTGCCTTTTTCCCCTTCTCCTCCCTCCCTCCCTTTCTACCTCTCTCCCACACTGCCTCCCTCCCTCTCCTCTCTCCTTCATCACAAGCCATTAATGCAGAGGCATAGCTGCTCCCGCATCTAAATGTTTCATTATAGCAAGAGTGGAGATACCAATTTCTTTGCCAATCTCTCCTCACTTCTCCCGACGCACTCCTCTTCAACCCGCCTTTACGCCCCACCATCCACCACCCTGCACCAAGGGAGGAGAGCAAAGCTTGACAAATTGAAATAAATGAGAGAGGAGAAAAGGTGGTGTGAGGACAATGCCAGCGCCCGGCTCCTCCTCTGGTCGCAAAGGAGAAAGACAGCAGAGAGAAGATGGAGATAATGGAGAAAGCAGGAAAAGGCATGTGAGGATTCAGACAAATAGATCAAGTGTGAAAAGATGGGGGGTGGGGGGGGCTGAGTGATGGAGAGAGAGACAGATTATTTATCCAACTATTATTATCATTTCATCGCCAGCTGTCCTCTCTCAGTCCACTGTTTCATCATGCGCTCCCTCTCTCCACTATGAGTAATGACTTGCGGTAATTGGTGGATCTTATTGACCTTTCCAGCTCTTCATGTCTATGTGTGTTCATCAGTATGCATGCGTGTGCCACAGGTTCTCCCCAGGTTACGTACATCACAATACTTCCTCTTATTCGATCCAGCTCACGAATCACTCTTAACAATGTTTTGCTATGTAATGTGACAAATTGGGCCGACCCTGTCTGAGAAAAGGATATAGGCAATAATGGTGTCTAGTCAAAAGGGGCTACATGTGTCAAAACAATTCCACTCTGGTCAACCTTCACCTCCCCCTGATTTATAAAAACCTGGGGGGGGAAAGAGATTTAGACTTTATTTTAATGGTAACGTCCTGTGTGAAGGCTCAGCTCTCTATTTTCTTTTTTTCCCGTTGTGATTTTTATTGAAAGTAATTGCCCAGCTTGTCTATTTAAAAGAGTTTCTTTCTAAATCAAATGAACAAAACCTGAAAATGAACAGAACATTAAAGCTATGAGAGTTTTTAATACAAAATTTAATAAACAAGGACGGTAGGTTTACCCTAACAAAACATTTATTTAATCATGATTTAAAGAGTCCAAAGAAGATCAGAAACCATTCTTGGTACCACTGTGGTCCTGCTCGCTTGTTGTGGGCTCAACGCCATCTCTCATTGTTTGGTAGAAGCTTGTTTTTTGGAATAAGGACAGCTGACGTGTTTGAGAGAGAAGCTTTCATTTTTCAAGTGTACAGGCGAGTGTTTCAGCCTCGGCAAACATGGAGCCAACTACAGAGTGTGAGACCGACTTCAAGAACTTAGACTTTGATATTCAAATCACATGAGAGAGATGTCTCTATCAGACAGGGGAGACTGTGTGTGTGTGATAGAACAGACACACAGGCTCCTCCCTCTACTGGACTGTACGGGCAATACTCTCCTCCAAGAACAGCATGCATTCACCCACAGGATGTGTCTACCTGAATACGTGTCGTTTTAGTATATAAGGCAGTAAACACCACTGTCTGCTTTCCTTTTTCTCTTAATTGAATGGTGATTTGCCCACTTTTGGGATCCTTTTCAGGGTCTGTGCTTGCAGGAACAAGCACCGGTGAAAAGGTTAATGATGCTGTGAAAACGGCCTGTTTAACATGGGGGTCAATGAGAAACTGCTCTATTGTGCAAACTACCCAAGTGGATAATCGGAGAACTGCAGTGTTAGGCACTTCCGCATTGGATCAACCAGGAAGTCTCTGTGGTGGGGGCTAGGTTTATAAGGATTTCAGTGTATTCTGTTGTTTTTTTTACATTTTACACAATGTCCCAACTTCATTGGAATTGGGGTTGTATAATTATGGCAAGCAAATGTAACAGACCATTACCATTGAATGAAATTACATATTTCTCTGGGTTTAAACATGGTCGCATTTTTTAGACATTTTAATAAGGAAATGTTACTTATTATTATTATTATTATTAATCTTTAAGAAAACAAGAGGAATTTTGTGACATATTTCTAATTTGGTTCACAAATGACGCCGTCCCATTGATTTGGTAAAGAAGCCAGGAGACACTTACCTCTAAACAGCTCAGGGTCTACTCACACTGTCCATTCATACTGTGCCCAAGCACGCTTCACAGCTAAAGTTTAGTTTGTTTGACCAGTATGAGTACAACTGTGCAATCACACTAAAGCATGGCACGGATCATCTGGGGCAAGTGTGAATGCACCCTAACATGAATCCGCTGGTTTTGTTACAGAGTAGTGGCCTTTTTCTGCTGCAAAGCTTTACCATGGACCTTTACCTAGAAACTCAAAAACAGAACCCACAGTTCCAGTTTCGATTTCTGGGTTGTCGTTCATGCTCCCCAAAAAGTCCCTGATCTTGAGGTAGTTCTACCAAGTGGACCAAAGCCCACCATGCCATTGGTGCATAGTCTTGGGTTCAGTCAGGTCTTCAAAATATGGCTACAGGCCTACTGGCTCTGTCATGGCCTTTATTTGTTTGTGTCTCCTTTTGTTTTCCCAGTACAAGTAGCCTATGTGAATTTTGCTTTGCTCCTCGGGAGTGGGGTCATGACACTGGCTGGTTAAAGACAAGCCTCAAGACAGCTACAACTTGTGAACTGAATGCAGTCAGAATGGAGTCAGACTGCTGTCACCAAATTCAAAATTCAGCTACTCTCAACTAAAAGGAAGAGAGAAAGAAAGAGCACCCGAACTTGCTAATTCAATTTGGTAACTTACTAAGGCAGAAAATTATTAGTGAAACACTCAGAACGTCATTGCTACTGGCACCTTTACACCTCTGCACCACAGTGTGAAAGGGGTCTTGCATTTGCCAGGTGGCCAGAAAACACAACTCCAAATGAAGAGTCAAATGTTTATGTTTACCTTTGTTCATTTTAGTTATCCTTGTTTTTAGCTGTAGGTCTATTTCTGTGTATGTATAAAGAACGACAAAAGTAAAGGGTCAAATTCATGATATGTGAGTTTTGTATTCACAACTTATTTCTGCTGCCCCAAAGTGCAGGTTTAAGCATCCCTCATGCGATATTGAATTACAAAGAACAACCAAACAGGGTTCTTTACAGGTGGTGTAAACACAGGAATCAGACTATTAATTAAGGATTTGATTTCACATAAGGATTCAATAAAAGTACTGTTGATGGATGGATAGAAACTCATTGGACTATGATTGTTAAGTCTACAAACGACCCACGACAAAAAATTTGCCATGTGTGCAAAATGTAGCACAAGTGCTACTCCTAGAATACATATATGGCATTATACCTAGATTTAGGCTGCACTTAGCGTGTAATACTACACTGTATTGGGGACAAGTGCACATACTGTGTATGCTAGATAAGAATCACAGACAATATACCTGTAGAAGGCTAATGTATTCAGTGTTTGAAAAGGTGAGACAGAAAGATAAGGGGAGGAGATTATTTTTGGATCTACAAGGAGGTGAAATACCTTCAACCCCAGTCACTTACTGCACCATAGCTTTCCATTTTCTGCTTCCAGTACCTCTGAGTTCCCAGCAGTGACAGCTGGAGCACCAGGAGGACTGGTGTGTATTTGTAATGTATGTTGGTACCTGTCTTCTCCTGCTGCTAATGTACTCCCCAGGTTACTGCTACAAAAGCTGAACTGAAAATGAGTGTTATTTTATCTATTCAAACAAAACAAACATCGTATGTGTCTGCGTCAAAAACAGTTTATTTCCTTGGTCTGGATTCCTGGTCTCCACATGTATCAAGCTCATTTATCCCTGTTACCCGAGGCTACTGAATTTGAAGACTTTGGCTAAGGGGTTGCTCTGATAGCTGTGGGCAGCTGTATCAGAAGAGATTGGACCGATAACAAATGTGTTGTTTCCAGCTTCTTATGTGTGTTGCAGCGAAAAAGGATTCTCTGCATATATCAGTTGTTAACTTTGCTATTTATGAATAAAACTGGAATCAGTACAATGTCACTTTGTATCTTGCTGCTACAACTGATATTTGCCTTAAGGCTCCACAGTACTCTTCCCATTTGTATCAATGACATTGCAGGGAGAAGAATTGGGTGATACCGTCATATTATGGAGACTCATCTCCCAGAAGTTGATGCCCAAATGGTTAAGCATTATAGGTATAATACCTCGTTTTATATTTATAATTACTGAAATCTTGAACATGGAGAGAAAAAGCTTTGAAGAGAGAAGAGGAAAAACTTTAAATTAACATCACAGTTTACAAATCAGCCTCTTAGTTCCTTTCTCTCACGTTAAAGGGATGAAACACCATCTTCAAGGCTGTCTCCTGCTCTCGCGCTGGCCAAACAAATCTCACACCAAATACAAAAACAGCTGAATAGGTTATACAGCAGATAGAACCCGGTCTGAACATCAGGCTTTTCTCTGGTTTCAACAATGTTATTGGTCCATAAAGATTGCAGATAATGCAAAAGCCCAGACCTCTCCAAAATCACAAAACACCTTTATTGTATGTTGTGTATTGCTAAAAAAAAAAGGCAGTCTGTAATGGGTTGGATAAGTTAGTCGTATTGATATTTTGCATGAATATCAATCCTGATGTTCGGTCTCGTTGCTCACAAATGTTTCAATGTAGGAATTTCAGTTTATGACATACCTGTTGCCATCATACAACAGAGAGATATCTGCATTTCCCGGTTAAGAGAGTAGCTGGGAACATTTGTTATGCATGTGGCACAGCAGTTGTTAATGTAATGATATGGCGATGGTCTAACAGTAATTCACCCTTTGTGGTTCATCTGTTGAGATATTTCATAGAGATTTAAAGTTCATAAAGCCGAATGGTTTGTAACATAGTGGCCGTACAGCTCCATCAGAGCTTCGGGGACATTTTCATTATAAGTTAATGGAGAATCAAAATGTTTTTGTCGTCCTTTAAGACTTCACTTCAACAGTATAGAGTATTGCTCCATAAAGGTTCAGTGTGCAATATTTAATGGCATCTATAGCGGTGAGCTTGCAGGCTGCAACAGACTGAAACTTCTGTGTACCAAGCATGTAGAATAACTACGCTGGCTGACACAAAACAGACTGTGGAAAAGGATCCGCTCTGTATGTAGATATAAACTGTTCGTTCAGTCATTCTACAAACAATTATACAAACAAGCCAGAGTGCTTTTTCCCCTATACCAAATATTAACTCATGTAGTGTCGTGTTCTTACTCAAGGAAAGCCAAACTACTTCTTAAAGTTTAACAAATGTGTTATAAATACAGCAAAGAATACTCTGCTTGGCCAAGGGGTCTCTCTGGGATCAGAAATCGCAGCCAAGCCGTTGCTGCAACCACCAAGCCTGAAAGAGCACACAGCGAGCCTTCTTCCCAAAGCATTTAAACAGCAATAAAGTTTATTGGGTTGTTGTGATTGGTTCAGAATGTTAATGAGGCAGAGCCTGGTTCAGGTCAATCACTCCCAGACTGACTCTCATTGGTTCACAAGTTGAATCCTCCAACCCCTGTTACACGGTTCCTCCAACGAACTGCCAGCTCCGGCAGAAAGAACACTCCCTTCTTTATAGGTTCTACCCCCTGGTGGGCTGGTTCCTCCTCATCTCACTGCACCTAGTTTTAAACTGGAGCTTATCTGCAACATCCTTTAATTATGCCATCTGTGTTAAGTTGATAATAATGTGAAAGTCTGCTAAATCATTTTTATTTAACTTCAATACGTGCACAGTAAGCAATAACAACACTTCAAATATAATGGGGAAAAAATAAACACCTCATGTTAGAAATCCCCACAGTGGCTCGCCTATAGTCCAGCTGACGCAGTGATGTGGAGCTGTGTGCTCTGGCAATGCAAGACATTACTACTACTATGTGCATGGATGTGGATGTATTCATATACAGAACACAACCTCTGTAAAAACCCATATTACTGCCTGAAAAGCTGGTAATGGTAAATTGACTTGTAATTGACGACTCAAGTTATTGCATTTGACATTCACCCATTCAGACGGACATTTCAAGTCACACATTCACACAATTTGGGCTGCTTTGTCTTGCGATCTTACCTTCTGATGACCCGCTCTACCTCTGAGCCACAGCCACGTCTGCCTGAAAATGTGTTTGGGTGAGGTTTCAGGGACTTTAATGAAGTGGCTATAATTAAGTATGTGGTAATTGTTCAGGAAAGTAAATGCAATTTCTCCTGAACAGACGAAGACAAATGTGTGGGTGTATGTGTGCTCATGTAATTATACCTACACTTCTGTAGTTTTAGTTTTTCTTAGTTTTTAGTTTAGTCAGTTAATTTCTAGCAAGAGCTCTGAATTATTCTCATTCGATGTGTTGCCTCTCGGTGGGAGAGCCAAGAAGTCAGTTTCTCGAGGTGCAAATTTGGCAAACGTATGGGATAAAATAAACTATCACTGGACATTATTTATTAACTTTCCCTACCGACTACTTCTGTCCTCATCCCATCCTCCCTTCCCTTTTTGCTTGCATCTTTATCTAACTGCCCTCTCTCTCTCTCTCACAAACTTCTTACCTCATGCTGCTTCCCATCCTTCTTTCCCGTGTTGCCCTCATTAATTCAGCCCAGGATTCACTTTCTCTCTCTTCACAACTTACTACCCAGACTTACCACCATCTATCTTTTTTCTGCCTTTAGCAGTTTCTACCTTACTGTCTCCTGTCTTCACCGCACAACCACAACCACAACCCCCATCCTTAGCCTCACCCATTCATCTCCACCATAGCTTTTTTTTTTATTGAAACCACTTCTCTCCTCATCCATGATCCACTTTTGTAGCACTCTGATTTCTTTGCCACCAATTTTCCTCAACCACCCAAAAAATGTTTCATTCTTTTCTTATCCTTATTCAACTCGCCCATTTCTCTCTCCCTCTTCTTTTTACGATCTGGGTCATCCGCCCCTACACTTTTCCTTTTGTGCAAAAGAAAGGCAGAACGAGACAAGCCACACTAGCACACAGAATTTTTTTCCTGTATTCAAGCTTAAGCATCACCCTCAAGATGCAGCAAAGGAGCAGAGCCATTACACCAATGCATCAAATCGAGATAATCATTTATTTTCTTAAAAAGGTAAAAGCAGAGGAAACATAATTGAAGAGTGTGGGATTGAGGACCTTGAAAATAAAATAAAGCCTGATACACTGTTGAAGGCAGAAAGATATTATGTAATTCAAAGACTCTTCAGGCTCAAAAACATGAAACCTGACTGGCCCACACTTTCAAGCCCACCTTTGTTCAATGGGATCATTGGGTCTGCACAAAGCTTTAATTAGATCCACAAGATCCAAAAGAATCCAAGAAAGAGTTTGACAATAGGAACAATGTGTGCCCTTTACAACCTTTAAATCAATGGCAACTTAAAACACGACACCCATAAAGATACATGTACTGTACTTAACTGATTTTGAACACACAGGGGAATGACGATATGTGGAAAAGTAGTAAGTAAACAAACTTCTTAACCCACCAATTATCTAACCTTCTAAACACTTGGGTTATCCTACCCGAACTGTTTGAAGAACACACAATGTCATGTTTTGGCCTTAAGGGTTTCTAAAGAACTTGTTTGCCATAACTTGTGTTGTTTATTTTTGCTGATGACATCACTTAGCTGTCTTTATCTGGACTGTTGACAATTATCTAACCGTGGGCGTATAATTTTCAAGAGACAGTAAGTGTCCAAAAAAAAATCATCTTTATGTTGTTTATCAGTTACAGCATTTCTTCAGATAGTTACAAGTACAGCAGTTTGTTTGCAAATGATGTCTGTGCAAACTTTAACAAGTTAGCAAAGTTCATAAAAAGCAGAAATATGTGTATCTGTATCCTACCCTTAAAGAGACTTAATTACACATAAGGTGGGAGGGTGATAGGAACACATGTTGTCTTACCACCAGGCGCCCCAAGCTATGGAAAGTATGTTAATAAGCCTAGAAGGCTAGCTGGTCACTGTTAGACACAGAAAACAAAACTCCCAAACAAAAACTTAAACTGACAGACAGTGCTTTTACATGCACATCAGTAACCCGAAAATGGCCTTATGGTGGTTAAGGTAAAGATCGGATTATTGAAGTTCCCCTCGTATACATGAGCAGGGCTTGAATGGGAAAATGACAATGAAAATAAAGGTAACGCTCTATTATTGTTGTTTTTTTTCACAATGCTTTCGGCACGGTTGCTTCCTGGTTTATTCTATTTCCGGGGTTAAAAGCCACCGGCGCTGAGTGGGGAGCCTGCGCAGTCGAGAAACCCGATAGTAACCCGAGAACGCTGTTTACATGCATGAATAATCGGAGAACTGAAGGAGTTATCTAGGTTTGTTAGGTAGGAAAACTCAGATTTTACCTGGGGTGTGGTGTTTACATAGTGTTAAAGAAACCGGGGTATGCCCTTAACCCGGATATAATCGTGTGTTAACGCACACATGTTAACGCACTGAGAGATAGCAGCTGCTTTTAATGTGGTCAGTCAGTAAGCCCCATAACCCTGCATCTGGTGCTGCCTATGTTGGAGATTTGCGTGTAGCTCAGGAAAACCAAGACTGAAATATCAGATTGGTAATCCGGAGAAACATATATGTGTCTTAGTATAAATAAAGGCTCTAAGTTAATTATTCTTTTTCACCCCAAAGTTATAATATAATCAAGAGAAAATAGACACAGGGGTTAATTATGATGAGTAGAATAAAGAAACTAGAGCTCCAATTAAAAAAAAACAACCTCCAAACCATGAAAACACAATTATTTACTTCATACATTTGAGATCACAAGCAAAGTTACAACTAGATCTGTGAACATTACACAGGGAATGATCATTCAAATTACCCGTATTTCATATTGACTATAATTCTATCCGTAACTGTAGGTATCTGAAAGTGTTCTCTAATTTTGCTCACTGCTTTTTTCACATAAAGGTTTTTGTTGAAGTGCATTGGTTACTAAAAAAAACAAAAAACATGCTAGTACAGCAGGGGTATAGCCTCAGCTGATATTTTATCAAATTCTGAACAATAAAGGTTAACAGCATTTCAGAATAAATCAAGTATTAATAACTTGTTTTCACATTTTGATCTCCAGTGTATGTGTGTTGTTTTGTATATGTGCGACAGAGGGTGACAAGGAGGGAGATAAAGAGAACATTTGTGAAAGGCTTAAATGGATGATTATTACTCCAGTAGGATGTCAAGGTTGCCCCTTGTGCGTTATGCAGCGTTTACTATGATTGAATAGGAAAAGAAAAGGAAAAAAAAGCCTCTTCAAATAATTTCCCTTTGTTGCGACTCTTTGCTTAATTTAGTTTTTATTATTTGGATGTCACCAGCACTCATAATTGTTCCTTTTCTCTTGCAGCAAAACTTTGTAAAATTATTATGCAAACAAGTATCTCCTTTTCAAGGACAACTTAAGCACACAGAACATTTTCATTGTAGATCTACTCTCAGCACAAAGCACTGGGAGTACGGAGGTGCAGTGAGGAGGCGGCTGGGATGGATCAATACATTGACAGACAGCTATCCTGATTCAGTTAATTCAGACAACTCTTTACAAATAAGTATTCATCCTTGCTCAAGGTTTTAAAACAACCTTAAAGGTCAGCTCTGAAACTCGTATAACTTTTATGAAAAAGCCACAGAAATGAATGGCGTAAATGCTTGACTTCATAGCACTCAAGGAGAGCTCTCCCACATCACTGTTTTGTGTCAGTATGTGTTTGCATTGCCTCTTAAATCTACACAGTTTATCCATCCAAAATCTTTTGTCAACTTGTGTGGTTTGTGAACACCGGAAGATTAACAACAGTGGGCGTTTAAACATTGAAAATGTGGCTAAAATGAGGATGACTGTGTGTTTTCATGTTTCAAACCTTAATTTTGCCACAAGAAACAGCTTTGAACAAATCTAAGAGTCTATAGATAAGCTAACTGCTCTGTACGGCTGTATTGAGGCACTGAGCTAAATGCTAATGCTATCATTAAAGCATGTTCAAAATAGGTGTTTTTATACAGAAAAGTCGCCAAATTGGCAGCCAGGCAAAGGTGGCAATTTGCCGTCCATGTGAAGCCGAGGCGTAATACTCCCCTTTACCATAAGCGTGCTTTCTTGGACAGATTTAGACTAAACATGTGACGTGACGTGAAGCACGAAGTTGCACTCCTGTCATTGTGGTCACTGACCTTGTTGAACTTTTTTCACAAGCTCTTTAATTTGCTCATCAGTTGTTTCTTCTCCAGACAAAAGCCACGTCGCCAAAGTTACTCAGCAGTCTTTTCGTAAAAAGAATCCCATTTTACAAGTCCAGTGATCTGAGAATTTACGACCTTCTCTATCATCTCAGATTTCACAGGCTTTCCAATTGCTCATCTTGACGGTCATGGTTGACGTGATTACCAGGTGATGACTTTTTTTCTCGTTCTTGGGATCAGCTGTTTCCTGCTCTTAAAACTCCTGGCTGTGACATCATCGACACCTCCGGCGAATGAGCCGGCAAGCCTATATTTAAACTCTCTATAGTGTACATTACAATAACATGCAATTGGCCAATTTTGCAAATTCGGCTATGACGGCACTTAGCAACTTTTAGCAACTTTTAGCGACTTTTAGGACAGCCGATAGCTACTTTCCATACTTTCCAGGCTAGGCTAAGAGGGGCCCTGCATAAACCTTCTGTATGCAGCATTTTTCTCACCTGCTCTCTCATCAACAAGACATGAGACTACGGATGGCCAAACGCCACACTGATAGCTATGGTGATAATGGAGACCTGGCTGTAAGAAAACATCCCAACTCTGGACATATCCTTACCGACTTAACCTTGGCGCTAACAGGCCACATCCTCTTCCTGCTGCCTCCAAATCACCACATATGCTGAATGAGTAATCTCCACTGGGATATAGTTAGATTCTCCTGGGACCTGTCTATTGCAACAGTCTCTAAAATGCAGAATTTCTATTCAGGTGTAGGCTACTAACGTTGTAGCTGCTGCTGTGAGCTGGGGCAGCTCTACTTCTCCTCTCGTGTTGTTACAGTGACTCGCCTCTCGAGGTACAAGCAGAGTCTACAGATGTCTTTGACATACCAACCAAACTGTTACTTCTTCACATTGTTGATGATGTTAATTTTCATATAATACACACTGCATCTATAACAGGTATAGTTTTTTACCTGATGATGGTGCTAGATTATACGGAGAAGGTATCACCAAGAGAATAGACCAGTTCAGTATCATCTCCTTGCTAAGAGTTGAAGGCTACATCAACACCTCAGTGCCTGAACACAAGTCGTGGTCTGATCAACAACAGCAGGGTTTTCTGGTTGAGGATCGACATATTTTTGTCTGGACTGAAGCGCTGAACTGACTGACATACCAACATTGCAGTCAGAGAACCATTCTATATCATGACTTAAATACAGAAACATTGTTGGCATTCATTTATATATTAACAGAATGATTAAACGGTATTGTAGCCTTATGGGAAATAACACTATTACAAATTTGAACGCTTAATCCAGCAATGTATCCTACATTATCTAAGACTGGTGAAACTTTCTGACCACCGCCTTTGACCAACTTTGTGCAGTGAGTGCTGACTTGGCTCAGGGAGTTACAGTGTACACTGCATAGTACCCACCCCCTTAAAACTTTGAGAAAAAAAGGTAAACCTTACATAATTTAGTTTACATTCAGTGTGTTTGTATTGGCTATTTATACATATCCCGAGGGAAATATGCAAATGCAGTCTGGGATTGTATATATTTATGAATAGTTATCAAGAACACTTTGTTAAGAAAATAATTTGAAAATGTATTTCACAAGAGGTACTTCCTACCCTTGTTTAAATCAGCAATTTCCAGCTATGCAGAGTACTCTTTAGCTTTTCTGATAAGTTTGTTGCTATGCCAACTGCTAACAATAAAGTGGCTGAAAAACATTTCTGACTCATCTGTTTGTATTAAGGCACTGTATGCTCCATTATGCCGAAAAAGACTGACAGCACATTTTGAAGGCCATATTACTTAAGGGTGGCTCTCAGTGCAGATCAGTAATGATTTCGTATTCCTACACACAAACAAACAGTCTCAGATATTGCAGGTCAATTTGTGATAAAAGCACATTTATATTGCACCTGCAGTGCACTAAGAGTGCATTTTATAAGTATAGGTCAGGGTTAGTATCAAGAAGCTCAAGTGCTATGCTGCCTCAAAACATAGGCTACTGGGCGTGGTCCTCAGATCAGACTTCGGCTTTTGAGTGTGAGGTGTTGTACAGCTTGAGTGTATGGGATGCGGTATGTTGTACGACAGTAGCAGTTTAAATAAACTGGAAATGATACACAATATTTAAATAAATATGCAAAACAAGCATCAACACTAACACCCACTAGAACAACCTTTAATCAAAGTTCAGTAGTAAGTCTTTTCAAACTGTAAACGAAACCTGCGTTGGCCGAGGTGAGAACTTCTGTCAGCCTCTGACTCAAAGGCTGTGACTAATTCCTGGAAGCAGTAGATACTACTGCAGAGAAACTAAAAAAAGTTCCAGGAGGAAAGATTTCTTTGTGTAATTTTTGAATCCGACTATAGTTAAACAGATTTTGTACTTTTGTACTGTACTGAACAGAGGCTCTGGCCCACATGGCAACACGAGAGGTGAACACTCATTCAAAACAACTTTTGCAATTGAAATCTAAAGATTTTTAAACAATAAATTAGTTTACATGGTAGCACATGAGGGTTTGACTAATAATCATTCCCATCCCCAAAGGCTCCCGTAACTAGGATCTACCTTTGATACAACCTGGGAAGAGGATATATTTCTTGTCCACTCAGCTCAAAGAACCCCAGCTATGAGCCAGAAAGCTATGCTAGCAAGATTGCAGTACAGTATGTTTAACAACAAGACAAGCTAGCTATCCAACCATGTCAATCTCCCAAAATCAATATCAAGATTTTCCTTCTTTTTTCTATACAGTGATAACAGAACAGGTGAAGACAAGTACCAGGACATATAAACAGCCAACATAGATTATATAAGGTTAGACAGCAGGATATGAAAAAGGCAATGGGGACAAAAAGAGGCTTGAAGAATCGTACAAGAATTACAACATAAGTTCCAACAGCTCGGTAGCAAATGAGGCAGAAGTGGGGTTTGAGCAAAACTTATGCCGATGGATAGTTCCAAACATCAAGGGATCAGGAACAAAGCCTTGGTTTCACGACGTGACAACAGATGAGCCAGAATCCTTCAATCCGAGGTGCCAGACCCATTAAATAACCGCTTAATGGTTAAGTGGAGGCTGGTATCTTTAGTGGGCAACCCCACTCCGGAGGAGGTTTGCCAATTCTGATGGACAGTCTTAGTTTGTCATATTATGTTTTATAATCGTTTCTTCTATGGTTAAGTAATGTTGGCTGAGCTCATAGTGGGCAACCCCTAGACCCTCTGGAGGGTGTTTGCTCATCCAACAGTTTCACTTTTATTTGTTTTTTTGTTATTATGGGTTCTGGATCTGGTGAACACCAGCATCAATCCATCACGCAGCACCTACCACTGACTAAAGCGACTTCAACGAACGGCCTATCCAGTCAGTTGTGTCTGACGTTCAGTATAACTTTCTCACTCTTTGTGTGGCTTGCTACTGTATCATGTATTCTGCATCTTGTGTTATCTCACCACGTGCAGCTGCACACAGGGACTGCTCCCTGCTATGAAAAGACATGCACCAAGGAGTACTTTGGGGCTAACGCCAGAGAATTAGCCTTTGCGGATATGCATAAAATCACTTCAATAGACAGAAAGGGAAAGAGGGAGTTAAACAAAGACATTATCTGTGTAGCTGGCATAGATTTCCTCGGATAAGACTGTCTGTAGACTTTTGTTTGAAGGTTTAGACTGTGGGTGTTTGGGGAAGCAATCATACCAATTACTCTGTGCGTGTGTGTGTGTTATAATGAACCCGTTTGTCTTAAATCTTTTGCTCATTCATAAAATATAGATGCTACAGATTCCCATTAGAATTGCGATGGTTATTTATTATTTCTGTGGGATGAATAATTCAGTTTTCGTTTTTGCAAATACAGCACTCAAAAAGATGAGAAGATAATAGCCGTCATTAACAGCCACTCTCTCTCCCTCTCTTTCTAACTCTCACTCTTATTGCTGATGTGACACAAAATATTTAGTTTTTCCACCCCTATCATAACCACTGGCCTGGGCCCAGTTTTGTACCGCCCAGTGAAAACTTTTCAAATGAGAGATAAAAGGGCAATTTTCCCACGGATCCTTATTTCATACATGTTAAACATTTTTGCAGGAATTTCACTTGTTTGGCATTTTGCATGGATGAGTCTGTAGCATGAGTCTGCAAGTTTCAAGAACAAGAGGAAGGGATGATTTAACCCACAATCACTTTCTATACTCCATATACAGAGTTGTGGGGGTTGGACCCCGTCACTCACTCACTCATTCATTGAAGGTTTCATTACAACTAACTTGCATGTCTGTGGATCGAAAGGAGCACAGGAGTTGGGGTCAGCCACCCAGTATCTTGTTGCTCTCAGACATTTAAATTAGTTTGTATACTGTTAAAGGACTGAGGATGCCTGGAAGCAGGGGAAAACTGCTAATCTGACCCTATCCAAAGTTCTAAAATACACCTACAAAAATACCTAAAGCAGCCTTATTTACACACTGTATCTCTTCTGTTTAACATTCGTGATTCAACTTTTTGGAATTATTTCTTGAGGTATGATAGTTAATTCCTCTGCCCTGCACTTCAGTAGCTTAGTTTGCCGGATGCGGCCAGTAAACACAGGTTTCTGGTGCTGGTACAGTGGTCTTGTCTCACTGTGATGACAAGACTTTGGGATGCTGAGAACATCCATTGCGCCAGGTTGTTGTTAGCTATCGGCTGTGCCACAGAGATCCTGTTCCTTTTATCCGTGCCCATGTTAACAGGTTGGAGCAGCCACACAGCCTGCTTGAGCAGTATGGATTGGCTGCGTGTCAGCTAGGGAACATCTAGATAGTCGAGGTCTTGCTTATTTCACTGCGACACATGCTTAGTTCGCCACAAAAAGAGACATTGAAATAGTCTTTTGTCGTATATATGATGTAATGTTGACATCAAACAGCATTTTACAGTTTCAATGTACTGTAGAATGTTTCAAAGGCATGAACAAAATGTAGCTATTTATGTTTAACTGAACACTTTCTGTTTCCATTTTGTTTTTGTGGACAGAATTAAATAAATTACATCTAGAATGAAATGAAGGCAAAACCAAATTTATGATGGTAAGCAATGCTTCAACAATGCTGCAGCAACAACAATATATGAGCAAATACCACAGTCATACGAGCCGTAGCAGTTTCAGTTAGTTAAAAGTCACGCACTGCTCGTGCAGGATGTCTGGCTTGGCCGTTAGAAACAGAGAGCCAAAGTGAAACTTTAATAACCAGCCTTACCATGTTCTGACTCAAGCTCTGTATTTAACACAGATATGAGTTTGTATCACACGCTCTGAGAGAAAACAAATAAGTGTATACCCCAAAATAGTAAAACTATTTGTTCGATAAACTGTCACGCATTGATGATGTCGTGTTGAAGGATGAAAGTACAAAATGTCTGATTCAACGGTCTTTCATTTCCAGCCTTATAAGTTATAACCTTCTAAAGTGTGTGTGGCTTTTGATATCCACTGTATGTCACAATCCTTTCCTTTCTATTGCTATTGTTAATGAAATACAGAAATTCAAAATGCCACAAGAATCTCCTTTAGAAAAACGAGATGAAAGGCTATTGTAGATTTTAACTCTGATGCTATGACAGCCGCAGAGACGCTTCATTCCTACTCTTAACAAGGAGCGCCAACAAAGACCGATCAGAGATACTAACATGGCATCAGTAACATGACTGTGATTTTCCTTTTGTTATTCTTTCTTCTGTCTATCTAAGTCTTACTCACCTCTTGGTTCTTTTGTGTGTTTGCGTCAGTATACGACAGATGAGTGGGGAATTGGACGTCTCAAAGAGGCCAGCTCTGACACCTGAGGTTGAATACTAACAACCACGATTCTCTGCCACTCTCTATCTTAACATTTTTACTTTCCCCATCTCACTACTTTCCTGTTTGTTATTCGAACATCCACTGTCAGTCATGTTGCTCCTAAAAATGTTAATGTTGGCTCTAAAGTTGCATGAAAAAAACTAGGGAAAACCAACCTTATATTATACTGTGCCATCACAGACACGCATTGGACGACTGGCTCTGATAATGTCTCAATAAAGAAATGATTATGGCTCAAAAGTTATAAATATAGAATATAAAATATAAAATAAAATATGCATATGTGGGGCTGCCGGTGGAACAGTGGTTAGAGCAGTCGCCCAATGCAAAGAGGCTGAAGGTCCGGTCCTTCAGGCACTTCGACCTATTAACATTGTTTATACGGCGATTATGGTCCTGTAGTCCAACAACTACACAATATGAATAGCAAAAAGAACCAAAAAAATCCATTCAGTCTAGCAGCCGTAGGCCTGCATAGAAATGAACAAGAGAGCCAACTGGTCCGAAGGCTCCTTTTGGCTCATACCCTCCATCCAATCTTCTCGTCTCCTCTCGTCTCGCCTCGTCTCACCTGCTCTGCGTCCTCCTGCCTCGTCCTCTTCCCTCACGTACTGTTGTTTACATTCAGACCAACCATGGCGTGGTCAGAGTGGCCCAGTGCAGCACGGGGGACGGTGTGAAAGGCTCTGTCTATTGTTGTGTTACAGTGAGCTAGAGTATGACAAAACACTGAATTAACTAACAAAACAAGTAAAAATAATGCACAGCAAAACACTGAGGCAGCCATAGGCGGCCCGATCTTAAGACAGGAAGGATATGGTGTGTAGGAAGGATACAGTGTGGGTATAAGTACATTTAAAATTTGAATAGGTACAGTTGGATAATCAGAGGTAGAGTTGTTCATAGATGTAGTTTACTGTGACTTTTGAAATGTAATAGTCCTCCAAAAAGTCTAATCATACTTTAGAATACAAGATATCTTGAGGCTGCACCTTTCCAAGGTAGGCAAATAAAATCAAGAGTCACAGTGTGGGAATTGATTAAATCATGTGGGAGGATGCAAGTGGACCGAACCAGTGTTTATTCCATCATAGCTAAGCAACCTTAGCGAAGCCTATTTCAAGATTTGGATTTCTACACATGCCTAAGCATTTCACCTCGGGCTGTAAGAGTGATAGCCGTAATTTAAAGAGTTTGGCGTTTGGGGTCTTTTTTTCAGCCTTCCAAAACAACAACAAAACCATCAAGAGCAACGGTGTAGGAAAGGATTAAACAGTGAGTTCATCTGCTGTAACATACTGTATGATGTAATTTTTCAGCCTGTTCTCATGCATTTTTTGTACATATAACAACTGAAAGTAATGCTGAAACTGAAGAACTGAAGAAAGCAATGCATTGTAATTTGTGTGTATTCCACACATTTATTTTGTGTGTATCCCATGTGTGTTGAAAGCATAAGACAAATCTCGGCTTAAGGAGGTAGGTTGGTGTGGTGCATCGGTTCCAAAACGCAGGACTTTGACCCGGGGCGAGCAGGGTTCGTTTCCAATTGCTGTTCATGACCAAACCACAACCTTTTTTCTAATCCTAATCATGTGTCTTTCTTACCACTGTCACCTTTTGTAGACATACCCGGTCACGTAATGTTAGTTTTGGTGCCTAATCCAAACCAGCCATTGCGGTCCACCTCTGGCTCGTTGCTATCTTGCTGTCCGTTCACCTTTTCGTAAGATAACATACAGCTAGACCGAATACAGCTTTTCTTCCGGTTAACCTTTGTCAAAATCACAACTTTTGTATAAAATAACGACCAAAACGGGTCTTCTTGGTAGTAATGTTACTTGCCGTCGCGAAGCTCTCCCTCGGTGCCTAATCAGTGCCCTAACACTCTTGTCACAGTGTAGGAAATGATGTTGCTATCGCCAGATGAGTGACAACTGGTCGACCGGTTTCTGTAACCAGTGTAGCATGAAAGCATAGTGGAAATAGTTAGCTAGCTAACTACAGACAGCAGGTTTCTGTACCCAACTGTAGAGAGGTTTTACTCTCTGTTTCTGTTTCTATCATTCTTCCATTGACTGAAAAGCCTGAAAATGTATCCCTCACTCGACGACAATGACAAGAAAGGACATGATGCTTCAAGTGGCATGAGTAAATTATTTATATTGTAGCATGTTAAAGGTTAATAGACCAAGGAGGGATCCCCTGCTGCACATCATACAAAATCTCACATCATCACTGTGGTTGCGGTTTGTCAAGGGCGAGTTGATCATGTGAACAAACGGGACACAATGTAAGAGGTCAACTTAATCAGAAAGTCAAATACTCTACATTATAGTATTTGTTTATAAACAAATCTGTTTTTGATAATGACCCATAATCATCTGTGAAAAGGTTTACAACATTTCTGAGTTATGCTGACCATAAATCACAGTTATAAGCGTAAAAAATAGTCAAATTATCCACACATACTTGGCCAATGAGGCTGATTATGACAGTACAGTACAGTACAGTGTGTGTGTGTGTGTGTATGCGTTTGTTCAGTGAGTGAGAGAGAGAGAGAGAGAGGGACAGGGAGACAGCGTGGAAATACCTTGTAAGTTTCACTCCAGCGCCTCTCATCCTGTCGCCTCTGCAAGGCCGGGTCACCTCAGGGTCAGTCCATTTCTGATTATCCCAGATGATTGGCGGCTCTGTCTGCTGCCATGGGTGAGTGCGTCGCTGTGACATCAAGCCTTATTGGAGGAGACCTGAGTTCAGGGGCAGGGTCGTAGGTGAAAGAAGACCATAGGAGGGAGATGTTAGTTTATGATTGGTTTATGAGTGACAGCCTGACCACCAGGTAAGCAGAGACGAATGGAACAAAGGGGTCAAGGTATCACCTGTATGTTGGATTAATTGCTTTGGGGATGGTAATAAAGTTGGTTAAAATTAGAATTTGCACCAGAGTCATCATCAATTTGTGTACGTGGGAGGAGAGTGTGACAAATTGATATGACGCTGCTGCCTGAAATATAGCATATCTTCATTATGAAAAAGTGCAAATGGATGAAATATACTTTTATGTAATTTAAAACATGTACAGTATATCTATTAACTAAAGAGGTAGTGATATATCTCGATTAAGTTATACTTAAATGTACTGATCAAGTACTACGTACAGTATATCTCCGATAAGTACATAAAAAGTAAACGGAAAGTATACTCTGCTATTTTTAGTTAACAGTATAATATACGTAAATATACACTATATATAAAACATTTTGTGTTGAATCTGCCATTGACAAGTTCTCCGCACAACCCTTAAACTGAAGCAGCTAAATGGAATTTAAAATTCACTAATTCAATCAGTTAGAAATGTAATTTTCTGTACGTGTGCACATAATTGGTGACTACAAAGAAACAAACTTTCTGCTAATTGAAAATCTGCTTCATTTTAAATTTCTTAATTTATTTCAGTACACTGAAAATGCAATATTGATGTATTTTCAAACATGAAAAGGTTTATTTGTGATAAATCATGTGCTAACAAATGGAAAATTTGAAATTCAATCAGATTAAATGATGTCATTTTTATAAAGGCAACCCTGCACTTTCATGCTGACTTAGGAGGGGAGACATTATGGTACAATGCCCTCAACTCAATTTGGAATGCTGTTGTCACACCAAATGCAAAGCAAGCATCAGTGCAAAATCAAAGTCAATGCAAAGATGCAAATAAAGACAAATTCACGCTGGGCGACTAAAATGACGCAAAACGTGAGTCATCGGCGTAATGATGAGTCGAGATATTTCAACAGGAGTGAGACATTTGCATGACACTGTGTTTTCAGTGCTGAACTTCTCCTGCATAGCATAGCCCATAGCCCCACCCTACTTTTGATCTGTTGATTGCAATTAAATCAAAGCCAAATCCAAACCTCAATTAGCACTGGAAGCGGCAGTCGTACAAACGGACTTCCTGTAAAGAAGAAATACACTGGGCTGTGTGGGCCTGCCAATGTGGACATAAACCCAGACATGACAGTGTTTGGTTTTCTGACATGACAATGGTTGATGATGAGAAAACTTGAAAATGTTTGGCGCAGCTGTACTCCACCATGTCTCGTGCAAGTAACACTAATAAGCAAATACGATCCCGGAGTCAAGCTCTTAAACCTAATGTGAGGCGAAATTTCACTTTGCTTTTGGTGTGAAGACAGCATAAGGCTATACGATCAATCAAACCTAATTTGAATGCCTTTCATGAGGATTATTGCAACTCATTAAGGACATTACAGGTAATTGACAACTGCAAATACAAACACTAAAACAACAGTGTCTAATATTTGAAGTGTGTACAAGTATGCGTAAATACAGGGTGTATTTTAAAGTGAAGAAGAGTGTTCATTAGTCACCTACCTTTGGATGAATAAAGGCTATATAAACTTTAATATACGTACATTTCAGGATCGCAAGCTTCTACAGTACTTACAGTGTAGCAAACAAGTGATGCAGCTGTCTATCCTTACTCAACCCCCTCTCTTTTAATCTCCATCCTCTTTTTCTTAATCATTCTCGCACTTCAGCCCTACTTTGATATGCTGCCTCAGATCTCCACCTCCACCCACGCTTCTCTTCTTTAAAGCCTTCATCCTCGTGTTCTTCTCTCTGTCTCTGCTCAGACTTATCCCCTTTTCCGCCTTTCTCTTCGCTCTCCCCTCTTCCTCTCACTGTCCACCTTCATCTCTGTACACTATTGCTCTCTTTTCCCCCTCTTTCAACCTCTCACTAATCAGTGTCTCATCCTTAAATGCTTCTTGTTACAGCTTGTGGGGGGGCTGAGCATCAGTGGGAAGTGAGCCTGAGGCCAATATCTCCACTCTCTCTCGATGGTCCATCTCAGGTAAGAATTCAAGTGCTGCTAAGGGCTGTTCAGATCACATCAAATCTGAATCTAACTTTGCCCCAGAGACTGTTTGATATAGTGTAATTATTATCAAAACTTCCTGAGCACACAGTCAAATATCACAGCCCTGAATCTGCAAAACTTTAGCACCACATTAGCACCACACCACACGTTTCAGTTGGAAAATGTAAATGTCAGATACAGGGGTGAAGCACCCAATACTTGACCCAATCAGTCTCTGTACCCCCCCCCCCCCCGTCACCACAAGAACCCCAGTCCCCAACCCTCCACAAGTACTTCCTATGATTAAATAAGGTTTGCAAAAAGTATCATGCTTGAGAGAACAATACTGTATGTAATCTAATAGTAGCTAGCTAACTTCTAAATCTACCGCTCCATGACCGTATTGTTTAGGCAACAAAGGGTGATGGTTAAGTTCACAGGTGAAAGTCCTGTGTTTTGGGACACATCCACTGCCCCCACTCACTACCTATCTTGTCTTATACTACATACCCATGATTTCCTGATTTCTCAGACCAGGAGGCAATTATCATTGGATATATGCAGGGACCATCTCCATGTTCTTTTGCCAATGCCTTGGTCACAAACGTGGGGAGAACATGCAAACTCCTCACAGTAGCAGTGCCTAAACAGACAGTGGAAGTCACAGAGCCACTGTGCCGCCCACAGAATGCAGAAAAATACTGCAAATAACTGCCAAAAAACTAGTAAGGAGGTAATGATGCACAGTATTAATGAGCTTCGGTAATCTGATGTCTCCTGCTTCAAAAGGCAGACTACCCAGTTATAACCGACCTGTCTGATGGCAGAGGTGTGTGGTTTTTTTGTAGCAGCCGAGTGTCATTTGCATGTAATTTAATTGAGGTAAACACAGTGGACAGCAGAGCGTAATGGCACTGTGTTTTGACAAGGCACAAATCAGAGGTTTCAGGTCTATCAACATATGTGTCCTTCAGAGATGTAATGAACTTAAAGAGAAACTTTTCACACTTTAATGCAGCTGTGAACAGCAGATACTGTAACACAGGCTGTTCCTGCCTTAACCACGTCAAATGTTATTTTTCTACGCAACACATCTACTAGCTGGAATGTGTTTGATTAAAATTGTTACATTTATTAACACATTACCTCGTCAACTTATTTCTGCACATATGCTGCAAATATTTTTTTTGCTGTTATAAATTACCAACTTGGCAACGGATTGACATCACAAAAAAAAGACTTGGTTGGGAGATGTCTATTCTTAGACACACATCAAAAATGTACTTTAATCTCTGTTTGTCTTATCACTAAGCAAAAGAGGCGTCAAGTGGTAATACAATAAATACTGTGCACCGTTACTCACCTGGCCCGATATTTGAAAGTGATGAGGAAAGATGCAGTCATGAAACTCTACAGGTGTGTAGTTGAGCTCAAAATGAAGACCG
Source organism: Echiichthys vipera (assembly GCF_963691815.1). NCBI lineage: Eukaryota > Metazoa > Chordata > Actinopteri > Perciformes > Trachinidae > Echiichthys > Echiichthys vipera. The sequence continues at coordinate 27,644,681 of NC_139834.1, read as the reverse complement.
AGTTTGAAAACGGATGTGATCCAAGCAAGGGGGTCAAAAGGAAAATGGTAGAATGCAGGGAAGGGGCCATTACCCACCCCGCGTATACAGACTTTTTTGATCAGGGGGGGCTAATCGGATTTCAGGGCCGGCCCACCATATCAAACATCTACTGTACTGAAAATATATCACCATGCTATAATATCAGAATAATTATGCTCATTTGAGTTTCCCTTAATTTTTGAGAACAAGGTAACAGCGGTGTGACTGGACCCAAATACAGACAAGGACACGCCGTAAAAGTACAAACAAATATTGAATATAAACAACAGAAACGGTAAATAATTACAGGGGAACAAGAAACTAAAGATGAGACGGTCGAGGGAAACAGGAACGGGGAAAACGACGGACGGTCAGGGAACATGTCAGGGAAACAGGAACGCGGGAAACAACAACGTTTGTTGTGTTTAACAATAACAATCAACAAGAGTCACGTGATCGCCTGGACAGAGATGGCAGCTTGAAGTTTCAGCTCCCGGCTCAACTTATTCATTTACTAGCTTTACCTGGGAAATATCATATTATAACTTTACTGCGAATTGTGTAAACTCTTTGAAAGTGACATGTCTCAAAAATCCAAGACCAAGGGTCAAGATGTGGACGCTATTGCGGAGGCTTTGTTGGCAAAATTGGAGCCTCGCCTCGCTCAGATTCAACATGTGGGGGAACACAACGAGCGAAAGCTAACTGCTATCCACCAGCAACTAGCAACGCTAACCGCTAACCTCAATGACGTTAGATCTGAAGTCGACACTCTCAAAGTCACTGCGCAAAGTAATTCTGAGACCCTGGATGAACAAGCCCGATCTCTGCGAGACTTGGAGGAAAAAATGGCAGAAATAGAGGACAGAAATCGGAGATGCAATATCCGAATCATTGGATTAGCAGAGGGGCTGGAAGGATCGAATGCAGTCCAATACCTGACACACTCCCTCAAGACATGGTTCCCTAAGCTGGCAGACGATGGCATCGAGATCATGAGAGCCCACCGAATATACAGAAACGCTACAAAGAAGTCAGATACCGCCCCAAGAACCATGATCTTCAACGTACTTCGTTTTACATCGAGGCAGGCTATCCTACGGGCAGCGCGTGGAGTGGAGCTGAAGGTTGGGGAGCGAGTTTTACGATTCACCGCCGACTACAGTAACTACACGGTGAAGCGTCGCCAAGCCTTCCGTAATGCCATGGATTCGGCTCGCAACAAAGGTCTGGAGTTTTTCCTCCTCTACCCTGCGATACTGAAGATCAAAGAGGGCGGCCGTTTCAGTTCGTTTACATCTGCAAGACAGGCTGAGGACTTTGTGCGTAAACGTCGGGCTCCCTCCCCTCTCCTTTTGGAGGAGAGGGCGCCCGCCTCTGAAGAGGATGCTTCGGATGCGGCTGGTAACGTACAGGATGATGATTGACATGTCGACCCAAGGACATGATATGCTCAGGTTTCTTATAAGGGTATTCATTTCATAACTTGAATGTTCATATTACCCTTTTGATGCTTAATGTTCAAAACCGTTGCAACAGCCCATGATTTGCCCATTTCCCCCTTGCCGTTAAATGATGCTGAGTAGGCTACACTCTGGGCTGTGTTGAGCCGTAGCAGTGTTATGCTCTAGCATGTCCTTACTCTGAATACTCTTAGAGCATTGTAACCAGGTATTTAGCTGGAATATTTTACCTTCATATTGTAAGTTGGGCCGGTTCCTCTCTCGCTGCCCGTTTCCATTGCTGGTCACAGACCTACTTTCAGTGTTTGCCGTTTGGCTTTATATGTTTTCCCCTTACGTGTATTACTCCCCCGTGTATCTCCGTCTCGTCTATTTTTGTATGTTCGCGCTCTACATGTTCCGTGTAACGTCAAATCACAATGCTCTTCTGAACTGTTCTGATGATGTAAAAGGCGGCGTTGACGCGTCTATTTGTGCGCACTCTCCGCTAATACGTCTCTTTTTTGACAATGGGTGAACTGACAACGTTAGTCTGGAATTGTGGTGGTTTAAATGCCCCTCATAAAAGGACTAGCACTCTAGGATTACTGAAAAGGAAAAATGTTGACATTGCTTTCCTACAGGAGACACATTTACTTCAGGCTGACAACAGCCGCCTGGCTAATAGATTTTACCACACAATTGCATCATCTTCTGCCAATACAAAAACAAAAGGTGTGGCTATTGTTGTTAAACGAAATCTCTCACTTAAAATATTGTCGACATGGTCGGATAATTCAGGCAGATTTGTGATTTCTACTGTGGAATTTTCTAATAGGAAAATTGCTCTGATATCAGCTTATGCCCCCAATAACTATGACAAAATATTTTACAATACACTCACACATCAAATGTTAGAACAGGAAGATTGCTACTTCATGGTAGGTGCAGATTTTAATGCTGTGTGGGACCCCTTGGTAGACAGGTCGGGTGCGAGGGCAACAGGGGATCAGGCGCAGGCCACAAATGCTTTGAGGTTTTGGGCCAATAATTTAGGGCTTATAGACATCTGGCGTGTAATGAACCCCACTCACAAGGACTTTTCTTTTTATTCTGGTAGGCATAAATCTTTCTCTAGAATTGATTTCCTCTTTGTGTCTCCCCATCTTTTCAACACTATAGAAAAATCAGAGCTACTTTGTATTGCACTTTCTGATCATAAAGGCGTTCTATCTTCTACTACCCTTGGGAATCTATCCCAACGTGCTGTTAGATGGCGTTTCAACACTTCATTATTGAAAGATGAAACTTATATTTCTCAGTTTATTACTGAACTTGATATGTTTACAAGCTTCAATGTTGGGTCAGTGGAGGACCCCAGGATTTTGTGGGATGCATTAAAAGGTTTCATTAGGAGCAATGCTATTCTATACTGTTCTAGCAAACATAAAGCTAAGTCTCTTCATCTTAAAAATCTTGAGACTGAGCTCTCCAGGTTAGACTCCCTACTACAAACAAATTTCACAGATCAAACAGACCTTAAACGGTCTTTAGTCAAAAAGGAAATTAATAACATTCTAAAACAGAAGTCAGAATTTCTAATTCACAGGACAAGGCAACGCTACTATTTTCAAGGCGCTAGACCTAGTCATCTACTTGCCATGAGAATCAGGGCCAATGATCACTTTGCAGATATACCTATGATTAAATCTGAGGATGGCGTCATCAAGACTGACCCTGTCGAAGTCAATGCTACCTTTCAAAGTTTTTATACCAACTTATATGAATCTGACGTCACTCTAGACAGAGCCCAGTGTGTTTCATGGTTAGAAAACCTTAACTTGCCCCGGCTCACAGCAGAAGATTCGGCCGCCTTAGACAAACCAATCACGCTAGATGACCTGAAGGAGGCAGTACAGAGTATGCAGAAAGGGAAATCCCCGGGTTTGGACGGGATCCCCCCTGAGTTCTATGTAACGTTTTGGGAACAACTGGGGCCTTACCTACTTGACATGATTCTGTTCTCTCTTGATAAAGGGGAACTCTCAAGGGATGTTAACACTGCCTTGATCTCATTGCTCCTGAAAAAAAAAATAAAGATCCTTCTGATTGCTCTAGTTATAGGCCGTTAAGCCTCTTGAACTCTGACCTTAAAATTTTTGCCAAGCTTTTAGCCCAACGCCTAGAGCCTTTCATGCCCAATTTAGTCGACCATGACCAAACTGGATTCATAAAAACAAGAATGGCTGCAGACAATGTTAGACGTCTTCTGCACATCATTGATGCTGCAGAGTCATGCGATACGCCAATGTCACTCCTATCTTTGGATGCCATGAAGGCGTTCGACAGATTGGAATGGCCCTTTCTATGGTCTGTGCTGGAGGTGATGGGCTTTGGCCGATCTTTCATTGGGATGATTAAAGTTATGTACTCTAATCCATCGGCACGCGTCTTAACCGGGCGTACATTTTCTTCTCTGTTTCCTGTCTCTAGATCCTCACGACAGGGCTGTCCTCTGAGCCCCGCACTGTTTGTTCTCTCGTTAGAACCCCTTGCCCAAGCTGTTCGTCTGTCCCAGTTGGTATCTCCTATAACACTGCATGACACACGTCATCATCTCTCTTTATTTGCAGATGATATCATGGTCTATCTAGAAAATCCATCTCAATCCATCCCCCATCTTCTCTCTATTTGTGAGAATTATGGCAAAATGTCAGGATTTAAAATCAATTGGTCTAAATCTGCACTCCTCCATTTGAATGAGGCCGCCTGCAACTCCAACATTTCTTCTTGCATTCCGATCGTCAAGCAATTTAAATACCTTGGTGTTGAGATTTTCCCCTGCCTAAATAAAATTGTTAAACACAATTACTTAGTAGCCCAAAATAACGTTTTGAAGGATATGGAAAAATGGGTGCTTCTCCCTATGTCTATCCAAGCCCGTGCCTCAATTGTTAAAATGAACATCCTGCCCAGGATCAATTTTGTCAGCTCCATGCTTCCTCTATCGCCTCCTATTGACTACTGGACTAAATTACATTCAGCCGTTTCTAAATTCATCTGGAAAGGCAAACGGCCGAGACTTAAACTGGCCACTCTTCAGAGGGAAAAGGAAAATGGTGGTTTAGCTGTTCCTGATTTTAAACTGTATTTTTGGTCCTTTGTTTTAAGACCTTTCCTTACTTGGCTTAATCCAGACATGCCTGCTTCTTGGCTTACTTTAGAACGCGTTATGACGAAACCATGGCCATTACAGGATGTTCTCTTTTCTAATATTTCTAATAAGCAGTGCCAACTAAGATTTGGGCCCATCATCTCTTATCTCATCAGGACCTGGCGGGTAGTAGAAAAGTTTTCTCGCATAAACTGTAACTGGCACTCACATTCCCCTGTATTTCACAATAAGTCGTTACTGATAGGTGGGAGTCCTATAACAGCACCGCATTGGGAACAACGAGGGGTTCATTATTTAAAAGATATATTCAGTGACTCTGGCTTGTTACCATTCTCTGATACATTCAATCTGCCACGTTCTACCTTTTTTTTCTATTTACAATTAAGATCTGCGCTCAAAGCATATGGTGTCCCCTGGCAAAGTTCCTTGCCTACTCATCCTATCCGTAAACTGTTTACTAGTCAGTCATCATCAAAAGGTATGGTATCTAGGCTTTACCACTTCTTGGTCATACCCAAACATATTGGCCTTCCTATAGAAAGGGTCTGGTTGCGGGACTGTCCTGATCTAAGCGAAGAATTTGATTGGGACGATGTTTGGTCCAGCATCTCAGAGGTGTCGCGTAATCCTGATCACCAACACATTCATTATAACTTCATCCATAGAACCTATCTGACCCCTGTAAGGATGCACCACATGAAAATAGTCAATAACCCTCTATGCACGTTTTGCCCAACTCAATCCCACGGCACCTTTCTCCACATGTTCTGGGCCTGTGGCCCTGTCTCTCAGTTTTGGAGTGATGTTGCATCTTGTCTGTCTCGTTTGTTCACTGTCAATGTGCCTGTTCACATGGGTGTTTTGATTTTGAATGACTTGTCGCCTCTCGGTGTTGCTGGAGTAACTCAGAGGGGAATCTATGCTGGACTAACCGCTGCCAAGAAGATGGTAGCTACACGGTGGAAGCCACCCCATGACCTCTCAATGCGGCATTGGAGCCTCACGTTTTTGGACGTTATATTCATGGAACTATCCACAGCTAGAGTCAATGGAGCTTCAGAAAAGACTTTGGACTTTTGGCGTAACCTAGCAGACTCTATCAAAGACTTGATGGGACACTAGAGCCTTTTTTGTTTCATTTTTAGTTTTTGTCTTGTGTTTTATCTTTATGTTTGTCTGTTGTGTGTGTCATGTTTGTCGAGTCTTGTCTCCCCTGCCCCTCCCTTTTTTCCCCCTATTTTACGTGATTTGTAATTCTGTTATAACAAAAATCATAATAAAAATTTGATCAAAAAAACAAAAAAACAATAACAATCAACAGGGAGAGCAAAACCGGAACGAACAAGAAACGGGAGCAAACCGACAAAGAGTTTACCAAGTAAAGGAGAACGGTCTGGCGCTGCATGCCTGTCACCTCTGGTTACTTATACTCAGTGATCAGCGTAACGAGCTGCAGCTGAGGTGGAAACCACACCTACCTGTTCCTGGACAAAACAACACACAGGGGAGAAACATGCAGGGAAAAACAGACAGAGGGAGACAAACTCACACAAAAGGGAGAGAGGAGGGACTGACAGACACGAATCTTGACAAGTGTGTTGCTACACTCAGTCATGATCCCAGTCGCCATTGGTGAGCACTTGAAAATGTCAAAAGTTGGGCAGGAGATTTTAAACATTGGTGGGTAGTTCTGTTCCATAACAGACAGTTCAGTCCAAAATGTGAGAAGAAAAAAAAAGCACAGAATCCCAGCTCCTTGCCAAGTAATGATTTAATCACTTGTACTGGGCACTATATAATGATAATTTTGTGCTTTGAGACACTACTTTAGAAAGTCTACACTTTGAACCATTAACATCTCCAGAGGAAGTGCTCCCCAGTTTTATGAACTTCTCCTGTATGACTAACTTAAATAACGAGAGACAGGTAGCTGTTGAAAACAAGCACCTGTCAGCAAAAACTCTCAAGGTAAATATAGGATACATTTTGAATTTCTGTCTACTAAAGCACAAAAACAACAAGTGAAAATGTCACCCAACATCAAAATGAAACAAATTTGCTCACATAAAACAGTAGCTGTTGATGTCAACTCTCAACACTGTACTTGTATCACCTTTACGGGTGTACAAACCACACCTCGTTGTCAGGCCTGGGCAGGAATGAGGACTCAGATGCGGAGGTGAATAGATTATGCAGGCTTTTATTCTAAAACCAAAACAGAGCTGCACTGAGCTAGTAAAACATAAAACAAAGCCACTCCGAATAGGAGGAGAAAAAAGGGACTCTTAAATAAGTTTCTCCAAAAAACAAAGCAAATCACTCTTCTTCAGAGGAAAAAACAGAAACACAAAAAACAAAAGCGTGACGATACTCAGACTCAAAGGCTGGGACAAGGCTGTGGAACGGGCTGGCCGTTTTCGACATGACAGACGAAATACTGTGGCAACGAGACAGGGGAAGACACAGACTATATACACATGGGGGGGGGGGGGGGCACAGATGGAAACAATCATGGATTAGGGGAGGACGTCAGACAGGTAACACAAGAGGAGTGGCAAGTTACCTGAAACGAGAGCAGACTTTTCAAAATAAAACATGAAATTCACAAGACAGAAAACCCAAAGACAGGACAGTCCTCACTGCGGTGTGACACTCGTCATTAAAACACCTCGATGACCTGACTTTTCCCTAAATCAAGACCCATTTCTTTGCTTGTGTGCTGACCTGAACATCCTCTTAGGGACGATTAAGTTTGATTCAACATGTTGCTGAAGTCAAAGGGGATGCATTTCTAGCAGCTTGGGTGCTTTTTGTAGTTGTTTTCAATTTGTTTGAAGCATTTTGTATTGTGCGTTTGAGCTCCAGCTGCCTCTCATTTATCCACTTGTGTTGCTCCCCTTTTATTGTGAAGGCACCTGCACTCTAAGTAGAGAAAATGGCCGTTGAGTAAAAGAGCACTACTTGACTTAGAGTGAGTTTCTCAAGTCATAGAGAATATTTGGATAAAATAAAGAGCAACAGACTGAAATAAATGTGAAGTATCTCCTTTCTTCTTTAGTTAGCTAATTACATTACACAGTCTTATTCTTTACTTGTGAACTGATTGACAGCAGCTGACTTTGCCTTGTTGCCTGGCAACAACAAAAGGACACTTGGAGCACCTCTGCCTGTGCAGGCTTTGAAAAATCAAGGCCTTACAAAACATATTCTGCCTATTGTGCCTAGTTCCAGCATACTGAAGAAAAGCAAAATGAAATCAAGCAAAGGAAATGTTGCTGTGGCATGAATGCGAGACTTGAATATGAGTGCCTACTATTAGTCCACATGCTGCCATCCAGTGTACGATCTATACCATCTGCTCACTTGAGAGGGTGGGGGTTAATAAGCCCTCAAAAGATGTACAGGCCTACGAAATGGCAATACATCCAATTGTCACACTTATGGGTCAAAATGAGATTTAAATCAAAAGCAAAACATACCACACTCGGTTCTAATTTATCACAAACAGCTGCGCACCACACTTCGATGGTGATGTCAGGAACTGCATGCATGCCGGCATCTTTGCTGGAGTTTAGACTCTCTGCCTGAGCCCAAGCCCAAACTTGGGTTGGTTTGGGCCCTGATTTCCCACCGGTCATGTCTGAGCTCCCCCTGCAACGCCCCCGTAGTTTGCACACTGCTCCTGTCCATAGACTGTATAAAAAAATGGATGTAGTGTCTCCATCGAGGTTCGTTCTCCCAACTTGATCCAATCGTACTCGCCTACGGTAGTCACCATCTTGTAAGACTTTGACTCCGCCTTGTTTCCTCCTACCAAAAAAGGGCATTGATGTGACGTTGGGGGGAGGGAGATACGTCCATCTGGCTGACGTACACCTCCGAGGAGAAGTGAGGGTCGGGGGCTAGCTGTCAACGAGTCAATGAGAAATTGCAAACTACTCCTAGTGGACACTCGGAGAACTGCTGTTTCTGGCCCTTCCTTATTGGATCAACCAGGAAGTCACTGTGGTGGGGGCTTGCGCCTATCTCACTTTGAATATAGAGTATTTCTAATAAATATGCTGCTGGTCACTCACACATTCACATACCGCAGGGCTTTTCCCGGGAAATGTCATCTCACAGGATGGTCAATATCTGATAACCTTTTTATGCTTGATCAGAATGTTTAACAGCAGCTGCCAGGTTAGGCAGCGCTTAAAGCAACATTTCTTTATCTCTTTTAAAATATCAAACGAAGGGTGGTTTAAAATTGTTTGCAACTTGAGGAGGGTAGTGATTGTAGTCGCCAGTGACCCAGTTTTATTCTGATAAAAAAATATAAAATCACAGAAAATTCTCAAACACTTCTGAAGCAGTGCGACACAAAAGTGCCCTGAGATAACTTTTGTTATGAACTGGCACTGTAAATAAAATTGAATTGAACTGAATGTGACAAACACATTAAAAACATTTAACCATGCATTTATCCAACAGTAAGTGGAAGCTGTGCTGTTAATTTTTTAACACATTCAGGTGAAAATAATTCCAGGAATTCAGCCTCCACGTATTGCATGTTTCAGTCAATACACACCCCGCAGTGACAGTCCAAGCATCACATCATCCAAAACAGCACGAGAGAGGTGCCTACATACAGAGAGCTAAGTGTGTGTGTCACATCGCCCACTCACTTTGTTTCATTGATCCCAAACAGCTGGTGTTGATGACTGTCTATGCAGCCACGCTCACTCACATTATCAAGAACAATGTTGCTCCTCCTCCTCCTCCTCCTCCTCCTCCTCTTCCTCTTCCCCCGTGTTAGTAGTTATCGCCTTCCAACTGAACATGAGTGTGAAAATGACCATGGCACGAGATGGTGATGGAATAAAGGGCGTATGTGTGTGTGTGTTTCTGTGCGTGGTTCAGTGGAGACAAAGGAAAGGGCAGCAAAATACCACAAAAGATAATAATATCTGATTGCAAACATGGATTTGATAAGAAAGTTAGATGATGTTTTTTTGTGTTTTTTTCTTATTTTGGAGCTCTGTTTTCTTATTTTGGAGCTCTGTCAAACTGCACTACCTGGGGTCAGTTGCATAGAAATAGGCCTAGACTTTCTCACGTTAAACAAGTTAGACACCTATATTTACCCGTTGCATAAAGCTTCCCTTAAGTGGCTGATGTAAGACTATATCTTCATAAAATATGGACGTAATCTCTGTGATGCCACCCATAGGTTTCTGAAGAGTCAAACTGAAGCACACAAGAAGACCAAATCACGTCACACCCTTTCGTCCTTTGGGCAAGTTACAGCCGATGTTAACTACGTCATGCTGCACTAAGCCGTGAATACATGCCTTTTCACTGCGACCTGAATACAGGGAATAAACATGCTGATGTTGCTGTTGATACATGCAATTATCATCCTTGTTACCATTTAATGATCACATTCAGTTGTAATGGAGCTGTATTTAAGCTGTGTTAATCTATAGCTAGCTGCTTTTCATTAGCTGTTTACCACTGACAAAACAGCAGGAGGCTTCATTGTGAAACAGCTATTGGAAATGCAATGTGTATGCCATACTCCATTGGAAGTGCTTATCTAGAATACAAATGGTTCTGAAAAACAAGATACAGATACACTGGGTGGTGTTTGGTCAGGAGGTCAGTTAAATATTGTTGGAAGGAATGTTACCAGAAGAAAACTCCTACAGTTGGATGTTACATGAGGAGCTGCAGGCAACGATTCACCTGTGCTTTGTTTGAACAAGCACAGCATCAAAACATCACAAGTGACTTTTTAACTTGCTGCAGCGTCCTGTGGAAAACCACTCTTGCCATTTCAGCACGTCTTGAACATTACAGTTGCAAACAACTTAGCTTGGCACGGTCATCCCACCTTTATTAAAATAAATTAGTGTTTATAGATGGCGGAAGTCTTAATGTTCAAGTCATGAGCACTTTAAAGAATAGATGATTTTTTTTGTATCATCAAGGTCACCCTTTAGGATGAGCCATGCTAGTGTGAATCTGAACTTGGGCACATCCACCCTTGGAGCTAAATGTCAATGAGGCTGTTCAGACCTTGCATTAACATGCATCTTTGGTGATCAGATCCCAAGTGGACATCTCCAAGTATGTCTGTTCACACTTGTGTCTTGAGTGACCACTTGTGAGCTGATATCTTGTATTTGCCAGGCAACTTTGTTGCACAGAAGTGGGGATATGGGTAATCGGGAGGGTGTCAGAGCACAAAAACACAGGCACATTGCTGATAGCATGGTAATAACATCCAAAACACTTCACTGTCATTGTTTTCTGTGACATGAGAACATACTTATGTTTCTTTTGTTTTTTTAATGGGTTTAATGAGTCTGCAAATTATCAAATATTTCGGTTTACGCAGAGGACGTCAGTTGAGTATGCCCCTGACACATTCGTGTTCTCACTGCTAAAAGAATGTGGCCATATGAAGCCCAGACAACCTCCGAATGTGGGTGCATTCACACTTGTACTTAGAGCTGTCAACTTGAGATCGGTGCACTCAACAAAAATTATAGCTGAGATAGAGGGGAATAAAACTAGCTTTGCATGTCATAAACTTTGGTCATAAAAATAAATAACAATTTTGACTTTGACTCTAAGGACCATGAATATCTAAAAATGAATTATTTGAATTATATGGCAATGCATACAATATTTGTTGAGATACTTTGGTCTGGATCATGTGATAGGTCATCGGAGCGACAGAACAAAGTGACCTTGTTTTCTTTGGCAGCAGCTACATTATCGGACAATGTCCACGGTTAGATGGTGTATTAAACACTAAAGCAAGATATAAACACCTGTAACAACTGTCCAGATTCCTGTGAATGAGCCAGACAGACTTTTCTGAACACACCAAACCTCTGTTTCTTAAGTCAAATGTCTTGAAGTTTATTGATCTAGCAGAATATACCACAGCACCAATAATGTATGAAGCCAGAAATAATTTACTACCAGGTATTACAAAAATGTTCTCTGATAGAGAGGGTGGTTATAACTTGAGAGGAAAGTTTAATATAAAGAAACTCTGTGCTCATGCAACTATGAAGACTATTTGTATTTCAATCTGTGGGGTGAAATTGTGGAATGATTGGATGAGGAGCTCAAACAAAGCAGAAACATCATTCAAAACAAGAGGTTATACAGGAAGGTGGTTTTCAAGAGGAAGAAGAATGTGGAAGTGCTGTAATGGTGGTAAAGTTTAGTTTATTGACACAGTGATGTACGTACATATGTATATACAGTAGGTATATATATGTATGTTTGTGTATGTGTATAACTGTCAGTGATTCCCCCTGGTTGGCAGCGTTGGGGGGGCAAAGACAAAAAAACTTAAAGGAATCATGGCTTTCATGTGTTTCCAAAACACTCTAGCGGGTTGCCTGGATGTTATTTTCTTGGAGTGCCAGCCGGTATTTAATCAGACAATTGAATGATCTGGTTCGTAATAAAAGTCAATCCCCACATGGATACATGAATCAGCAATAACACATTCATGAACACACTTCGACACAAAATCAGCAGAATCACAATTATGCAAGTGTAGGTGCAACCGGCGCCCAAAGATGATTGTTCATTTTCTGGATTAACTCGAACTGTCAGTTTGATTAAAAGTAAAACCCACAGCCAGCTGGAACAAAGACCTCAAAATGCCTTCACCCCCACAACAGGTCACACCCAGGTGTGAATCCTCCAAGGCACCCAAACTGTTCATTGGCTGAATTGACCCCCAGGTGATGACATCATCCGGGCCTATATAAAGTGGAGCCCCCCATCTCTCGCTCTCTTTCTACTGAATCTTTCTACTGAATCTTTTCTACTGGATCTTTCGACCGGATCCTCCTGCTCTTCTCCAACTCTACGCGTCCCTGCGGATCCAGGAGACCAGCTGCCCGCTGTCCCCTCGGCCCTGGACCTGGCCTATGGCGTGGGATCACCACGAAGGTTAACCAACCGGTTATCCTCAACTGAGCACAGCACAGACGATCCGAATCCTCTTTTGCCTAAGAGCCACAAATAAGACAAGAACCTCTTCACCACGAAGCTTCCTTTCTTCACCCAGCTGCTGGCATCAAGCAATGCGCAACATCTCCTATCTCATGGACTGGTAACTAATCACCAACTGGGCATTACTACATGTTATAGGACTTTATGAACGGCTAGATACCATTGTAACTTTGTCATAAGAACTGAGAGATCAGGCTTCCGGCCTTTGTGTAACAAAGAGAATGTTCACACCTTCTTCGAGCCCCCACCTCTTCTCTTTGTCTCTCTCTCTCTCACACACACACACACACGCACACACACACACATACACACAAACATACGTTTGCTGTTAGCTTTAGTTAGTTTATTGTGTTTTGTTTGTTGCATTTATTAATTTGTTAATAAATGTTTGTGTTTACCATACGTCTGATTATTTAATATTACACAAAGATGAATGAGCCAGCTTCTACTAAGAAAAGAACTTCTTAAATCCTTCAACTAATTAAACTATTACATTTATCGGTGTTTAACCCTTAATTAGTAGTTCAATATATTTTATGAGACTTTAATATTAGTTATCACTCCGTCTATGACGGTGGTGCCCCGAGGAACTCTGGTTTAACTAGAGTCATTTTTATTATTATCTTTGATAATTATTGGTGATAACTAATATTTCCTTGATTAACGGTAAGTTTATTGAGAATACTCAATCTCATAATCTGAACGTGAGTCAAGGCAATATATTTGATTGGTTCTCCGTGTGACGTTTTTAATAAATTGAAGTTATTAATTTTTAGTAATTTTTCTTTATTAATTTTCCTCATCAAATATTTCATTTGATAGTCACTATTGATCCAATTAAACCCAAATTACCTACATTGGTGCCCCGTGAGAGGGTTAGTTATGTTGGCTTGGCAATAATTCATAATTGTGTGATATTAATATTGGTCATATTTTTTGACATTTTACAATTTTTGGATTTTCGTCCAAAATTTTCCAAAAGTCGTTCCATTTAACCCCACTTGTCTTCTACAGGAGTAGACATCCAGCTGTACTTACAAACAAGTACAAAGTGGTGTTATTTGATTAATTCCAAATTTAGCTAAAGTGATTTGAGAATATTGATAACCTCTGTAAGCCTGATAGTTACCCTTAAGATTTTGCTATTGCTGCTAGCTATTGAAGTTTGGTTTTGCATTTGAATATCACATATTCAATGCAATTTAATGAGTCTTGTCATAAGTTGTTGCTAAATTAAGTGCTCCTTCCCCTTAACTCATAGCGTGCCCCCGGCCCTATGAACCCGAGAGTTTTAACTGTTGGAACTGCCTTGCATTTCAACCTGAGTGGAGATAGATAGAGCCACAGTGTGCTACCAGCCCTGTGAAATAAAGTTACATACCCAGCTGTTTCTTCCACGTGTCTCAGCTTGAGTAGTACTTTACAGATATAATTCCCTGACTGACGGCCCCGCATCTCAGTTAGTGTAAATTCTGGTCCCAGAACCACATGGTGCTGTAGTTGCCCCTCCCCGTGCAGGAAGCAAGCTACCCACAAAGTGTAGATCAGAGGAACTGTTGTTTTAGGCTAGTGTACTACCCAATTTACATCACAAGGTGTCTGCCAAGCAACACCAGAGCCAAAACAATTGCATTGTTGTACTAGACAACAAGTTTTTATCTCACCTTCCATTTTAAACAATGGAGAACCCATGTGTAGAGAATTTCATTTCTTCCCTAGCACAGAGCCTTAAACCTGGCTACCCTGAGTTCATTAACACATTGAACTTAAGTGAGTGCAGTAAAGAAATAGACTCCCTTCTCAGCGACACATCTAAAGGGTCAGTGTTGAAATGTTTGCTCCTGAACTTCCACCGGCAAATTAACATTGTCTGTCAGAGCAAAATAGCATTAGAAAAGGAGATAGAATCCCTTAAAGCTCAAAATGCTAATCTCATTAGTGAAGTTCAGATAGCAAATCACAAAGTCCTGCGTTATTTAGAAGATTTGCACTCAGCAGAGTCACAACTCTTCTCCCACAAAAAGGAATTGTTAGGGCTTAGATCAGAAACTCTTGCCCCATCAAAGTCATTCAGCCTTGCTGATTCTGGCCTTTCAAATTCAAATTCCTCCCTCAATGAGAGATTAACGCCCTCTCCAGAGCAGACCAAGGAAGTTCAGTCCTGCTCTACCTCTTCACTGCATCACTTTGAGAGTAATGACAGAGCTAGCATAGTCTTGCCTTCACAAACGGTGACCTCACAACGTCCCCGCCTTGAAGAGCTTGAGCTTCTAGCTAAAGATATGGACGTGTTTGATCCAGACAACTGCGATCATAACATTGAGGACCATTTTAGGGAATTAGATCAAAATCTAATTGACCTGCCCAATGCAACACAGAGAGAGAAAGTTAAACTTGTGTGGAAGACCAGCTCAAAAGCTGTCCGCAAAGTTATACAGTCTCAACCTGCCAGAGTCAGGAATGACTACAATGAGCTCCGTCATGCACTGACAGAAGAATTTGCTTCTACTGCAGACGAAATCGCTTCTTTGGTTGCAGCTAGTCAAATAAAACATTCCCGTCAAGAGAGTCCCAGAGACTATTACAGACGTTTGAGACACGTATACTTCCAAGGAAGGAATGCACCAGGCTTAGAAGAGAACCCAACTTTTAAGTCCCTGTACTTGCAGAATCTTCATCCTTGTATACGTACACACGTTATTCTTGAGACAAGAAAAGATAACCTCTCTCTTAACGAGGTTAGGAAAATAGCACAGGTGGCTTGGGAAACTGTTGTCAATTGCAAATCAAGGGAAACAACATCTGCTTCCAGCAGCTCAAACACCGTGAGGTCAAACAGACCTTCTGTCTCAGAACCCCACCCTCAGAACAGATCGAAAGGGGGGGACAAAACACAGCATAGGGACGCAGAGCGTAAACGCCATGTCCGCCAGCTGCCACGGGATAGTCATGCCCAGAGCAGGAGCTGTAGAAGGCCATACTCTGAGATCCTGGCCCAGCATAATGACCTGCCAAACCACTGCTCAGATGATGACCACAGCATCTCTGACCGCAGTTCAGAACCCGACAGTGACAGCGCCTCTGAGTGTCTTTCTGTACACGGCTACAGGCAGCGTTACAGCCCTGAGCCACGAGTTAAGAAGAACTTCAAACAACAGAGCTCCAGAGTCCGCTCCTCTCGGTTTTGTAGGTAACAGTCCTTCTGCACTGATAGTAAGATTAATGCAATCTCAGCAGCCTTACTTTTCTTACAGTTAAATTGGTAAACTTTGATTTGTTAGCAGCCGCAGCAAACTCAATAAGACCCAAATTGTTATTGGACTTAACACCTTGTACAAACTTTGCAAATACTTTTGGATCAACTCCTTGTATTTTGTAATAAGCTCACTGGTAAACACTAGTTTAGGACACATCTTGGATTGACACACCAATCATACAACTGTCCTCATGCAACTGACAGCTGCATCTCATCTGTATCTCAGCCCAAGTCATTTACATAACTAACACTTCTGTTCTCACTAACCTGAAGAGTAGCTGAGAAACAATGTTTATTATGTATTTCGTATAGTGCCATTGTCATGTTTAGATTTTGTTTTGTAGCTTTTGTTCTTGCCTAGTCAAGATATTAGTAGTGTTTAGCCAATTCCCAGTTGGTGAAATAACTGCCCAAAACGTTGCAAACACTAAATGAACTGACAAATGAACTCTGTACATCTATGGACTGTGAAAGATGCCCTTAAAACCGCACATCGGGTGCAGTCTCAAGGACATCGGGGGGATATGTAGGTGCAACCGGCGCCCAAAGATGATTGTTCATTTTCTGGATTAACTCGAACTGTCAGTTTGATTAAAAGTAAAACCCACAGCCAGCTGGAACAAAGACCTCAAAATGCCTTCACCCCCACAACAGGTCACACCCAGGTGTGAATCCTCCAAGGCACCCAAACTGTTCATTGGCTGAATTGACCCCCAGGTGATGACATCATCCGGGCCTATATAAAGTGGAGCCCCCCATCTCTCGCTCTCTTTCTACTGAATCTTTCTACTGAATCTTTTCTACTGGATCTTTCGACCGGATCCTCCTGCTCTTCTCCAACTCTACGCGTCCCTGCGGATCCAGGAGACCAGCTGCCCGCTGTCCCCTCGGCCCTGGACCTGGCCTATGGCGTGGGATCACCACGAAGGTTAACCAACCGGTTATCCTCAACTGAGCACAGCACAGACGATCCGAATCCTCTTTTGCCTAAGAGCCACAAATAAGACAAGAACCTCTTCACCACGAAGCTTCCTTTCTTCACCCAGCTGCTGGCATCAAGCAATGCGCAACATCTCCTATCTCATGGACTGGTAACTAATCACCAACTGGGCATTACTACATGTTATAGGACTTTATGAACGGCTAGATACCATTGTAACTTTGTCATAAGAACTGAGAGATCAGGCTTCCGGCCTTTGTGTAACAAAGAGAATGTTCACACCTTCTTCGAGCCCCCACCTCTTCTCTTTGTCTCTCTCTCTCTCACACACACACACACACGCACACACACACACATACACACAAACATACGTTTGCTGTTAGCTTTAGTTAGTTTATTGTGTTTTGTTTGTTGCATTTATTAATTTGTTAATAAATGTTTGTGTTTACCATATGTCTGATTATTTAATATTACACAAAGATGAATGAGCCAGCTTCTACTAAGAAAAGAACTTCTTAAATCCTTCAACTAATTAAACTATTACATTTATCGGTGTTTAACCCTTAATTAGTAGTTCAATATATTTTATGAGACTTTAATATTAGTTATCACTCCGTCTATGACGGTGGTGCCCCGAGGAACTCTGGTTTAACTAGAGTCATTTTTATTATTATCTTTGATAATTATTGGTGATAACTAATATTTCCTTGATTAACGGTAAGTTTATTGAGAATACTCAATCTCATAATCTGAACGTGAGTCAAGGCAATATATTTGATTGGTTCTCCGTGTGACGTTTTTAATAAATTGAAGTTATTAATTTTTAGTAATTTTTCTTTATTAATTTTCCTCATCAAATATTTCATTTGATAGTCACTATTGATCCAATTAAACCCAAATTACCTACATTGGTGCCCCGTGAGAGGGTTAGTTATGTTGGCTTGGCAATAATTCATAATTGTGTGATATTAATATTGGTCATATTTTTTGACATTTTACAATTTTTGGATTTTCGTCCAAAATTTTCCAAAAGTCGTTCCATTTAACCCCACTTGTCTTCTACAGGAGTAGACATCCAGCTGTACTTACAAACAAGTACAAAGTGGTGTTATTTGATTAATTCCAAATTTAGCTAAAGTGATTTGAGAATATTGATAACCTCTGTAAGCCTGATAGTTACCCTTAAGATTTTGCTATTGCTGCTAGCTATTGAAGTTTGGTTTTGCATTTGAATATCACATATTCAATGCAATTTAATGAGTCTTGTCATAAGTTGTTGCTAAATTAAGTGCTCCTTCCCCTTAACTCATAGCGTGCCCCCGGCCCTATGAACCCGAGAGTTTTAACTGTTGGAACTGCCTTGCATTTCAACCTGAGTGGAGATAGATAGAGCCACAGTGTGCTACCAGCCCTGTGAAATAAAGTTACATACCCAGCTGTTTCTTCCACGTGTCTCAGCTTGAGTAGTACTTTACAGATATAATTCCCTGACTGACGGCCCCGCATCTCAGTTAGTGTAAATTCTGGTCCCAGAACCACATGGTGCCGTAGTTGCCCCTCCCCGTGCAGGAAGCAAGCTACCCACAAAGTGTAGATCAGAGGAACTGTTGTTTTAGGCTAGTGTACTACCCAATTTACATCACAAGGTGTCTGCCAAGCAACACCAGAGCCAAAACAATTGCATTGTTGTACTAGACAACAAGTTTTTATCTCACCTTCCATTTTAAACAATGGAGAACCCATGTGTAGAGAATTTCATTTCTTCCCTAGCACAGAGCCTTAAACCTGGCTACCCTGAGTTCATTAACACATTGAACTTAAGTGAGTGCAGTAAAGAAATAGACTCCCTTCTCAGCGACACATCTAAAGGGTCAGTGTTGAAATGTTTGCTCCTGAACTTCCACCGGCAAATTAACATTGTCTGTCAGAGCAAAATAGCATTAGAAAAGGAGATAGAATCCCTTAAAGCTCAAAATGCTAATCTCATTAGTGAAGTTCAGATAGCAAATCACAAAGTCCTGCGTTATTTAGAAGATTTGCACTCAGCAGAGTCACAACTCTTCTCCCACAAAAAGGAATTGTTAGGGCTTAGATCAGAAACTCTTGCCCCATCAAAGTCATTCAGCCTTGCTGATTCTGGCCTTTCAAATTCAAATTCCTCCCTCAATGAGAGATTAACGCCCTCTCCAGAGCAGACCAAGGAAGTTCAGTCCTGCTCTACCTCTTCACTGCATCACTTTGAGAGTAATGACAGACCTAGCATAGTCTTGCCTTCACAAACGGTGACCTCACAACGTCCCCGCCTTGAAGAGCTTGAGCTTCTAGCTAAAGATATGGACGTGTTTGATCCAGACAACTGCGATCATAACATTGAGGACCATTTTAGGGAATTAGATCAAAATCTAATTGACCTGCCCAATGCAACACAGAGAGAGAAAGTTAAACTTGTGTGGAAGACCAGCTCAAAAGCTGTCCGCAAAGTTATACAGTCTCAACCTGCCAGAGTCAGGAATGACTACAATGAGCTCCGTCATGCACTGACAGAAGAATTTGCTTCTACTGCAGACGAAATCGCTTCTTTGGTTGCAGCTAGTCAAATAAAACATTCCCGTCAAGAGAGTCCCAGAGACTATTACAGACGTTTGAGACACGTATACTTCCAAGGAAGGAATGCACCAGGCTTAGAAGAGAACCCAACTTTTAAGTCCCTGTACTTGCAGAATCTTCATCCTTGTATACGTACACACGTTATTCTTGAGACAAGAAAAGATAACCTCTCTCTTAACGAGGTTAGGAAAATAGCACAGGTGGCTTGGGAAACTGTTGTCAATTGCAAATCAAGGGAAACAACATCTGCTTCCAGCAGCTCAAACACCGTGAGGTCAAACAGACCTTCTGTCTCAGAACCCCACCCTCAGAACAGATCGAAAGGGGGGGACAAAACACAGCATAGGGACGCAGAGCGTAAACGCCATGTCCGCCAGCTGCCACGGGATAGTCATGCCCAGAGCAGGAGCTGTAGAAGGCCATACTCTGAGATCCTGGCCCAGCATAATGACCTGCCAAACCACTGCTCAGATGATGACCACAGCATCTCTGACCGCAGTTCAGAACCCGACAGTGACAGCGCCTCTGAGTGTCTTTCTGTACACGGCTACAGGCAGCGTTACAGCCCTGAGCCACGAGTTAAGAAGAACTTCAAACAACAGAGCTCCAGAGTCCGCTCCTCTCGGTTTTGTAGGTAACAGTCCTTCTGCACTGATAGTAAGATTAATGCAATCTCAGCAGCCTTACTTTTCTTACAGTTAAATTGGTAAACTTTGATTTGTTAGCAGCCGCAGCAAACTCAATAAGACCCAAATTGTTATTGGACTTAACACCTTGTACAAACTTTGCAAATACTTTTGGATCAACTCCTTGTATTTTGTAATAAGCTCACTGGTAAACACTAGTTTAGGACACATCTTGGATTGACACACCAATCATACAACTGTCCTCATGCAACTGACAGCTGCATCTCATCTGTATCTCAGCCCAAGTCATTTACATAACTAACACTTCTGTTCTCACTAACCTGAAGAGTAGCTGAGAAACAATGTTTATTATGTATTTCGTATAGTGCCATTGTCATGTTTAGATTTTGTTTTGTAGCTTTTGTTCTTGCCTAGTCAAGATATTAGTAGTGTTTAGCCAATTCCCAGTTGGTGAAATAACTGCCCAAAACGTTGCAAACACTAAATGAACTGACAAATGAACTCTGTACATCTATGGACTGTGAAAGATGCCCTTAAAACCGCACATCGGGTGCAGTCTCAAGGACATCGGGGGGATATGTAGGTGCAACCGGCGCCCAAAGATGATTGTTCATTTTCTGGATTAACTCGAACTGTCAGTTTGATTAAAAGTAAAACCCACAGCCAGCTGGAACAAAGACCTCAAAATGCCTTCACCCCCACAACAGGTCACACCCAGGTGTGAATCCTCCAAGGCACCCAAACTGTTCATTGGCTGAATTGACCCCCAGGTGATGACATCATCCGGGCCTATATAAAGTGGAGCCCCCCATCTCTCGCTCTCTTTCTACTGAATCTTTCTACTGAATCTTTTCTACTGGATCTTTCGACCGGATCCTCCTGCTCTTCTCCAACTCTACGCGTCCCTGCGGATCCAGGAGACCAGCTGCCCGCTGTCCCCTCTGCCCTGGACCTGGCCTATGGCGTGGGATCACCACGAAGGTTAACCAACCGGTTATCCTCAACTGAGCACAGCACAGACGATCCGAATCCTCTTTTGCCTAAGAGCCACAAATAAGACAAGAACCTCTTCACCACGAAGCTTCCTTTCTTCACCCAGCTGCTGGCATCAAGCAATGCGCAACATCTCCTATCTCATGGACTGGTAACTAATCACCAACTGGGCATTACTACATGTTATAGGACTTTATGAACGGCTAGATACCATTGTAACTTTGTCATAAGAACTGAGAGATCAGGCTTCCGGCCTTTGTGTAACAAAGAGAATGTTCACACCTTCTTCGAGCCCCCACCTCTTCTCTTTGTCTCTCTCTCTCTCACACACACACACACACGCACACACACACACATACACACAAACATACGTTTGCTGTTAGCTTTAGTTAGTTTATTGTGTTTTGTTTGTTGCATTTATTAATTTGTTAATAAATGTTTGTGTTTACCATATGTCTGATTATTTAATATTACACAAAGATGAATGAGCCAGCTTCTACTAAGAAAAGAACTTCTTAAATCCTTCAACTAATTAAACTATTACATTTATCGGTGTTTAACCCTTAATTAGTAGTTCAATATATTTTATGAGACTTTAATATTAGTTATCACTCCGTCTATGACGGTGGTGCCCCGAGGAACTCTGGTTTAACTAGAGTCATTTTTATTATTATCTTTGATAATTATTGGTGATAACTAATATTTCCTTGATTAACGGTAAGTTTATTGAGAATACTCAATCTCATAATCTGAACGTGAGTCAAGGCAATATATTTGATTGGTTCTCCGTGTGACGTTTTTAATAAATTGAAGTTATTAATTTTTAGTAATTTTTCTTTATTAATTTTCCTCATCAAATATTTCATTTGATAGTCACTATTGATCCAATTAAACCCAAATTACCTACACAAGCAATTATCAGAGCCACAATGCAAAAGGTCCAAATAATGTTCCCCAACAGACACAGTCCAAAGTTAAATCCAAAATCACTTTTCAGTTTGAAGCACAACAAAATAAAGAATTTCAGTTTTTTTTAATTCTGGTTTAGTTGTTTTTTGTAGGATTGAACCCTCTTGTCAAAATAAATAATATAGTAAGTAAAAGTATCTCTGATAAGTTTCAGTTTCGTTTTTCCCATTAGAAGTGGAGCCTCTACCCAAACAATTTAACAAACGATCTTTGAACAAGAGAATCTCCAACGCTGTCAGTTTTCTGAGAATTGTAAACACGCAACCATGTAGAGACAGAATTCACATGCTGTCGTCCAAATAAGATCAATAACATAAGGTTGTTTAGTTTGTTTACTAAAAGGACAATGTATAGAGCTGCTCTATAGGAAAGGGATCCTTAAATGACTTCTGTTGTGATCTGATACTATTCAGAAAATACAATTAAATAAAATTAACTTGACTTTCAAGGGGGGCGGGGTGGAGGGGAATATAATGTTAGGGGAAACACTGAATGTATAATATAAGGATACAATTACAGATTATGATTATGAGATTTATGAAATAGATGTAGTCTCTACGTCGATTATTTCATGTTGATCTAATCATTCTCGCCCATGGGAGTAGTACAAAGCATAAAAAGATCTGTGTCATATCAACTGTGCAGTCATATCTAATACATAAAACACACATGAATATGAACATGTAAAGACATTAACTCTCCCTCTTAACATCTATGTCTTTCCATCACACAAACCCATACCAATAAAACACACTTCCCTGTCCACTAACTAATGCATGTTATGAGGGCTGCTCCTCTCCCTCTCCATCATTAATGCTCATCTGATGTTTGATGTTCGGTGACTGATCAATCCCAGTGTGTCAGAAGCTCCACAGATATGTCTGATTAGCACAAACACGCATGCACACTCTCACACCCTGTGATTGACATTTCACTGAGGCTAATGAAGGAGACATCTCACTGGCGGGAGCTAATAAACTCATTGACAGGGCCAGCAGGATGAGCTATTTAACACATCTGATCCTTCTGTGTGGGCCAACGGCACTGCAGGATCCAGATGATTATTTTGGATACACGTCAAGTTCACTTTTTCACATTTTCACAAAAAGTCGGCTTGCATGCAATGGCAGCTAATTTATCCCAAATGGGATCAAATCCTTTCTGTGGATAAAACAAAGAGAGAATGGCAGATCTACATATGCATTTATGTGTGGAAGAAGACCCATTAGTGATTATTTTCTATCATGTTTAATTATTTGTCAGGACAAAAAGTCAAAGGTGAACTAAAGTGGTGCTGAGAAAAGCTCGGAGGAGCAGATTGTTACTAAAATGAATGATACGTGGTCCACTTTAACTGCTGGTTTTCCCCGACATTACCTTCCATATACAAAGTCTGCAGACTTGTGCTGGTCATACGGACTCACAAACAGTTCCATCATACCTAATTGAGGTTTGCTAGGTCTGGCATTCCAGCATATGCATTTCCTGATATATTTCAAATGGTGGAAGTCAGTGCCATAGTCTTTTTGTTCCTATATGGATAGCAGATTTCCTTCTTTATCACTCTGTGCTGTAACTGTCTTTTGAACTTTATTATGTTCTGACTTTACTCTCCTCATCCATTCAGTCCATATTGGACTGGAATGTGGCCCAACAAGAGTATCCGCAGTAGGCAAGCTTGCTATGCGCACTTTCCAAGCTTACACTTTTTTTGGGCTGCACATAGACGGTCAGCCTGAACCCTTGCAGACATGGGCGGATAACATCAGGATGACGACATTAACGACTCATTGACACGAAAAGTATAACTGCAGTTTAAGTGAGTTGATTTGTTGTTAACTTTGGGGTCAAACCCTTAACTTTAAACAGCTGATCGCTAGTAAAGACAAGAGGACTTGGGGCTTTAGGCTCACTTTCACTGCCCCTGGCCATGTGCATGTGTATGTGTGTGTGTGTCTGTGAAATTCCAACACAGACAGAGAGATAAGAAAGGTGATCTTCACTTCATAAACACATTTTCGTGTTTCATGTTCAGAAAATCAGAAGACGTGAGGAATATCATGCATATGCAAGGAAGGGCCTCGAACCAAGAAGTTGTGCTTCAAAGTTGACACCAACACCCCAACGTCACCACAGCACCCCCACTTGATAGAGTTCTGCATTTTTGCTGTTCTCACTGTTTTGAAGTTGACGGGGCACAGTTAGATACAGATGATGTGTTTTTGTGCACCAGTGAGTTTGTTTATGTCAGCACTATCAATGAAATCTTATCAAACCACATTCATGCAGATCAGCGTTTTTGAATGTAAAACTCTAAATACTGTAATACCTAAGAATGTTTTTTTCTATAGCTTTTGGCCCCAAACTTTAACTTTGACTGTTGCTTACTTCATCATGATTTTTAATGTTGAAGAGATATACTTGAGGGGCTTAACGAGTTTTGCCTGTATGTCCACAGGTTTTTTAACACATCATATGTATGAATGGATAAAGGAAAATGTGAGTGTATAAGAACAATGTTATTATGGCATTCTAAGGCTTCAGCTCAACTCCCATCATGCTTTGGGTGAACACATTGAAAGTGCAGTGACCTTTTACTTTACCTCAAAAAATATAGTTTAGCCAGCTCAGCTTAACTGTGTCTCATCTAAACCAAGGTTTATATATAATTCTGATGTCTTATCATTTAGATACTCTGCCAAGACTGTTTGGCCTGTTTATAACCTGTCTGATTGTCTGAGTACCGTATTTTCCGCACTATAAGGCGCACCTAAAAACCTTCAAATTTCTCAAAAGCCGACAGTGCGCCTTATAACCCGGTGCGCCTTTTATATGGACCAATATTGAGCCACAACAGGCCTCGCAACTACGGTAAGCAGCCACAGACTCTATTTTCCCCCGTAGAAGAAGTAGCGCACGGTGCATGTTGAGATATACGACTGCGCGAAGCGTGCCGTTTCATTTCCATTTGTGTGTTTGTGTTAAGAGCCCAAAATGGCTCCTATTAAGAGACACGCTTACGACGCAGAGTTTAAACTCAAGGCCATTAGTCACGCAGTAGAACACGGGAATAGAGCAGCAGCCAGAGAGTTTAACATGAACCAATCAATGATGCGGAAGTGGAGGAAGCAACAAGATGACCTCCCCTAAACTGTTTTGTTGACATTCCCTTTAGCGCAGCTCCATCTAATGGATGCAGAACGTAACCCCACCCTCGACTGTAGCGTCTGTTCTATGCACCTTATAATGCGGTGCGCCTTATATGTGAAAAAAGTTTCAAAATAAGCCATTCATTGAAGGTGCGCCTTATTATGTGGTGCGCCTTATAGTGCGGAAAATACGGTACTTTCATTTTGTAACCAGTTTAACTTTGCTTTGTGTGTCAATCTTAGCAATCATTCTAGTTAGTACAATGTTAATGCCCTCACCAGATCCAGAGAGAGAACTTCAATGACTGGTTTTAACTAAGACTGATAAAAGTTGGGAAAGTGTGGGAGTAACGGTTGGGGAGGAGGAGTTGGAGGGGTAAGAGATGAGGAGGAAGGAAATGGCTGGCATTAAATATGAATGTCCCCCCCCCATCCATCCCCTCCCCTTAGTCCGTCCATCCATGAATCCATTTCACATCCAGTCCACCATACTGCTCTCATTTGACAAGCCCTAAACATCGATGCATAATTCACTTACCACCTGCACGCTCACGCTCACACACACACACACACACACACACACACACACACACACACACACACACACACACACACACACACACACACACACACACACACACACACACACACACATCACACATCACACATCACACAAGTAAAGTTGAGAAAAACACATCAATAGAACAATGATAGCTCAAATGGTAGGGTTCATCATGTCGGGAGAAGTTTTTATAAAGAGGGCTAGATAGCCGCTGAAAAGGGAGGAAAGCCTCATGATAAAGAGAGCATATAAAAGGAGAGGGACGCAAAGACAGAGTCAGAGAAATAGAAAAAAAGGCAGAAATAGAGAGAAGAAGAGGGCAGATCAAAGCTGTTTTTCTCGCTCTTGATTTGGAGCAGCGGGAGGTTGTGCAGTGCGAGCGGCTTCGTCCCCAGTCATAGCGCTCTAGCTTTCGTGTCGTTCGGGGAGCTTCACTGTCCCCCCTTGGCTGTATACATGCCAGCCAGCCAGGCAGGCAGCCTGCACAACCAGGCCAAGCAGGAGAGGGGAAAAAGTTTTTCATCCTACAGTACCCCGCTTGCTCTCTTGCACGCTCTTGAGTTTTTTTTCATCCTCACTTTCTCCGCTGTCTCCAGTAGTTTATCCTTCTTGTCTGTACTCCAAACTCTCCTCTCTCTTTATGAACTTTCTTTTCTTGAAATCAATGTTTTCTTTTTTCATATATATATATTTTTTTTTCATCCAGGAACTTTCTTTCCTCCAAGGACAAGTGTACAGCACACTTGCAAAAATGTATTCGCAGCCAAACACTTTGCAGCATAGCGGGCGGAGGTGGTAGCGTTTGTTATAAAATGTCTAGGTGTGTGTGTGTGGTGTGATTAAAGCTTCATTGGCTTCTATGCTTCGCTGAGCTTCTCTTCCCTTTAACTCTTCCTCCCCTTCTATTCCCCCTCAATATTTCTTTTCATGCAAAACCATACAGCAGGCTGTGAAACAGGAGGTTTTTTTTCTTGTACTCTTCAAAAGACCAATTGGGGGCAGCCAACAAAAGGGTCCTCTAATAAGCTGCCTGCATATCACAGTGGAGGGTGAGTCCCACGTTGCATTGGCGGAATGATTAAAAGTTACCTGTGCCAAATGATTACTGCTGTGGTGCCCCGGGTTCAGCTGCACTGAATGCGAGGCGGCCTTTTACTTAGCCAGCACTGTTTAATTAAAACACAGTCAAATGAGATTTTGCCACAATAAGGGACGATAATGGGTCAGCTAACTGATAGGAAGAGCTTTATCCGTTCTCATTAACCACTCCCTTGATAGCATTCATGTAATGGAGGAGTCCATCACCACATCTCATTTGGGAGGGAAGAAAGGAAGGAGCGAAGGAGGAGGAGGCGATGGCAGAAGGAGGCCAGTACGTTGGAAATAATACAATTAAGAAAATGCTAACACTTTGAGAGGTATTATCCCCGGAGGCCTACGTCATGGGATGCACTATAGTAGATTTGAAGAGAATACATCACCACCAATGCTCTATTTGCTACCATATATTTAGCTAGACGCCCAATCTGCTGACACTGATAGGCCCAAGAGTCATTGTCTGTCCAGTTGACACTTAACATTACCCAATCTAAATCAATAACTACACACGGTAATTGTATATCAGGAGAAATATAGAATGTCATAGGGAGTATACCAGTATGACTTTCCTTCCATAACATCGATCGAAAGGAATTATGTCCATATTACACAATTTGACCTCATAATTTCCATCCAATTCAAGGCAGGGCCAATCTAGAACGTAGCATGGCATACACTGAAGATCAAAATTAGTGAATAAAGTATTAATACTTGATTTTTTCTAAAATACTGTTGTTTTTTTTATTGTTCAGAATTGAATAGAATATCTGCTGTGGCTATACCACTGTTGTCCTAGCATGTTTTTCATATAATAACAAAGGTGTTTTTGATGTGAAAAAACAGTCAGCAAAATTAGAAAACAGTAACCATTGTGTCAGAAGGGAAGATCTAAACATTGTAGACAGTGTAGAGGCCCTTGCTTTGAATGACTTCAGCACATCTGCACCCACAGGACATCACTAGTTTCTCACACTGCTCTGGTTTGATCTTGGTCCATTCTTCATGCAATCTCTTCCCCATTTCTGTAACTGTAGTGGATTTCTTAGCCATTACTTTATTGCCAAGGGTTTAGATCTGGTCTCTGGGCTGGCCATTTTACTGTTTAAATATTCTTAGCTTCAAGGAACTGCTTAACCTGTTTTGTAGTGTGACAGGGGGCAATGTCCTACATGAAAATTGCAGCCGATTGGGAGACAATTGCAGTGAATCTATTGTATGTTTCCGAAGGAGGTTCACATAAAAATTTGCCATGTAGCACCCTGCCATGTAGCTCTACAAGAGCCCCAACTCCTGCTGCAGAAAACAACCCCCAAATCATAACACTTGCTCCTCCAATTTGACAAACTGACTTCTTTACACACTGGTGTAAGACTGGTTTCAGTCTTTCCCCAGTCCAACGGTAAACATTATTAACATCAGACCCAAATAAATTGACTGTGTACTCTCATCAATGAAGTGCACTCTGGGCTAGCTCTCCTCTGTCCACACAATATGCTCCTCAGCTGAGAGGTCTGGTCACTGCAGAGTGGACTTTCAGTCCAAAAAGACTTAAACGGCGAGATACTGTGAGCTGAGATAGATCCTTGCCCTCCGCACTGAACTGGCGAGCAACTCCAGCTGCAGTGTTAAACTGATTCCCCATTGAGTCTTTGCATGAGCCTCTCCTCCATCCTTCTCTGGCACTTGTTTAACATGAATGACCGGCCTTTTTGAGGGATTTAAATTAATCTGTGTCCTTGTAAAGTTTCAATATTCTTGAACTCACAGACTTGGAATGCCTAACCTCTGCTGCAATTGCTGCGAAGGTCATCCCTTTGGCCTTCATCTGGACAACCTGCTGTCGCAGTGTTTCAGTCACCTTAGAGCAGCTGGCCATCTTGCAAAGTAACCAGGAGATTTGCCAGATAAATAGGGTGTTTCCAACATTTAAGGAAATTGTCACCAGGTGCCAGCATGACACCACTAGCTGGGAGGTATCTGAAAATGTTCTCTAATTTTGCTCACTACTTTTTTTTACAAAATAAAGTTTTTTGTTGAAGTGCCTTGGTTATTTAAAAAAACATGATAAAACAGCAGTGGTATAACCACAGCAGATATCCTATAAAATTCTCAATAATAAAACACAACCATGTTTCAGAATAAATCTAGTATTAATAATTTGTTCTCTAATTTTGATCTCTACTGTATGCATTTCAGATGTCAGACATTCCTGCTTTCGGCTTTTGACACCCAAAAGGATTGTGACTGGCTTAAAGAAATACCATCAAGCTAGAGGGTTTTTCCCCCCTTTTCCGGAAATGATATAAGCGGTGCAACTGCAAGACAAGACAATCAGAAACCAGAAAAAGCTATTAATGGAAGGCTATCTGACTATGGTGCATCACTCGCTTAGAAGCACAATCGGACGCATCTGTTCCTTAACATAGTGGAAGAGTAAGAAGAAGAAGAAGAATTAGTAACTATTTTGGTCATGTCTGCTATTGCACAAAACGTGGCCACATTTGTGACGTTTGTGACAAGGGCGCAAAATAGGTTTTGAATGGGTCGCTGAATGCAGCGCACGCAGGTCAGAGGTAAAGTAGCATGTACATTACAAAGCATGTGGAATAAAAAGTCTTGCATCTGAGAGTGTTTCTGTGGTCATACATCTGTTTTTCAGTAACTACAAGGTAAGTGAAGCTAGCACTTTAGATAACTCATGTTATGTCAGATCCACCCAAAACATCACAATCTCCGCACAGAATAAAACATTCTGTGTTCATTCTTTCAAATCATCTGACCCTTGAGACAGCGCTTGGCATTGGCCTCGGAACACCTCTCATTCATAGAACAGCTCATTGTGTACACATGGAGGGTCACTTATGACTCTGACCTTGGGCGAATACTTTGAACAGGGATAAATGAATGACAAGAAGGTTTTGCAGCTTTGTAATTAACAAAACAACGAACACTGAAAGGCAATTGTGTTGCAAGGGTTGATGGGAAGATTTTGAGAATGGGGATGTTGAAAGGAGAGTGGAGTGAGTGGAGGAGGCAGCCTTGAACATGAACTGCTTAGAGAAATAGAAAAAACTACACTGTGATAAATCCACAAGTAGTTTAGCCCTATATTTTGTAGGGTGCTTTTACTAGTTTCAGGTTTGTTTTCACTGCTATCTGCAATATCTTGAAATAAAACCAACAGAGTACACTCTACAGTAATATGAAGTTTATCTGTAGTCAGTAGTAGTCAGCCAAGATTTATCCAAATAGTATTTGTTTCTTTTTCTATAGTCTTCTAGAAAATTCACCAAACTTAGACATTGCAATGTTTAATTACACTGAAAAAGTGTAACATGCATTTGTTCATTCAAACTACTTCTACTACTACTTCAAACCC
Organism: Echiichthys vipera; assembly: GCF_963691815.1. NCBI lineage: Eukaryota > Metazoa > Chordata > Actinopteri > Perciformes > Trachinidae > Echiichthys > Echiichthys vipera. The sequence continues at coordinate 27,614,415 of NC_139834.1, read as the reverse complement.
ATAACTGATGCCATTTAAAACAGGATACAATTATTGATTTGATTGTGAAACTCTTTCTTTTTGCATTTAGAGACATCAATGATTTGATTTATACTGAACTAAATATACGTCCAAAGGACCCAAAACAAAGTTTTTGATTTCTCTCAAATGTTCCTTTTTTTCCCTTCATGACCTGCAGGTTATATTTTTAGTTTGAGTTGAATGTAAATTGTGCATGCCCATTGCACACTGCACAGTCAGAGCACACACACACACACACACACACACACACACACACACACACACACACACACACACACACACACACACACACACACACACACACACACACACACACACACACACACACACACACACACACACACACACACACACAGAGGGGTTTCCATTTGCATTTGAATCTGAACTTGTAAACAATTGACTTTTTATTTTTGCACTTAACATCTGTTGGAAAGGCTGTGGCTGCAGACACCAGTGCTCCCTTGCGGCAGAGATGCACAGCTGTGCTGCTGAGCAGAGGAAACATGCTAGTGTAGCACCCTGCCCTATAAAGTGAGGAAGAACTACTTGTTCGGAATCACTTTTGATATGAGGATGGGCCCTGGGTTCTTAAGTTTTGGTGTGCGATGCCGTATTAACCTGTCCTAATAAAATGTAACTAATGACAAAACTTATTCTTCCAAATCCAACTAAGAATAAACATGAATTCCTCCAAGTGTAACTTGTCGATGTTATATTAATAAACTATTAAACACAAAACAAATTATTTCACATGTTGTACATGGTGACAATACCTTTCCTAGAAGACTCTCAATATCAGTGTAACTTACTCACTACTACTATTACTTACTCACTTTCCCTGAATGCAACACACTTTTCAAAATCTCACATAAACACTTGTGTGCACACAGTAATATCCAATGAGTCAATCCAGTGTGTTTGTAACTGTTTGTACTCACAGTCTGTCGTCAATCAGTTTGTGTGCTGCTTATCGGGAATGAGGTTGAGGGGATGAATGTTGTGAAGGAATGAAGAGAGAGAAAGGAAAAAAAGAACCCGGGAAGAACTGGTCACTCATAATCGTTCATTTGGCTTCTGATAAAGAGACTTAAAGGAAAGGTAAAGGTCTTGTCCTGACTCAGTACTTCCAAAGGTATTATCTATAGCCTGTATGTAGTTTATACAACTAGCATCAGGGATCGACCACTGAATGGGTTGGATGATCTCCATGGCTGGCTCTTTAAGACTTTCGACAAGCCTTTCGTTTTTTCTCTTTTTCCGAGCACTCATACTCTTCAGCCATAAACCTTGCCTGATCCAACCAGCTGCCTGAGCTCTCCTCACCGAGTGGAGTGGGGCTGATACCTGAAAAGGTTCTCAGACAGCGACAGTTGTTACTTTCACTGGATTTAGGTCTTTGCCACAATACTTCACCAACAAGCATGGATCATGGATTCAGGATTACTGGTTTGTTCACTACCACTAGGGTTTACTGTTGAGATGTCTTCCATTGTTTTCCTTCATCTCGGAGAAACTAAACTTATTTCTCTAATTTAGGATGAGCGGATGAATGTTGTGAAGGAATGAAGAGGGAGAGAGGAAAATAAGAACCCGGGGGAGGCTGACTTGTCACACAATAGCCGCCGTTAGCCGGGTGTTATGTGTGTCCTGGTCTGGATCTCTTCGGTGCGCCTCAGTATGCCCATGTCCCACTGATAAACTCTGGCATTAGGCATTATTCGGTACGATAGAACATGCTACATTGTATGCGTCATTCCTGACTTGTGTGTATCCTGTCTCTCTGTCGTTGTTCCCTGTGAGACCCGGATGTCCCACCCCCTTAGCCTGTTTGATTGGATCCAAAAAGAAAGTGAATGATGAAGTAAATAATCCACCTTGTTCATGCTTGTGGATATGTTATGCTAATGCTGGACGCTGCCACCGCTCCCTTCTCCCTGCCAACTTGTATGTAGCGAACACACTATACACTGGTCAGAAGTCAGTGGCCTGGGGGCTGAGCGAATTTAGCCCAAATTATCAGCAAATCAAGGAGATGTGCCACGATGCCTGTCCCTCACTACGCTATAAAGATGAATGGAAGCTTGCGCGGCTGAGTTTGGGCTGTAGAAAACGATCCAATCTATACATACCCTGATTTCTTGTGACCAGTTGGTGCTGTTGCTGCTCTGGGTTCCACCAAAATTCACGAAAAATCTGTCCAAGGTTTTTTTTCAACAACCCTTTTGTCAATGTTATTATAAAAGACAGAGATGGCTTCAGCCCATTTATACCAGCTGTCCCTGCTCATAAGAACCATAATTCTAAGTTTGAAATGATGGGAAGGTGACATCTTCTAATAAAATCTAAAGATAAACCCTCCGTGTGATAAAATACTGTTTTATAATTTTAATTGTAGTAAAAATATAAAGCCAGATGGAGTAAGTAGTAAGTGGGTAAATGGAGCAGACTCATTACGATGTGATCCTCCCCCACGGTAGCTGTTTCATCAAGTCAATTAACACCGAAAGCTCAGGCCTGGACACCCTTGTCAAGTGTCTGCAGCGGCTAAAACACACACACACACACACACACACACACACACACACACACACACACACACACACACACACACACACACACACACACACACACACACACACACACACACACACACACACACACACACACACACACACACACACACACACACACACACACACACACACACACACACACACACACACACACACGGCATATTCAATACACTATGTAGCTAAATTGATTGAAGCTTCAGTGAAGGGATTTAGGAGGTTGATGCTTTACTTTATTAGTAAAGCAAGTTTACTTTGTAAGTAATTCAACAGTTGTTAGATTGACAGAGATCTAGTACATAACTGTTATATACTGTTATGTGTGTGTATGTGTGTGTGTGGGGGGGGGGGGGCGATCCCAGCTGACATCGGGCGTGAGGCGGGGTACACCGTGGACAGGACGGCAGTCTATCACAGGGCACATAGAGATGAACAGATACAGAAAACCATGCACACTCGCACCTACGGGCAATTTAGAGTCATCAATTAACACATGCATGTCTTTGGACTGTAGGAGGAAACTGGAGAACCCAGAGAAAACCCACGCAACCAGGAACCCTCTTGCTGTGAGGAGACAGTGCTAACCACCACACCGCCTTGCCGCCTTTTTCAATTATTCGATGAATCTAATGTATCATTTATTAAGCGAAGAAGAACATTGATTTAAAGACCTCAACAAAAAGTCTAACTGGAGAGATGATGAGATGCGGGAACTCCTGTCAGTAGGGGCCGACGCCAAAACCATTAGACAAATTGAAAGAAGGGCAAGAGACATGGTTGTTTATGACCAAATTAAGAACTGGCTCTGTTAGTGCGGTGTAATCATAATCGTCATGTCCACGCTCTACCCAGCACCACCCATCGCCTAAACCCAATGGAGCGTTTCCAGTAGCTGAGAATGCATGTGACAGAGAATCTCCTGTTGTGTGCTGTATGTGTGGAAGAGAAATCCAGACTATCTGATTCTCCTGACATTGTCAGGGGTTCTTAAGTGAAAACAGATTATGGGAAAGTTTGACCAATGCAATTGCTGTTCCTCTGGGTCCAATGGCAACATTTAAACACCACCAAGAAGCATATTGGTTTCACCTCAAATGACCTATTAAAAAATGTGGATATAACAATCTAAACTACAGGCATAAATGGGATGTAGGTAGTGTACGTGGTGGGACTGCACTGTGGTCCTTGTAAAAGAAACCTCACTGACACTCCCTACTCTCCATCCAGGTTTCACTATCAACTCTCCTTTAATAGCAAAGGGGGAGTGTTACATAAGATCCTGTGTGCGGGTAAATGTCACAGCAGCAACAGATTTGTCATACAGTAAGTTTAAGATGAGACATATGTAGTACGACTGTAAATAAGTCTGAACAAGGTGAAAGGGCTGGCTGCTGCCACTAATGCTTAATAGATTCACATCAATTAGATTTTTAATTAACTGTATATCTCACTCTACGTTGCTGCCAAGACTTACACATTGAAGGTGTTGGGTGAAAACCACGTATCTCCAGAAAGTCTGCATCCAGGGAGCTGAAGCATGACAGCATGTTTTAAGTCTTGTATAAGTTTTAAAAGAGTTTGAGCATGAGAGGTTCATTGAACTCAGGAGATCAAATCTGAAAACAAATTCACTAAACTTCGAGATACTAAGTTTTTACCGACCAGACACGGGCCTTCACACATACGTGTACTCAAGTGTTCTGCCCACATAGTCACAGTCACAAAAGCCTGTGATACACATTCACACTTACAGCCAGCTGGGTTACATCACAAGTTTTACGCTCCCTCACAAAACTTGCCCTAGAACTTCGATGCTACACTGTCAGCACATTTCTTTAAAGCAGAGACGACAGGACAGCCAGAGGGCCGTCAGCTGCTTCATTAAGGATCTCAGCATTTCCAATTACAGAGTTAAAATGTTGGGTTAAGGGACAGAAAGCTGAAGAGACAGAGAGGAGCATGCAATGGGGGACAGGAAGTGCGTGTCAAAGAAAGTGAGGATGAAAGAACAAAGTAGAGAAAATAACTCCAATATTATATATTAATATTACATCTTACAATCTAATAATTCTGAAATCAATCAAATGCTGAGCTGGTGAGATAATCAGAGTAGCCTTGGTATAATGATGATTACAAAACACTGATTAAAAAACAGTCTTAATAACTCAAACTATACGCAAATGTTTGATATCTTGGTGTTTGTGGAATAACAGCAGCTGTTTCTTGCACCGAGTTTGCTGCATGCTTAATTTCGCCCACATGGATTTTAACAATTAAGAGTCAAGCCAGTGATGGACATTCAGTAATCTCTGCTGTCTGGCAGAAGACTGCTTCCATCAGTGCATCTCATACTAGAGGAAGTGATCTAAACCTGATAGCAGGTTAAATAGTTTTCAGTCAGGTTTTAGATCCGGACGTGGACCTTGACTGGTGGCACAGGGTGGCACCCGCCACCATGGCGAACTGATTTCCGCCCCACCAAAGTGACTAGAGGAGATGGTGTATCCTTTCCGTTGTAACGACTTTCTTTACATCCGTCCAAAATTCAGTCTTTCAACATGAATGAGGACAGTGATAGTGAGATACTTGCTACAGCCGAAATAGCTGCAGGGTAATGAAATTGCATAAATGTAAAAATAAATAGTCAATAAATAAAAAATAGGAGAGCAAATATAAGAAATATGGACACAAAATGAGCCAACACGAAAAGGGTTAAACCAGCTTCATGGAGTTGAGGAAGTTGAATGAATAAATGCATGAGAGAAAAAATTAAAAATGAATGAACATAACTTTTCTAAACCGTATAACTGGTAGGAGCTACATTCAGGACAGTCACAGCTTCCGGATAAAGTTCATGATTAGAAAGAGCAGAAAAGGGTAAAACCCAAGGCATTATCCCTATAAATACCATATTATATTTTAGTTATTCTAAAATATATTACGCTAATTTGTGCACAAGCCTATCCCAAAAAACTACCTTATCAGGGCTGTACGCCTATTTAAAAAAAAATATTTGTTTGGGGCGGCCGGTGGCTGAGTGGTTAGAGCAGCCGCCCCATGTAAAGAGGCTGGAGGTCCGCGAGGCAGCGGCCGCCGGTTCGACTGTATACATGTTAAGTATTATTTTTAGGTGGTAGCACTGGCGGTAGCGAGTAAAAAAATTGTGGCCCATTCCTTTGTCAGTTAAAGCTGCAGTCGGCAAGTCTGGCAGATCGAGTTGACTCGGTCACATTTCAAATGTTTACAACTATCATGCCCCTCCCCCACTACTATCGAGCTCCTCTGCTTCCTCCCATCAAGTGCGCGTCAGTGCACGTGCACCGGATTCCTGTGAACTACTGTGATCTAACTATGTATGTATCCATCATCTATTTATGTATCTATTCATCATTCATCTATCTATTCATTAATCTATAACCTGAGTTTTGGCCAGATACACATCCCTGCAAGAAATGTGTTTAGTAACGTGGTGCCTTTTAAAAATCAGACTCCCTGTTATGTAGGGGGTCTTTCGGGAAAGCTTTTCACCTGCCTCCAGACTCAAATGGAAAAAAAAAAACCTTGTTGAGGCTACCGGTTATGTGGTTTGGTGCCGATATATTCTCTTTCAAAAGTTTTTTTTCCTGAACTCTAGTCGTCAACATGCCGCCGAGATGAAGAAGTAGGTAACAATTTATGCTATAAAGGTCAATCTCTTCACGAACATGACAAAGTATCTTTGACAACATAGGCCCATGTTTGGGAAATTAAGTTTTTTTTAGTAGCTGTGTTGAAATGGTCACTACATACTTGATGCATTGCTTCTCTGTCTAAAAGAGACACACGTCCTTAGCAACCTATCACACTAGTCCGAGTGGACTAAGTTTTAGTTGCAAATGCCATAAAAACTGTCACACTGTACAGCCCTGCTTATGCATGCCAACCCAAAGGATGGAGAAACTGCTGGACAGAGATCTTCACCTTTGTGGGATTTATGTGGGATAAAAAACAAAAACCACCAGTATACACAAACAGCCCAGGGCAGACTGCACTTACAGAGAAGATGAACTGTTGTATTCTTACACCATTCATATGCAGCCAACAGGCAACAACCAATATTTATATGCAGATGATGCAAGAAGTAGTGGAAAGTTTATTAAGTGTATGTAAACGAAAGGTTGTGGAGGTCAGGCTATGGATGGCTGTACAATAAATATATTTCACACCAGCAGCAAAGTCACTGACATCGTTATCATTTAATCATAAATGTGGTCTTTCCTTAACCTAACGTAACAACCAAGTTGTTTTAGTTGCACCTAACTAAGTGGTTCTGTGAATTTGGTTACTGAATTGAGTGAACTATTGTGTCCCACACAACTTACCAGGCTCACAAAACTCAGATCAAGCTGTGAAACTAGGTAGTGCTGATCAAAACTCAATCAAGATTATGTTACTTGTATTGCCTATTTCTCTCCTGTGACACTGTTTGTGGCATTTTTTCCCTTCCTCAAAATGGAACAAGCACCAACTCAGCTTGTATGTGTCCCTGTCTGATTGGTTGTAGGTCACGTTCGGTTCCTCTAATTGCTTGTAGGTCTATCTGATTGCACCCAGAGGCAGTTTGGGCTGCACCATTGATAAGGCCCTGTGGAAATTGAAAATGATCTAATAGGCATTTTACGAATTAGTCAGGAGACGCCAGGCTAGTCCGGAGTGAATGTTAAACTTATGCTACGAAACAAACTTACTTATTTTGACCAATACCCCCACAGTTTCCTAAACCTATACAAGATGTTTTGAATTAAAAAAAATTCAAGTTTTGAATTGGGGGCACAAAAGGTGAAGCCAAAGGGACCCGATAAAGCATCGTACATGACAAGTAGGGAATGAGAATGGGTTGCAGCGCTTCAGAAATGTCAATATTAAACGTAGCTGTGGTTTACAGTAACGTACAATGTCAATATTTCATTCTGGCAACTGGGTTTGCAAGGAAAACAGACCAAGCAGCAACAAAGTACCACCCGCTGAGATAATCAGGGGTATAAACGGGGGGACCAGTAAGAAGGCTGTTTCAGGAGTAAAAATTGGGGACTCTTACATTTTGAAAATCTATTCAAATTTATTCATTGATTTTTATCTCAATCTGTGTCAAAATACTCAAAACTGCCTGAGTGGTGGTTCCTGCTACAGTAGGGGTCTACATGACCACAATCTGCCATGATGACCCCCCCCCCCCCCACACACACACACACACACACACACACACACACACACACACACACACACACACACACACACACACACACACACACACACACACACACACACACACACACACACACACACACACACACACACACACACACACACACACACACACACACACAAAATGACCAGCAACACTGTCGCAGTTGGTATTCTCTAAGCAAACGAATTAATTCAGAGTCCATGGAAACATCTTCTCATGGAGGCAAAAAAGATTGAGATCTGCGTGATGTGGCACAAATCCAGGAAAGTAGGCCTACATTTTCACTTTTCCCAAAGTTTAAGACTCAATGAATGTACAGAGCCAGTAGCAGAAAGGATCACAAACAAAGTTAGGAGTCTGTGCTGACTTTCACAGATTTTTACATAATGTTGTCTCACTCCTACAGTACTGCTCTCTCCAACCTTGGCGTTGCTTGAGAGCAAATGTACAATGGTCCCTCTCTGCCCTTCCACCTCAGACCACAGAATCAGCTTCAATCAGACATACATCCATAAAGTCACATTTCTATATGTGCGTGAGATTCGAAGTGCATTTGTGGTTATTTTGGCACTTACCTGTCTATGCTGTGTTTTTTTTTCACAGAAGCAGCCACAGGTTAATGTGGTGATGGGGGCTGGCGGCCTAGGCCAGTACGCTGGCAGTACATTTCCAATCCAGCCTGGCAGAGAGCCTGGTGTTGGCAGCATGCCTTACCTGGCCAGCACAGCAGAGCAATGTGGTCCAAATGCCCACAGAGCCCTGAGCAGCTCAACCTCACATTACCAGCCAGCTGATTAGCATTGACGCTTTGATATAAAGAAGCACATACTGTCGTCCCTCTGTCCCATTCACTCTGCTACTTTCTTTTAGTCAGATTCTTCAATTGGCACAATAGAAGAGGAATCTTAGAGTAATAGGGCACAAACCAACAAGTGAAGTATCAATAGTACGTAAGTATACAGTCATCTGAGGTCATAGATTATTTACAAGACAGAGTCTGCCATTGATTATTTGCTTATTCACAGGATATTTTATAGTGCAGAAAGATTAAAAGAAATCATTGTGCAGAATTGCCAGCATGTAGTAGTATCTCATTTTAATTGTGTGCACTGTGTGCAGACATCCTGCAACAGCCCTGAGTTTGGCCATAAGTTATATATATAATAATAGAAATATAGTTTATGGTTTATTTCTCTCGCCAAGCAATGTCTGCAAGTATTCCTCTTCATCAGTAAGGTAAGGTTGCCTGAGAGGCAAAACTCAGAGAAAACAAGTTTGCAAAGGACTCACTGCTGCTTCTAAGGTGTATTGCTTTGAGTGCATGGTAATAACTGGGGGCGATTCAGACACGCTCAGCATTGTGTGTCTCCTCTCTTATGTGGACTGTGGTGGCTGGACAGCATGAGAACAATGTCCAAAGAGACCTGTGAGGAAAGCCATTAGGACATGTCATTCCAATCCAGAGCGGAAAGTACAGCCACATGAACTGATAAATCCAGTATTCCACATTGAAAAAGACATACTAAAATAATAATATGTTATGTTGTAATGCACTTTGATCACTAAATAGGACTTTGACCGTCACTCAATGTATCATGATACAGGGGATTGACTGTCATCTCCTGTACAAAATCACAGCCAAAAAAAGACAGTAAGCAAGTAAACGAGAGCCATTAAAACCGTGTATGTAATGAAAGCACTTCTTGTCCGTGTCCGTGCTTCTGATTCTCTGTGAGAGATAAAATCTACATGACTGACGGAATCAACGGCACAGCTGTCAGCGTCATTACAACTCATTCTGCCTGCCTGTGTTCCCCCGCTTTGAATCTGAGCTCAGGCATAGACCGATGTCTCCTTAATTATTTGGCAAACAAACAAGTTGCTTGTCATCCCGTCTTAGTCTATCTCTTCATCTCCCTCTTCTTCATTCCCTCCTCTGTTGGCAGATTGCTGAATAATGGAGCGGCTCAGTCTAGTAGCCCATGTGTGGCTGTGTGAGAGTGTGTTGGTTTTTTGATCATGCTAACATTTATATTGTGTGTATACAGTGTGTGGTAGATAGTGGTGTGTGTGTGTTAGTGTTGATGCCTGAGGGTTGTCCTGGAGCTAATCTCTAGGGACCGGCTCAAATACCCACTATAACACACACACACACACACACACACACACACACACACACACACACACACACACACACACACACACACACACACACACACACACACACACACACACACACACACACACACACACACACACACACACACACACACACACACACACACACACACACACACACACACACACACACACACACACACACACACACACACACACACACACACACAAAAGATGGGGAAAAGGGAAAGAGAAAGTCAATGAGAGACACCGATCCCCAAAAGATACTCCAATACATTATTTAGCAACAGTGCCAAAATATGAAATATAAATATTAATAGGTCATTTTCTTTATGTGAATTACATTAAGTCCCCTACATCTGTAGCTCTAAAGTCCTGCATGCCTCTGGCGCAAAATCACCCCATGGTCTTTTTAGGCAAATCCATTCAGCAAATAAGCCATGTAGACTATTTGTTTTGGTGTAATAACAATTAACGGAGAAATTCCAGGGAGTCGCTAACAGTCGCTAACAGCCAGCCTTGGCTAACACTGATTAGCTCAGGTTATTAAGGTGAGCGCATTAAAACAGCGTTTTTAACCGCTAATACTGGTAGTAGGCCACCAGTCAAAGATGAATAAAGCGTGTCCAAACTCTTGTAGATCTCGTGTTTACCTTCTGAAAACCTGAAAACAACAGCAGTCTGTTACACTTACAACACACAGGCCTCCTGTGTAACAGCCAGGTCCAGACGCAGCAGCTGTAATGTACAATCAATGTCCAGGTGTGCACTTAACTTGCTAGTTGTTTTGACACTTTTTTTTACATGTTGCATTTCTTGCATCCAGGTGCATCATATACACATTAGGTAGGTTCGCGCGGCTTGCAGGCATCATGATCACGTCGTCTATCAACGTTATTATTAAGTAGCCATGTGGAACACGCAATCTCTTCACAAGACCATTCCATCAGATCTTACAGTATATCTACCCTGTTTAACCCAAGTCGGCACCTATGCACGGTCCCATTATGATTTACAGACATTTGTTCGCTAATAATCTTGTTAATGCTGCATTTTGCTTAAGAGCACTGAGTAACGAATATTTTTGAAGCATTATTTGGTCACAGCTCGGAGTACTGAGTCCAACAGACTGCTAACCAATCTTTATATCACTGTAAAACTTCCCATCACAGCTGCGATTGAAGAGAGGCTCCTAGCTACCTTCAAATTATACACTCTCAGATTGAGTTGAATTATGTATAACCTAAACACTAATATCTGTCTTTCCTACAACACATAATATGTATCTTGGAAATGCATATTTATAGCTCTTACTCCAAACAATTTAGCAGGATGAATTTTTGTAATGCTACCAAGTCGGCACCCATTATGTTTTACAGACATTTGTAGTTCGCTAATAATGTTGTCTTTGCTGCATTTTGCTGAACTTTCACTTCCCTTTGTAACGTGCATCAGGCAACTCCACACACCCTCAGAACAGCCTAATTAATCCTTAAATATTATCTCCTACGTAGGAGATAGACTACGGTTTTGGCCAACAATGACAATTCACCTTGCCTTTCAGGGCTTCCATATTACAGGGCTTCCGTTTCTGACTTTTCTCCACACATTTACTTATTATTTTTTATTATTATTATTATTAATATTAACCACACACACTGTAACCTTGAAAATGTTTACGCGTGGCAGGCACTTTATCAACCCATAACTGATTAAAAAGTTGAAATATTTCAGCGTCATTAAAAGTAGCACTTGAAATTTTCTCAACAGAAACTCGTGAAATGTGCATCAGTATTTGAAGTATGTGGCTGCATCAAAGTATGTCACTGTATTTTATTGTGCCTTTGTTTTGCATGACTGGGCCTTATAGGTTTTTAGTGTCTCAGTTTTACTGTCAGCAGTACATAGAAAATAAATCAAACTATTTACAGGGTTATTTTGCAAATGTATGAGTCACAAATTGGTTATTCAATTCAATTCAATTCAATTCAATTTTATTTATAGTGTCAAATCATAACAAAAGTTATCTCAGGACACTTTACAGAGTAGGTAAAGACCACACTCAATGACTTATTTATGATTTACATAGACCCAACAATTCCTCTGTAGAGTACAGTGGCAACGAAAACCTTCCCTATAACAGGCAGGAACGTCAGACAGACCCAGCTCTGTGGAGGACGGCCATCTGTCTTGACCGGTTGGGGAGGAAGAAAAGGAGAGAGAAAAGACACACAGATGGACAGAGAGAGACACTTCCAGAGATGCAAGCAAAGCCTAACAGTAACTATAATATTTATAGTAATGTGAATATGACGTATATGTTAAGGCAGTTAATACAACAGAATAGTAGAAACAAGCACAGCTAAGGTGACAGAATATGAAAATGATAATAATTATGGTGGCAAACATGATCAATGATGAGTAGTGGCAATAGCAGCTACGATACAGCTACAAATTTTATAGTTTATTAAACTAGTGATAGTATATATGAGTAACAGTGACAATAGCAGCAGGAAGCGTCATGTAGGACCACGGCAGCAAGCACCACCACGATCAGCAGAGACCTGCGAGACGACAAAGCACAAACAGCTCCGGGGAAGAAGCTGAATCAGTAACATGCATTGATGGGACATGAATGATTCAGACAGAGAGGAGAGAAGCTCAGAGTATCAGGAAAAGTATTATCCCCCGGCAGACTAGGCCTATAGCAGCATAATTAAGCAGAATAAAGTCTCATCGTAAGCCCTAGCTGTAAGCTTTATCAAAAAGGAAAGTTTTAAGTTTACTTTTAAATAAGGGGACAGTGTCTGCCTCCCTAATAACATTTGGGAGTTTGTTCCACAGGAGAGGAGCTTGGTAGCTGAAGGCTCTGCCTCCCATTCTACTTTTGGAGACTCTAGGAACGACGAGTAGCCCTGCATTCTCAGAGCGCAGAGATCTAGTTGGTGGGCTCAGACGACGAGGAGGATTCCAAAGACAAGGACAAGAAGAAGAAAAAGAAGATCTGTGACCTGTGTCACAAATTGTTGTGTGCTATGGTGTTTTCGCTTGAGAGTTGGTGATGTGTTATTTATTGATATGAAGTAAAAGTTATAACCATTATTAAGAACGGTATACGCTTAATAGAGGTTCCTTCTCAATACAATTGTGACTGCAGCGCTCTTCACAGCAAACAATATTATGTATTTTGATGCTTATTGAAGAGTTGCAGCAATTGTTTCAGCTATGAACTCTTATCATACAGGAAATGTAAACTGCTATACCAGTTCATCTAGTATACCGCCCAGCACCACCTAAGAAATACATATACTATCCTTCTTTTTTGTTGCCTTCTATATCATTTTTGGGCGGTTTCCTTTTGATTTCCAAAGAGCTGCATTCAAGACATAATTTTACTGTTTATTACTTCAGAGGCAAAGCAGCGTTCCAGTCTCTCCCCGCATGCTGTTGATTATTCATATCAACTCTGTAAACCGAAGGAAGAAGAAGTCAAGAGAGATGACATAGTGATGAAAGAGTAGGAAATAGTGAGATAAGAGGAGGGTTGTATTGGCAGAGAGAGAAAATAAAGGTTAGAGAAATGAGAAACAAGAAGGGAAGATGATGAGTGTTAGACGGAAAGAAAAAAACAAAAAGAAGGGTGGAATAAAATGAGAGAAATGTATAAAGAAAGTAGAAGAAGAGTGTACCTGTGCTGCTCATCCTCAGGCCATCTGCTCCACTACATCAAGGGCTTTGCATTGATTAGCATGCCATTACGCCCGTCACATGGTATGTTTGTGTGTTCATCCGTACAAACTATAGTGTTTGTGTGTGGGTGTGACTTCATATCCTTGAGTGAGCGTAATGTATTAATGTGCATGCATCTCTGAGCTTGTGTTCATTCATGGATTTGAGCTTGTATGTGTGCGCTCGTCCGTGTCTCAATGTGTTGGGGTGTGCACATATGGGACTTGTTTGGCCATAATTACAGTGGTGCATTGAGGTTTCCAGTTGAATGCTAGTGGGACGTGGGTGACGGCCTGAGAGGAATAAGCAGGGTTAGAGATCAACAGGGTACCCCCAGGGCCTTTACCCTGATCAGGCTAGACATTTGAAAGAATGGCAAGCTTGGGCTGCCTGCCTGCCTGCCTCTCACTGCGGCTAAAAGAAATAATGTTGTTAATTGAAACACTTGCAGAATCTCACTGCCTTCCCAAAACTAATCATGGTCAAGGCTGGGTACAGACCTTTTAAATGGGATTCTGTTGCTAGGAAACAGCCTGGGTCCTTGTTAACTTCCTGTCAACAGATGTCATTAACATAGACTGCAAGAGGAAATAAATTGGAAACACATGTTTATGTTTACAGCTAAGAAATGGTCTATTGAACCTCAATATTTTGTCGGTATGAATAGGAATTGATCAATTTTGCCATAACTGCTGTTTTATAACCATAACAATTGCAGAATCTACAATAACTATCGTGCCCTGATTCCTGAATTCCTGCCCTGTGAACACAAATCTTCCGAGTCACATAAGGTGTGTGTGTGTGTGTGTGTGTGTGTGTGTGTGTGTGTGTGTGTGTGTGTGAGAGTAGTTGAGGAGCTGTAAAATTCCAGCCTTATATCCGCCAACAAAGGTACCTTAAATTGGCAGCATGACAGTATTTTGGATATTGCCAAAATGATCAGAAAGTTGTTGTAAAAGATGGATAATCATTTTGCAGAGAATGCAGTTGAAAAGTAAATGCGATGGGTCCAACACTTTGAATATGTTCCAACACCTTCGACATAATCATCCACACCTGGAAGCCTCATAATGGCGCTAGAAGAAAAGTCAGAAGAACACCAGTAATGGTAAATAATTTATTTCCAGACAGGGACAGTGCACAAGAAGACATTAATCTTGCATGAGAATATGCATTGTGCCAGGTTGGCGTAGATTGCTATTTTCCACCTGTAGTTTATTGACAAGTTCATGGCTATTTTGATGTACACAGTGCTGTATTTGTATCACTGAACCCTCTTTAGTCTCTACCCTGTCGCTATCACAGGGACCTGTCAATCACACGGAAACCACGCCCCAAAGCATCCCCTATTTGTACTGTCCATATGGTACCATAACTTGCACAGTGAACATGTTGCTATATTGAAGAAGACTTGAAACTAGCAATTGAGACCATAAACGTATTTGGGAAATGTTTACCGAGGTGAGAGGTGAGAAGTGGGCTCGGTTTTCATTGACTTCTATACAAAATTACTTCTTTTTGCAACCGCTGGAGTCGCCCCCCTGCTAGAGATGAGAAAGAATGAGAAAGGTTTAAGGAGCTTCTGCATTGGCTTCAGTTTTCAGACTCGGAAGCCCTGTCCATCTTTATTATACAGTCTATGATTGGGGCTTTCATCCAGCGTGCACCTCTGACCCCTTTGCACACTTTGATGCATTTTTCAAAATGATGCAGTGGGCGGCGGTGGGCTCAGACCCGGGTTACACTTTAACTTTAACACAGCCCATGTAGCTTATTCCTAAATTGCATTGCAAAATTGATGCTGTGCTGTTCATTTCTAACCGCCTCTATGACCTCAGAGTCACAAACTAAATGGTGACTGCAGTTTCACGTGGTTTGGTGTCATAACAATGGTCTAATTTACTGAAATTGAGATCAGGGGTGCGGCGCATTTTTACAAAAGCCCCCCCTGGAGTACACATTGTGAATTTTGAATTTAGTCAGACCTTTGTTGACATATCAAGTGACAGCTCTAAAAGGTATGAAGCCCTAATCATGATATACATTAGTTACACTGAGGCATTTCTCTGACAATTTATTTGGTTAAATATGGTGTTAGAACAAAATCCATACAATCAACGTATGTTTCAAGGTCACACGTGAAGCTGCAGTGAAACACATCTAGTATGTTTTATGGCTGGAATAAAAACCGTCCAGTGTTCAACTACCCTGTCCAAAAAAAAAAAAAAGATCCAGCTAAGGGAGAGCACTGAGTATTTTATTACATAATTAATATTTTTGAAGCATAATTTGGTCACAGCTCGGAGTACTGAGTCCGACAGACTGCTAACCAATCTTTATATCACTGTAAAACCTCCCATCACAGCTGTGATTGAAGAGAGGCTCCTAGCTACCTTCAAATTATACACTCTCAGATTAAGTTGAATTATGTATAACCTGAACACTAATATCTGTCTGTCCTACAACACATAATATGTATCTTGGAAATGCATATTTATAGCTCTTACTCCAAGCAATTTAGCAGGATGAATTTTTGTAATTTGTACTTATTGCATTGTGCTTTAATTATATTGCAAATGTGATGATAAGATCAGAATTTTTTGATTTAGTAGTGAGAAAAATAGCTGGCTGGCAGCAGGTTCATATATGGCAGGCCTCAAACGTTCGATGCTCTGAATATTTGATGGTGAAATAAATCCCTCACCGCTGCTGTTGGTTGGTGATTCTTGTCGTCTGAGCAAGTGTGTGTAGTGAAAGCCCACACTGGTAGCAGTAGGTTCTTTTCTCTTTTTTTGTCTAGATGTGAAGCAGCTCCGATCACACACAGACACACAAAGACACACATGCGGTTGGCAGCAGACAGCTTGCCAGCATGCCAGCTGTAGCATGAGGCTCCAGATCCATCCCGAGCCAACAGGATCAGAGCAGCAGGCTCTCTCTCATGACAACACACACACGAACACACACACGCACACGAAACAGCTGTGAGCGATACCTTTAGCTGCTGCGCTGTTGGGTTGCTGCAAGGTTCATGCATGAGATATCGACACAGGCCACAGGGGGAAGAGGAGACACAGAATCAAGCAGGCGTGGGGTTAGCGCACGGCCTGTAATTGCAATATGGTGAGCTCCTGTCTCTAATGGGGTCAAAGGTGGTGGCCAATCCATGTTCCAACAGCTAGAGTGAGGCCCGCGAAAGATCCAGTGGGATGTGGGAATTAATGAGGAAGTTCAAGTAAAATATTGTTAAATTAGGAACAAACTTTGATATTGTTGAAAGCTACAAAATCAACCGAAATATGAAACAGCACACGTCGGATGTGTGTAAATACAAACAACAGCCGAGGGAAAGGCAGGTAGACTATGATTAGAGTCTTGTTGCTAGGCATTTCCCGAAAAAGAGTTTCATCTTGCGTCAATGTAGTACTGCTCGGTTATGGCAAAAAAATCCATATCATGATTATTTTGGTCAACACTGGGATCACAATTACTCATCGCTGTTACTCTTGAATTAAACAAATATAAATATAAAACATTTAATCAAAATTATTAAGTTAGATGTTGTATGGTATTTTCCACAATCTACTGTGAACATTTCTAAACATATATGCAGGTAGACTATGATTAGAGTCTTGTTGCTAGGCATTTCCCGAAAAATAGTTTCATCTTGCCAATTTATGCATTAATGTAGTGCTGCTTGGTAATGGAAAAAATCATTATCATGACAATTTTGGTCAATACTGGGTTCACAACTACTCATCACTTTTACTCTTGAATTAAACAAATATAAAAATAATACATTTGCAAATATGTGGATATCGCTCATATATTTTTTTAAAGCTGTAGCAAGCAATTGAAATGATTCAGCTCAATCTTAATTATTTGGGTGACACTAAGGTTTCAAAAGCATGAGCCCAAAAGGCAAGCACAGGTCATATTCTACATGTCATGTTCACTTGCCTGAATAAAAACAAAAGCCTGTTAAACAATAATGAGTATAATTTAATTTCACCTTTTAGTGAGCAGTGTCTCTTACATGCAAACACTCCTTACTAGTCTCATCCTGACCACATCAAACCAACATGTACTGCACACTTTGCACAGGAAATCACCATCTCCTGCTTTATGCTGCACCCATGGAAGTTCCGCATTCCAGTCATCAACACGTTTACGCTTAGTGCAATTTGTAATTTTTTGTGGTTTGGAATTGACATGTTTTTAAGGAATACCAGCATATTTATATTTTCAGAAGCTTAGATCTCTGCACATTCACAAATGAGTGTGTTTACATGGACACGAATATCCAGTTTATGAGGCTTATGATCATATTCAGGATATGGTGTTTACATGAGCACAGAGAAATCAGGTTATTCATATTCCCTGTAGGACACATGAATACCCTTCTGTTAGCAGAGGCGACGTTTACAGAAACAAACCAGCGACAGCTGTCTGCTCTGAGTTCATCTGCCGTCTCTCTTTTCACCTACACATACACAAAGACTAGTTTACGTAGACTTCTGAGCTATTCCTGAAATGATCTACATCATAATTTCCTCCGCACCGCTGCCAGCCTGTGTCACTAACAGCGTGTAGGACATGAAATCAGTGGATGAAGATACACAACTTCTTTCATTTCCAAAAGACAAAAATGAGTTCAAACTTCAGATAAAACAGGCCGGCGCGACCTTCTGCGGCCGCCGCCATCTTTGCACCTCTGTCTGATGAGACGGCTGACGAGAATGTCAACAAACAAAGTCAAAAGCAGATAGCGCCATCTGATTCATTTTTCATCTCAACCAATTTGAATCTTCCCACATTTTAATTGATTTTAACTCTCTCAAGATGCATAGGTACATCCCTAGATCAGATTTCAGCACCAACCATAAGTTAGGGTAAAATTGTGCGCACACACCGCAGCCTGTCAGCACACAAGCAGGCTCTCTCTGTGAACGAGAATAACAGGGAGAAAGAGTACGGAACGATATTTATATTTCAAAATCGCATTGAAAAACAAAATATTCCTGCAGCGCTCGGTGTAGATCCTGTGGCACAGCGCCAGACATTCATCTATGTATGGGAAACACTGCAGGCCTGGAGTGTATCTCAAATCCACTATATGTTGTTTAATCTTTTGGCATGAATAGATCATTAAATTACATTTAGTTTAATATTCATCCCCCGTATTTCACATTTAATGATCATACATGTGGCCTAACTCTAAAGTGTGATCAGATAGCAAACATAATGATGTGCTGGACAAGGCACTGAATTGCCCAGAGGCTAACAGAGCCTTGTACTAAACAGTTACTATTGATTAAGTCTTAGCCTCTAAATGAGTTGTTGTAATAAATTCAATCTTAATTTCATCTGGAGACACTGGGCCCCTGCACCTTCATCAGAGTGAGCTCAGTATGCTAATTTTCCTCATTCGGAACCAATTTGACACATCGGTCACAGAAGGTTTCACATCTGATGCAACAAAACAAAGCAATTGCTTAAATAAGCATAATTTAACCCGTGTATCTTTTTTATAAAAAGAGATCTCATAAACTTTGAATCTTTTTTTTTTAGTCTTTAATCACTTTAAATGCAATTTACCCCTTTGATCTTGTTGTTTGTCAAGCCATATCTAAACTGACACAAATCAAAGGGAGATGAGTATCTACCTAAAAATAAATTTGTCCATTAACAGCTAAATATAATTTCTTTTTTGTTCTTATGATCATTAACTGGAGTTGCATATAAATATAAACCATTTCCTAATTCAATGGCGTTGCAATGATTGGCTAGCTGTCCGTTCTTGGAGCTACTCTGACCGTAATCAGTATGAACCAGCCCTTTGCAGGAGCGGTGCTTGCCGTGTGCACCGCGCCGACCATGAAAAGCGTGAAACAGACAGACACATACATACTGTACAGCTTTCTTTTAAAAAGTTTAGGTTGCATCTGCACTCCAGCCTTGCCAGTGGACTGAATACGCTGGTCCTTGAGGGCTGAGATGTTGAGTGTTTTTTTTTCCTCAGTAAAATACGGCATGTCACCGGGGTTAAATACCACCTTAAGGAACAATGGAATTGAAAGTGAAGGCAATTAGCAAATCAATAGCTGTTTAGAGCTGGTGGTTTCTAGGGAGGTTAAACATCATCATTCTCGAAGTGGGGTTGGCAGCATGTTTTTCTCCCCTCTTTTTTTCTTTCTCTTTGTTAACGCTAATTAGCAATAAAATGCAAGCCTCCAAAAGCACTTCAGTGGAAAATGGAACATTGATTTTATTTATGTTTGTATCAAGGCGCTTTATAAAATATTGAGGTGGATAAAAATGCTGTGCATTGATTCAGGCAAACAGGGAGGAAGAGGTTCGACAATCTAAATGATAAAGCAGAGGTGGCTCCGACTAAAACTTTTACATAAAGGCTTTTAATCTATCACTTTGAATGCATCAAAGACGAGTGCTCTCAAGGAGAGCATTGATTTTTCCAAAGTAATTGTCCACCTTACAATTCGTGTAAAAGTAAGTTTGTGCAGAGAGCACTCAAAACATTTTGGCTGTGATGAGTCTTAACAATGAGAAATGTGTAACATATGGTGGAGTTTTATATATTCAACAAAACCTACGTGCACACTCACAGTGTCTAGTAGGCTTTATCAGTTTAGAGCGGCAACATCCAACCTAATAATTGTCCTACATCCATTTAACTTCAATTCAATGTCAAAGCTCACATCTCAAGTACAAATCTGTCTCTGTAGAACATACACCACAGTGGTACTGTTGTGATATTCAGCCTGTATGACCACTGCTCTGTACTTTCAAGCAAAGGGACTTCAGCGTTCAGCTGTCAACAGAGTCGGTTGGACCTGACAGGCCGGCGGGATGTTGCCCGTCAGTGCTGTTCTATGAGTATGCCTTTGGGTCGAAGTTGGGCCGACACCTCATCCATCTCAGCCTCCTCTGAGCCACCTGAGTCCGCCCCTAACAAGGAGCTGGGGGAATCAGAAGGGGAGGAGGGGGTTGTTGGGGACGTGGTGAGGGGAAAAGGTGCAGGGCATGAAGTGTGGAAGGGTGAAGGAGGAAAGGACGAAGGAGAAGGTCAAGAGAAAGTGAAAAGGAGGGGGAGAGAGGGGGGGAGACTTCCCACAGAAGGAGAAGAAAGGTGTTCTTCAAAATACAGAAAAATATAGAGGACTGAAGGGTGGGGGTTGGTGCAGTATAAGTACCAGAGGAAGGGGGGAAAAGTAGAAGAAAAATGGCAGAGGGGGGACAAATCCCTGGTCAGCGTGCCTGCTTGAGGGGCTGTCATTATGTTATAGCTCCCAAAGGCTTTCTACCTTCAGAGATGGCAAGGTGACTTTTTGTGCTCAGGCAACGGAACAAACCAACTGTCAATTAGTGTTATCACCCACTGGTGGCCTTTCCTTTTTCTTTAACTTGGTGTCAGTTAGATAACCATTGGGATACTCTTGACCAGGAATCCAGACCATTTATTAAATATAACTTTTATGGTGGCAATAGAATATTGCTTTATCTAAAAACAATGC
Organism: Echiichthys vipera; assembly: GCF_963691815.1. Taxonomy (NCBI): domain Eukaryota; kingdom Metazoa; phylum Chordata; class Actinopteri; order Perciformes; family Trachinidae; genus Echiichthys; species Echiichthys vipera. Next base: position 27,593,194 of record NC_139834.1, on the reverse strand, counting down.
AGTTTAACCCCCTTAAATAAAGTGTAACCATATGTCGGCTCACATTTCAAGTCAGGGGATTGTCTTCCATTTAAAGCACTTCTAATCTTACACGTCACTATTTGAGTCTCATGTAAATCTTATGACATTACAGATTTTACAGAAGAAAGTTATACATGCTATATCATAGTCAAAGTTAAATGCTCCCACTGACTCTTCTCCACATGCTGGATGAAATATCTTCCACAGCGCCTGTATAATGTATAATGCATGATGCTGTAGGCCTATATATTGACTGACTCTGTCATCCCCTATCTAAATTTACTCTCCCCCACATACATACAGTGTAAGATGAGGAAAAGCATCTCATAAGAGGTAAAAAAATGCAAACTTTACTACGGTCTGCAGAGGTCCACGGGTATGGAATGAGGTTGATATCACTATAAACACATTTGTGTCTGCTTTTAAAAAGAGCCTAGGACAGCAGTTATTGTAAAATATGTTAATCAATCAATCAATCACATTTTATTTGTATAGCCCTTTACAATAGCCAGATGTTACCCAAGGTGCTTTACATCAAAGCAATAAAATAATACATAACAACAAGACACAATACAATAAACAATGTCCCCCTGGCATTATTAAAGTATTTCTGATTCTGGTTCTGATTACACAAGAAAGTGCTACTTCGTTGCAGGAAAACACAAGAAAGTTGCTACTAGTTCTGCAGGGTGTTAAAGGCCCTCTAAGGGCGCACTCCCACTGTCCGTCTGTACCGTGCCCCGTGCTTTAGGGTACTTGTCCCCCCCTCCCTCTCCCCCCGCGGCCCAGGTCAGTTTGTACTCACACTACCTGGGCCTCTGCGAATGCTTCTTGCTGCCTATACGTCATCACACCTTAACACGTCACACTCGTTGATGACGTCATGGCGATGTGTGGCTTTGTTTACAAATCTTTCCATAGATCTCTGAGTTTTTGTGCGTCTTGTCGACTGTTTTTTGAATATTTTCATCGACCAAATGTGCAGTAAACACTCCACCTCCTCACACTGGTCAAAGGAACTAGGCTTTACCCGTAAAAACCTGTTTGGGCACGGTACGGAAGGACAGTGTGAGTGCGCCCTTAAGTGAATAACGTATAAAAACAGGCAATAATAAGTATACAGAACTACCCTAGTCAGAGTTAAATGCTAATCTAAAAAAGTGTTAAAGAGTGAACACCCTTAATGTCTGGGGAATTCTAAACTAGTCTCATTAAATCCTTTTAAATTGTACCGTTATGTTCACTTGTCATATGTTTCTTTCATCTATTTGACCAGTAGCCCGAAGGAATAAATGTCTTGGGACCATTTAGCAGTTAGGGATTGGTTAGGGTCTTTTGTAGTTTGTAAATGTCATTCTATGTTCTTTTTATTCAAACAATGTGCCGGTATTTAAAAAAGTGTTTATTACCTGTTAGTGTCTGAGCCTGAACTCAACCAACCTGCATGAATCACTGCCGATTAAATGTCATATTTATTCTGCCTATTCTGGGCATCCGCAGGGATATACATATACTTTTTGATTAAGTTTGTACACAGACTATACTGGACTCCTGTAAAGCTTTATAGTGCACATATTAAAGATAAACAGGGCTGTTGGAGATGTAGTTCTGATGGTACACTAGTGCAGATACTTTAGAGCTATCCAAAGATGAAGAGCTGTGGAAACATGGGTGGTTCCCAGATTTCGTTTCTGTTGAAGACTAATGATTCATGGAGAACCATTAAGTTTGCAATAACTGATGAATGGGCTCGGACAGCTTTTATGCTGGGCAAAAAAATAGTTCTACATTGGGCGACTGTGGCTCAGTGAAAGAGTGGGTCGTCCTCCATTTGAGTTATTGGTAGTTCGATCCCCACCTCCCCAGGTCGACATGTCGAAGTGTCCTTGGGCAAGACACTAAACCCCGAATTGCTCCCTGTGCTGCGCATGGGTGTGTTAACGGGTGTGAATGGTTAGATTAGATGTCCACTGCCATCTGTGTGAATGGGTGAATTTGACAAGTAGTGTGAAAGCGTACTCAGAAGACTAGAAAGGTGCTATATAAGTCCATTCATCATTGTAAATCTGACCAAATACCTCCTTTCTGTCACTGGCTTCTATTACTTAGAAGAACGGGTTAAGCTTTTTTTTGTTGTCCCTTTCTTTATTGTGTACTTATTAATTCCTTCTTTCTATCCCTTTTTTCAATGGTCTCACCTTTCACCTTCTAGGGTCTTCAGGTGAAGGTTACATACACACTGCTATACTTGAGTCAATGTCTTGGAAATTATATTTAATATTTAGTTTTGTATTGGGGCTTTACATCGCCTGAACTCTTAAGAACCTGTCGATGTTCTACCAGATATGCATCATTGAAAAGGTACTTCCTATACATGCTGTATAAAAGCAACAGTAATTTCCATGTGTTGTTTGGTAGGCAAGTGCATTTCAGTTGTTGGACAGACAACAATGAGGAATGTGGCAATACTATTAATTTGCTTTAACCTTTACGGAATAACTTTTAAAAGTCTATATCACTGAATTAATGGAAGGTACCCAACTACTCACAGTAGGAGGTTGACAGTATTACACAGAGCGTGAACAAGACTGTTACCAGGCCAGCTACAATCCCACTGACCATCTTTCTCTCTCAGTAAAGAATCAGATGAAGACTGGACTGCGGGATGCATTCAAATCGTTTCTGTTGTTTTTTTTTTAATAGTGATCAAGGGAAAAAATAGCTTTGTTCTGCATACTGAAATTGTGCTCGCAAGGCTTAGCTTATTTGCAGTCCGCTCCATCCAAAATGTCTTCACACATGGCAAACATCCGCCACACCACCACCTTGGAAACCAACCTTTCAAAGTCGTCCTTCGGGTTAAGTTATGTTCAGCCTTTAGACCTCTACAACATCATGATATCTATAAAAGTGACCCAACGAAAGTGACCAAAAGTATATCATGATAAATCATTGAGCATCCTCTTCTACTCCTGGGCCAAACTGGGTCTACTTCAACACTCCCTCCTTGTGATTTCAGTCCAGAGAGTCCACTATTCTCAAAAATCTTCCCTCCACTCCTCCTTTAAAACACTATCCCCAAACCCAGAGTCACTAAAAAGCCCTTCCATTATCATTAATTAATGCAGAGTTGATTAGTTTCCCCCACTTGCCGCTTCACAGCCCGGTTGACTTTTTCCGCACGCTTATAAAATAGAGAGAAGCAGCGTTGTGGTGTTGAAATGTGGTCGATCACTGCTGGAAATTAAAGCCCATTGAAAAGTGGACTGAGTGGGTTCAGCGGTGCGTGGTGAAGCAAACCTGAAGGGTGTACGTGTGCATCTGTTAGTGTGTTGTTGGAAAAAAATAAGGAGAGATGATGCTAAAAGTGTCTACATAGATTGAGAGGAGTGTAATGAAAGCATATGTCCATGTATTAAGATTTAATAACTGTGCTACAAGTTTATGATGTTACAGAAATGTGGAATCAACTCTTTCTTTGTTTTCAAAATGCAGTTTTTGTTGCTGGTCTCAAAAGAGAGTGACTATAACGCCTCACAAAGGTTCGGATTACATGTTATTGTAAAGATGCTGTTTTTATTGTGTTTAAATCCTGCCGATATCTCTTGTCTATGAACTGTACTTTTGCATACATATCTTTCTGAATTGTGTGCGCACATGCACGTGCGGGGGCTTGAAGGAAAGACGGAGAGAAATGAGTAAGAGAGCAGGAGATGGAGGCAGAGAAATCTCACAGCAAACACACAGCCTGGAGCTCATTAAAAGTGTCTCTCGGAGGGCTTCAGAGGCGGCAGCAGCAGAGCTGGACTCAGTCTAGCCCTTGTCCTTCTGGCTCAATACTAAACAGCCTAATTAGACTTAGATTCTCCTGAGCTCCCTAATGATAGCGCTTCACAAAGACAGCATAAGGAAATATAGCATGTCGGGAACCTTAATCTGATGCTCTGGTTATATGCTCTCTCTCTCTCTCTGACATCAATAATGTTAGTGTGTTCACTTGTTTCTTTTGCCGCAGTGGAATTGAGGTTGTGTTCAGGGGATTGAGCCGTTTAAATGCTAACGTTTGTTGTTTTATGCTTTTTTAATGCTCTGTAAATTGACTTTATAGTTAGTGAAAAATGAAGCATGTTGGCATGACAAATAACTTGAAGCTCGAGAATAATTCACACATCTTGCACCCTTGCAGTCCTGTGCTGCTGTGGTGGTCATATACTGTATACATTCAGGCATATTCACTACATGTCTCTATGTTTATGTGTATTTTGCTCATATTTTAAAAGAAAAGGCAGACAAAACATACAAAATATGCGTGCAGGTGAGGTAGAAATCAACTACGGGCTTATATAAAAACCTAATTTAAAAGAAAAATACAGGCACTCCCAGTATTATTATTTTCAGGATGATTTAGGTTACTGTGTGATATCTGATAACTGTTATTTCAACAATGAAGTTTTACTTGGTCTTGCATTATTATCATTACACTGCAAATATCAATTTTTGTATTAGAGAAACGTGTAATTTTTGCATTTATGTAAATACATTTTTTTTGTTTGTTTCTGTAAGTTTACACAGATTTTAGTGAAGCATAGTTGTATCCTTCCTTTAAACATTTTAACCCCAAAACTGTTCCCAGCATTTCATGAAATGGGAAACCTGAGTATAAGACAGCTAAAACACAGGAGTTAAAACTAGGGGATGGGGGGTTCAATTCCTGTCCGTACCTAAACAATCCATGGCCATTTTTCTAATCCTGACCAAGTGTTTCTCATGCCTAACCCGAACCGTCACCATGTGTTGGCAAAAGTCACTGTTTTGTTGTTCAGGTTTGTAGGAAATCCTATGTTAAGTTATGCACAAAAATTTGTACGAAAAAACACGCTGCCGGACCCCGCTCTAGCTTAAGTCCTGTGTTTTAGGACCACCCCAACTTACTTCCTTATGTGGCTGATTGCTATGCTAAGTCACATGCTGTCCCTATGGGAAATGCACAAAATAAATAAGTGGAAGACACACGTATATCTGCACATTACTTTTCAGTGTTATATGTACGAAAAATGCACGAGAACAGCCTGAATGACTGACATCCAGAACAGAGTTGTCATTTGGTTTCCTGTATTTGTTAGACCTGTCAACAGCAAAGACCGCCCTCCCTACTTCGACCTTGGTGCTCTTATATCATTATTATTATATGTTTAAATTAGTGTACGTCTGCAGAAAGTCTGCATGGCGATCAATTGAGGAATTTAAAGTGATCATCTGTATCTTTAAAGTGTTGTTGCATATTGACATTACACAGATCACTTGCACATTATTCTGTCCAGAAGTATGACTTCTGTTTTTGGATTAAATGTTAATAAAGTCTGAATTTCTGCACTTGGCTTTCTTTTGCCTTTCAACCCACCAGGCACTTCTCCTGCTATCTACTGTATTTAGTGCTTCTATTTTTGTAAATAAGCCTTCATATGAAAATGTCAACTGTGCCTCTCTATGTGTTAATTACGCATGTTTTTTAGATGAACCACTCACACCACCCACAACACATGTGACACAAGTGCAGAAACAAATAATGCGGGCAGAGGGAGCGAATCGCATACGAGATGTCAACTAGAAGAGGGCAGCAACAAACAGAGGTTTTTGATTATTTGCCCTTTATCCTTTTCAGACTATCAGTTACCCACATTCATCCGTCTCTTCATGCTCCACAGCTGCAAGGGAGAACTGAAACGCTGAGCTTAAAAAGACAAGGAGATGAGGATATGAAGAGGAGAGGGGTGCAGGGGGTTGAGGAGGAGAGCAGAAAATTAAACGATCAGCTTTGTCGAAACAAAGCTTGCTTGGGGCATCAAAGGCGAGGGGGGAGGCAGAGGGGGGAAGGGAGCTGATAAGCAAGGGGGGGCCGCAAACAATAAACACTGTATCCCCAAAGGGAAAAACAGGAAAATGAGGATGTGACAAGAGTTCTGATACCTTGCCCTTACTCCACATCTATTATGTTGTCTCACTGAACACATGTCATGTTCTCACGGCTGCCACAACAGAAAATTTACATCGATGTAACATACCGTACGTCAACATGTGTATTCATATCAGCACACGCTATCATACAGGGGCCCAGCCCTCTGCAGGCTCACTCTGACATGCAGGATTACAGTGATTTGCTGTGATTAAGCAGCCGCCAGTTAAGTTCAAGTAGGTTTTTTGTAATAGTTTAATTCATGGGCAAAGAGATGGGCTTAAATGAGATTGTAGAGCGTGGTCGATTAAGATCATTAGGCGTTTTGAAGAGGGTAGCCTTTCTCGCGTCCCTCTTTTCCTGCAATCAGATCCAGGATGAAAATGGGAATTAATTAGGTCCTGCTTTCCTGTCCCAGTGTGCTGTGTGTGTGTCTGTGGGGGGGGGGGGGGGGCATGGCCTTAAGGCTCAATGCTTTATCAGTCTCACGCCTGACCACCTATCTTGCACTGATTCCACATTTATAGCTGAGTAGCTAAATTTAGTCCTCACACAAACACCATGTATTAAAGCAGAACGATGTCACTTTTAGATGCAAAAAGAATATTTTTTTTTCATTAAAAAAACCACTACTAAGCAATAAAAATGCAACATGCCCACCCTAAATTATTATGGCCACCGCAGCCTCTTTCTCTGCAGTAGTCAGGTACGAATCAGAGATCCAAATGCAAAACGAATTTCGCGGTTTCCCCAAAACGTTTAGAAGTTCAGCTGATGGTGAATAGGGCAAAATCTGTGCGCCTTCATGTAGGAGGCAACCGCTCCATACCCCAGCTGCCGTAGTCAAAGCCACTTCTCCTTTGCTGCCTGCCCTCTTTGAAATGACTGGAGGGGGTGAGTAACAAGGCAGTGGTGTGAAATCAGCTTCGGGTAAAGGCAGCACCTTACAGTATGCATCAATCAACAGGGAACATCCAACTTGCAGATCAAAGTGGAATTGAAAAAAGGTGAGACAAGAATATCAGCACTGCAGAAACTGAACTGAATCTTGCAGCTGAGTGTTGCCACTATTGGCTGTGTTCTGGCACCGGGAGGCCAAAAATAAACCGGCTCAGGCCCATGTGTGGATGGCTAGATTTGGCTAGATCACCAAGGTTCAGACCTGGGCTGAATTTGGATATGAAACAGCTGCGGTTATTTAACCTCCAGCCCCTCTCAGACATTGTCGACACTCTGGATCCGACCAGTGTGTGTTCTACTGCATCATTCATCAGAAGTCAGCTATAATTCTTGCCACCAGCTGTGCCAGATTTAGGCTGCTGTTGGGACATGCCACTTTTGGCTTGGCTACCTGGGACATCGCCCGACGTGCTGCACCAGAGGCACTGGGCTCGTCCGCCCACTTATGTTCAGGAAGTTACAAGAGCAGAGAGCAGAAAAGCTTGAAACAGGTCAGTAAAAATGCTTTGCAGCCAACTGAAGGAACACAGTGTCTACCACTGGGGAAGCCACTGGTATGTTCTTCCACTGACACCATTATAAATGCCTCTTTATCTGCCATTGTTCAAACTGGGGCAAGCCAAAATCACGGGCTTGTACTTATATAGCAACCTTCTAGTCTTCTGTTTACTTAAGGCACTTTTACAGTACTTGTCACATCCACCCATTCACACCGATTCAAGGCAGAGGCTATTTGCCCATCATCTAATCTTATCTTTTCATTCAAACACCATTCACACAGGGAGCAATTTGGGGTTCAGTGTCTTGCCCAATGACACTTCAAAACACGGATCAAACTGGCAATCTTTTGAATGTAGGACAACCTGCTCTACCTCTGAACCACAGCTGCGCAGTGATTGCCGGCAGGACAGTGATGAGGCCAGTAAGCTGTAAGCATCACTAGAGTAAAGCACACCCTCGCGTGTTATATTGCTTAAACTTCAATTCCTTGCCTCGACATTTGGCAACATTCAGTGCCAATGCAGGGAATAGTGTGCCTTATTTCTAGTGAGGTTATAAGCATCTCTTCATAAAACATTAAGCCGTAAGGAGAGGCGGTACTCTGCAAGCGTAAATAGAAGCTATTGAGTGATTTGGTATTCCCTTTGTCTTTGACTGGCCTGCCACAGCCACTTTTATGTGGTTTAATGCTTACATTAACAACCCTCAGAGTTTCACAGATGAAGACAACTGATATTCGTTGTTTTTAATTATTCAGCATAAATTTATGAAGGATAGTTTAGTTTGATAAATACATCATTTAATAACAGGCTCTGTCTTTGAGAAGCCTCTTTTCAGAGGGCAGTAGCAGACACATTTCTACTTCAGTGGACGGACACTGCAGATTGACAGGAGCGATGACAACATCACAAGCACTTGGTATGCTTCTCTGTGCATTGAACCGTCAGGAGGCCCCCGGGTCCTCGCAAGTTTTCTGTTCATATCCTCCAGAGTTTGTGTTATGTCTGATTTTTATAATCTATCCACTTTGAAGTTAGCTTTTTGAAGCTTAGTCCGCCTTAGTTTTAACCCAGAAGAGCTTTTTCTTTGTAGAGAAGCTGTCATGGGGAATTATGGTATTATACTGCAATATTGGAGTTTAACTGATTTTAATAGTGTGATGAATAAAGTTCAAGCAGTAATGGTTGATGGTTTATTTATATTTTTTGAGGTTTTGTAGATTACCCCTTCACACGTCAGACTGTATTTTGATTAAAAAAATACATGTATACAATGAGTATGCACTAACAGCTTGCTCAAAGCTCAATATACACAGAATAAATTAAACTGGTGAGCGTTCATAGTTCACAATTTTTAATTTTGAACTTCACAGTCCGACAAAACGAGTTCACATTCATTGCTTCAGTTTTGTTTTAGTTTTTTGTGTCTTAATAAGGTGCTCCCAGACTGGTCGGAGGACTCAACTCAGTGTGTCCAAATGTGAGAAAACTCACAGAAAACACCGCCTGCAAAAACGATGCCTGCTGCCACTAATCCCCGCGTGCCGGAAAAAAAACAACAGAACGGAAGCGCTGTTAACTGTTGCAAGTGTGAACGATGCTGTAAATTGATACGTTCAGTTGACCATTCATCAAAAACATGAGCATGTTCAACAAATACACTACTTTTGGTGCCTTCATGCACAACCAGTGCAGTGGAAGTGGATATACTCTCTGATATATCCCAATGGCTCTTTGCTTGATATGTGGGTATACTGTATACTGCCAGAAAGAGGTGGGTACACCCTGTATACCTGCATATACCCTCCACTGCACCACTGTGCACCAAACATTCTGATTATTTGATGGAATAGTGCTGTCATAAAAAGGGTTGATAGAGTGTTACCATCAAATAGCTTCAATAAAGCACATAAAGACGTCTTAAGAATATATTACTGTCATACAGTAAAGGCAAACAAAAGAGGCAGTCTATCTGTAACGGGGCTGGAACAGATATTGAAGACCAATCTTGGTCTTGGTGAAGGTTTATAAGTGGTCAGAACCATCGTACACATAAGCTCCTTCAGCAGTTTGTGCCGTTCATCATTAATCCATCCAATGTAAGGCAGTGTGTTTTCTTTAGAGCTGCAACGATCAGTCGGTTAATTGATCAGTTGTCAACTATTAAATCAATAGACAACTATTTTAATAAACAATAAAGAATTCTGAGTCATCTTCAAAGAGAAATTGTCAAAAATCTGATTCTAGTTTCTTGAATGTGAATATTGTATTGCTCTTGACCCCTCTATGACAGTGAACTGAATGTCTTTAAGTTGTTGACCACACAAGAAAATTGAGGGCATCATTTTGGACTTTCGGGGTAGCTTTATGGTGGTGAGCACTGGCGCCTCACAGCGAGAGGGTTCCTGGTTGGAATCCCGGCTGGGGCCCTTATGTGTGGAGGTTACATGTTCTCCCCGTGTCTGCGTGGGTTTTCTCCGGGTTCTCCTGTTTCCACCCACAGTCCAAAGACATATTCGTGTTAGGTTCATCGATGACTCTAAATTGCCCGTAGTTGTGAATGGTTGTCTGTCTCTGTTCATCTCTATCTGCCCTGCGATAGACTGGTGTCCTGTCCAGGGTGTACCCCGCCTCACGCCAGATGTCAGCTGGGACTGGCTCCAGCCCCCCCGTGACCCTGACAAGGACAAGCGGTTGAAGATGAATGAATGAATTTTGGGCTTTCATAAACACTGATCGACATTTCTTAACATTTTCTGATGTTTTCTGTTTTTCTTAATAACTAATTGATTAATTGAGAAAATGAGAGACACATTAATCAATAATGAAAATAATCGTTAGTTGGAGCCCTAGTTTTCTTGCCGATTGCTTCTGAATATGTGTATGTTGTGTGTAATAGGTTAAGACTCAGTAAAGTGCCTATTGTTTCACTAGATGTGAGACCGGTCCACTCCCTGTCGGACTCAGTTGGCGAGCAGCCCTGTTTCTAAGATTAATACAAACATTCTTTTTTGAGCCATAATGCTGTTTGGCCCTTGACTCCGCCTGCCAAACTGCCTAGCAACAACTCTGCCTTACAACCCTACAGCCTGACGTATTTATACATTTACATTCATCATCAAAAGTCCTAACATCCCCATTTTGAAGATAAACCTTTGTAGAACCGCTTTGCGTAACCGCATCTCAGTGAACATCTTGTGCATCTCTTCCACAGCTGTGAAACACAGACCCGGCTTTTATGTTACATTTCCTCGACACTGAATTTATTAGAACATTTATCACTGGTAATGAATGAAAATAATTAAGGTAACTGACAGTCTTGATCATTTTATCGTTCGGTTATCATCAAACAGGAATAATTGGCTTAAATAGCTCTGCCGATCCGTGGATATGTTTCACAAGTGTTTAAAGGGCATCAATCATAGAGGAGCATCTTTTATTCATCCTGTTTTTGAAGCCAAACCCCCTGTTTTTCCTTCTTAGGCCACGTTTTGAGCCAGATGTTAGAAAGAGACGGAGCAGTGACTAAATCCACATAATAAAATGGCAAAGTAGATGACTTGCAAGTGTCCTACAATAGAATGATTGCTCAACTTCATGTCCTCCAGATGGAGCTTTCCCTATACACACTATTAATTATTTATCGTTATATCTGTTTTATTGTTGACTAAGACCAAATAGGTATTTAAGTATTGCCTTTTTCTGTGCTTGGTGCCCTCAAGGTGCATCGGAGAACACTAAATGTCAACGCAATCCTCTAAGTCTTTCTGATTCCTGTCACCACCGATGGATGAAACCGATAAATCATTCAGTGTTAGAAGGGGAAAAAACAGTAGCTCTTCAAAAGAGTTGTTAGAAACTTCAGCAGTTCATTACTTCTGAACGCTGATGTCTGTAATATATTATTTATTCAGCAAACCAATTTCAAATGCAGCGCTGTTTACAGTATTTCTTTACAAGTCGTTCAGTATAAAGTATAAAGACGTGCTTGGGGCTACAAAAAGCATTTCATCATAGCATGTGAGTTTTCCCTCCACAGTAAGAAGTGAGTCAGACACAGAGCTGGTTCTGGGATTACCTGGCATTCTGCATTAGAGGAGAAACATGTGCTCTTTCTCAAATGAGGATGAGGAAACAGGCCTTTACTGACCATACATGACTCTCTGAACTAGGTTTGCCATAAACCTTAAACCCTGTCACTTCATGTGATGCTACATTACTTCCCTTGTCGCTTTTTTTGTAAGTCGAAATGCAAAAGGCGTACTTTCATAAAAAATGTTTGGATTTCTTTCTACAGTTCTGGTGGAAAAATAAGGGAATTGATCTAATGCAGAGCAGAGTTAGTGTATCCCATATGTTTAGAACACTGAATTTAAATGTACTGGTTAATTTTATATTTTTGAAACAATGGATCATATACAGTGTTGTCCTCACCAGAATAAACAGCATATTTAATTTGTTCAAACACTAAAATATCGTAGGCTGAACTTTTTGTTCTCTGTTAGTGGTGGACGCAAACTGACTTCAACACCAGAGGTGTGCAGTCCACAGCGTCTTGAGAACCCTCAAAGTCGGTACTGATACCCCAGAAAATACCCGATACCGTTTTCGATACCACGGGGAGAAAATGACAAATAATGAAGGCAGAATTTGGCTATCCTTTCCCTGGTCATTAGCCTTGTATGCTAAACCACAAACTGCACTTTTGCTTTGTCCATTTTCTACTCAAACTGGTTGCGATGCTTCTCCAGCAGCAGCGGCACTAACCGTGGTCTGTCAGCTCAGTGTTGTTAACGCGATGAACCAGCGATCCTGTGCTCAGAGAGACGAGCTGTCGCTGTCTGTCTGGGTGACGTTACACGTCAACTGGGGGAGATGGAGACGGAACTGTTGATGGCAAAAGTATCTATACTTTTGGAAGTTAGTATCTAATCCGATACCTATTTTTTAGTATTGATTATTTTCCGAGTATTGATTTTAACATTCTAGTGTGCAGAAGACAATGAACCGTGTCTTTCACATTCACGTTCATAGGCTTGGCTGCATGCAAAAATGCTTCGGTGTTGCACCTAAGCCATATAATGGCAAGGAAAAGCCTAAAATTAAAATTATTAATGAGTTATTTTGACAACCTTAGTTTATGATAATATTTTTGTATTGATATAAAATGAAACTGATTTGAAAATTGATGAAATGAAGGCATAACTGTCATGATTCCACCATGGCAGCCCTGAGTTTTCCTTGTGTGTGTTTTTGTGTCCCTGTCTGTATTATTCCTCCTGTGTCTCTCCCCCTGTCTGTGATGTGCATGCATGTGGCCGTGGCTTCTGCTCCACAGGTGAACTCACTCTACAATCAAGCCTCCCATAAAGCCACTGGTTTCTCTCCTGCTCATCGCCAGATCGTTCGTCAGTCTACGTGGTGGATTGGACCCTGGCTTCTTTGCATTTTTTGCTCTGTGCTTAGCTTGTGAAGCTAATCTCCTTGTGTTTTTGCAACCTGCTTCAAATGACTGTGCTTTGCTGCGCAGTCCTGAGCGTTGCTTCCTCCCTGCCTGCTTTTGGACCTGCCTGCCTGCTGCCGGCTCCCCGGAGCTCTCTCACTGCATAACCATTCACCTACAGCGGACCTCACATCACGCCACCTGCATCTGCGCACTCCTCGGTGACTTCAACTACCACATCAGGATCCTGGGACCTCGCACTACCTCTCCACCTCGCACCTATGCTTGCATCCTTTTGAACATTAAAGATTGTTCGTTGCACTTTGAACCAGAGTCGAGTCGTGCATTTGGGTCCTGATCGAACACAAACCTTAACACTTTCTTAATTACAAATCACTGGATAATTATGTTAGTTGTAAGAAGAGCTCAATTGGCTGTAAATAACTACTACAAAAGAAGTTCCTTGTTATCTCTGTCTCCCTCTTTCTCTCCGACTCCTCCCCCAACTTTGCTTCTTTCTTTGCTTCCAATGGCTCAACGGCAATGTGACTCCCTCTGGCATCCTTGATACTCAAGGGTCAGCATGATGTGGCTTGCTGTAACCATGAAGAGATAACCGATGACAATGTAAAACAGCATCCCCTCATCTCTTGCCTCTCATGCAGCTGCTGGAACAGAGCGAGGCATAGCTGGCGATGGATACGGTTGCACCGTAATTACCTCTAATTACCTTGTCTAAAAACAAACACATATCACACATTCGCACACAGGCAGATATATTCATACTCCACAGCATGTAATCATGCTGCAAACAATATAATAGGTTTTTGGTATGAAAATACCATAATGATAAAGAGTCCTAACAATTATTTTTTCTCCTGTTGTCTCTTTCTTCTGATGCCCTATCCTGCACTTAGGCCTATTGTAAGACTTGTGAGACTTGTTTTGAACGGTATGATTTCATATTGAGGTGGGTACAATGCAAAATGATTGTCTCTACGCCTGTGTGTGTTTGTGTGGAGGAGAGGGCAAACAAATAGCCTCGCAAGAGTATGTGACAAAAAAGAATAAAATCTCAGAGACCCTTGTGTAGGTGCAGATGTTTTTCTTCTCTAAGTCCCTCTCTTTTTATTCCTATTCCTATCATTCACACAAATGCAAATACACTGTAACTTGCAGACACTGCAAGAAAACTTGAGTACACACTTACATAGGTGCACACGTACACACACTCGAGCCAATGGCTCTGGTAAATCAGCCTATTTGCACATGCAAATACTATTCTGCCTTTTGCTGCATAAGAACTTCCTTCGGGCTGTGGATTTGACTGCTGCCACTATTGACTTTATTAACCATAAAGGCTGCTTGTTGTGATTCGGTAAATCATATACTCCCCTGCCTGAATTTCCTAAATAAATGAAAATACTGAATAAATAGCATGTGCCCATACAGATAAATACTGGATCTTACACAAAAGAATCAGGAATACACACAAACTAACGACATGTCCATATTCATACAAAAAGGCGTAGGCGCGCGCGCACACACACACACACACACACACACACACACACACACACACACACACACACACACACACACACACACACACACACACACACACACACACACACACACACACACACACACACACACACACACACACACACACACACACACACACACACACACACACACACACACACACACACACACACACACACACACACACACACACACGATCACGGCATCATAGATTTCTCCCAACCCATGGAGGAGCTCGTAGTCTTTCAACTGTTAAAAAACAACAGTTGCATGTGTTTTTAATCCAAACAACAAATGACACACGCTCAAGACTGCTCTCAATTATTTCACAGCATAAAATTCACACTAAACACCAGAAATGTTTTCTTGTATAACAGTGTTGTTTCAATACAGAACCATAGATGTTCCATTGATTTTGCTCCGAGTGATTTTCCACCCTGTCTCTGGATCCTTGGCAGGAATTTCATCCTCAAAGACAAGGTTGCCAGGGCAACAGCCCCAGGGTGAGATGACTTCAAAACTCTGGGTTGATTTCCTTGGTTTGATTCCACTTGCAAGGTGTGTGTGTGTGTGTGTGTGTGTGTGTGTGTGTGTGTGTGTGTGTGTGTGTGTGTGTGTGTGTGTGTGTGTGTGTGTGTGTGTGTATGTGTGTGTGTGTGTGAGAGAGAGAGTGTGAATGTGTATGTGTGTGCAGAGCACCTGTGAGTGATGTCAGGGAGTTGAATATTGAAAATTATTGCAGTACAATAAGGCTATTAAAGGCATAATACAGCTTCATAAATGTTGTTCATATTTCGTTATAAAGAAGGCAGATAAAAAATGATTTAATCCAAATATGAACATGATCTACAGTTTAAGTGCTCGCGAAAGTGAAGAGCAGAAGCATCTTTAGCATTTCAGAGTAAAAGACTGAATTAAACATCATTATCAGACCATAAATGTAGGTGCACTGCTGTTCTGTCAGAGCTACAGTTCAAAGTAAATACAGAGCAAAAAGGAATAATTGAATGAAAATAAATAACTAAATGTAATTAATATATGCTATTTGATAAAACAGAAGTATCAAATGTATAATGAATGTTATTCCACAGCCTGCAGTCTTCTGTTGTAAAATGAATACTGTGGGTCAGCGACTGTGCCGCTGAGATGTAGCACTACCACTGTTAAACTACTGCAGGGCATGAAATAAACGGCTATGTGTCTTCAGTGGAGTAGTTAATAACAAACAAAAGGAGGTGCAGTCGGCATGGATGTATAAAAAGAATTGGGTACAGGCACAGCCCCTTTCATTCCTATGAAAGCAGCTCAGTGGTGCATGAATACAAAAAAGTTCAACTACTACATTCATAAAACCTGCATAATCAACGCCGCTTTAGCACTGTTGGGCCCATAGAGCAGGCACACTAGAGACTTCCACCAGTCAGGCCGGATACTTCCGGTTTATCTAACTAACTTTGGCTAACTTAATTTGGGGATTACATGATTTAAATGTGTGGCTCTTAAAGACTTTTAAATGTTATCAGACTGAATGGACCAAATGCTGATAATAACACCAGTCGATTTGAGGGTTGTGACGGCCCATAACATCACATAATGGACCCAGTAGTTGCACGTCCGCTGTTGGGCCATAATGTCAAATTGGCTTCAAAGTACAGCACACTTCCTGGGGGAGGGCAGTCGGACAGAAAAAAGTACAAGAATAAAGATTTAAAGCTAAATTAATAGATTTTGGATTTCTAAATATTGGCCACTTTGATCACCTTATAAAGGCAAATATCCATCCATCCATCATCTGCAACCGCTTAATCCTGATGGGGTCGCAGGGGGCTGGAGCCGAACCCAGACCCTGACATTTGGCGTAAGGCGGGCTACACCCTGGACAGGACGCCAGTCTACGTTCGCAGGGCACAGAAAGAGACAGACGGAGACAACCATTCACACTCACATTCACACCTACGGACCATTCAGAGCAATCGATTAACACCTGCCTCAGCCTGGACTTAAACCGAGAACCCTCTTGGGTCCCCCAGTGGGTCAGTTGCAGTGGTTCGGACATTCTACCAGGATGCCTCCTGGGCACCTCCCGTAGGAGATGTTCCAGGCACGTCCAACTGGTAAGAAGCTCCAGGGTAGACCCAGAACACACTGTTGAGATTATATAATGGTCTGACCTGGGAACGCCTCAGGGTTTCCTCAGGTAGAGCTGGAAAAAATGCCCCCGTGACCCAGCCCCAGATTGGCAGAAGAAAATAGAGGGATAGATGGAGACCAGTGGTGATTGCTGGTGTGGTGAAGACCACAAAGGATGCTCAGCTTTCCCTAAAATGTCACCAAAAAAAGTAGTGAAATATGTACTGCTGTGTGTACATTTCATTGACTAAATACACACTAGAAAGCCTTCATCTTTTGTTCAGAATCAGCTTATCACAGGTAACAGGCGCAACTTCCTTCTCATTCATCTCGACAGCGCTTTACACAGTCGGACGCTCAGCTTCTACTGACTTCAATGTGGAAGTGTAGAGCGGGTTGTTCCACTGCAGCCAAACTAGACCGTCATTGGATAAATGTTGGGCTTTGTCCTGCCCATCGGATACTCAGCGTCTCTGGGGGGTCTATGGGACAGTGGGCTGGCCAGGACGCTCGGCTCTTGCATGATGATTGGATGAGCTGTCTGAGGCGGAATCCTTTTCTGATTGACAGCTAAATGAGCGACTCAGTGATCTTGAAGAATAAACATCCAACGGAGCATTTTCCAAGATTTTCATTCCATGGTTCTAAACTGATCCGGAGACTTTATAGATCCCAAGCGACTTTGTCTTTGTTAAAAATGACTAGCGTTGTGTTTGGCGACTCTGTTCTGTCACTCTGCGGTTTCTTTCCCCAACGAGCAGCGGCAGATGCAGAGCACTCACACTCACAGGCAGTCACACTTCACAGTAGCCTGGCGCAGCAGCTCCAGCTGGGCATAGGCCGTTTAAGCAGCCTAGCTCTGCAGGCTATTGAGAGGACGCTGGTCAAGTCCCTGGAAAAGACGCCTAGTTGGTCAAGGTCAGATCATTTTCTTGAAAAGGAACGAAGGGTAGAATTTGCATATAAATCAACAAACACATTTATGACGTAGGCCGGAAAAATGAGCTTGCCCTCCTTGAAAGACCAGCAGCCGCCATTGATGGAGACAAATGCTCGTATTAAGCTAACACTGTCAATTTGTGTTAATTAATAATTAAATCAATGCTTTGCTGATCAGTTTGACATGCATTTAGTGTTTCAGACTGCTGTGTCGGGGTGAGGCCAGATCCAGAATTCTTCAATAAGCTTTCCAGCTCCATCTCTGAGTTTTTTCATATTGCTTTCTATGCGAGCGATCCATATTAAACACAATATTGATCATATTAGAGTAGTTTTTAAACACTTTAACACATGTCTGGAGTGGGACTTTAAATTAAGTCTTATTGTATAGGACATTATTTAATTAGTTTATTTTGTAATGTGTAGATACGTGTATTTTATAAAATACATGTTTATGTTGAAATTAACATACCTATACAAGAAGTTATGTCTTCCGTCGCCCTCTTATGGACATATGTGTTTGTTTTATCCCCGATGCTCAAGGGAAGTGCAGGATTGGCTGATAATTCTCTGTGGGTTTGTCATTACATGTGGTTTCCTTTACATTGCCACATTTTCGTCTGATCCACGATTTATATTCATGTATTTATTAGTGCAGCTGTAAGACTTAATATGACTTCTAAATGTACAAATGACCATGCAAAAGTAAGGCAAGCAACTCATTCTGGTGGTTTACTTTTCATTTGTTTCCTTCATCACTGGTAAGTCAAATCCAGACAATGTGGTGGCGAGTTCAACGGAGTAATAATAATGTTAATGGAGATGAGAGAAAACAAGAGTAAGAAGAAATAGAGAAGAGAAAAGACTGTTGTGGGAGTTACCTGCCTGCGCCTTATTCTGATGGATGGCCTTGCCTGCAGCCCTACCACTTTTAACAATCTGCTTTAAAGAGCTAGTGTCTTGAATGAAAACACACACGCACGCGCACACACACACACACACAGTTTGAATTGTTTGAACTACTTCTTTTGTATCTTCTGATGTGTTTTTGTCCCCTGAACACACTTCTGCAGATAGCCAACTCAGCTCTTTTGTCATTCTACACGCACGCACGCACGCACGCACGCACGCACGCACGCACACACACACACACGCACACGCACACACACAGCTTGTCTTCTATATTGTGCATCCACTCTTCTTTAATATCATGACATTCAGAGGTAATATGACAGCCTCGCCTGTACCTCAATATCCATCTCACCGGGAGCTGCACACAAGGCAGCATTGAGTCCTCTCACCATAAAAGCTGTATTTTTGAATCAGCACAAAGCCCAGAATTATTGTCAGCGCTGTTTTTGCGTGACTACATTTCTCTATTCATACCATAAAGCTGCCACCGAGTCCCGACCCGGCTTTGAAATGCAGTAATTTTTGCACAGTTTTTCCCAGTTGAAATGCAAACCTTAACCCTGACACATACTCTCCCTCAAAGCAAAAAGAAAAGAAAAGGGGGGCAGACAAAGATAAGTTTCTTTCTGCCTCGTACTCTCCCTCTTGGAAACTTGGGCTGTGCTTCAGAAGGGAAACTCTTACATCTACACAACAGATGGCAGCGATTGCCTTTTCTCAGTTCCCACCCAAATCATGAGCTTGGTGTGTTTGTATGTGTGTGAGTCTGTTTACACTTGGGTGAAACATGGGGATGGAGGGCAGGAAAAAGGTGGTATTGCATCCCATTAGGGACTGTGACAAGGCATTGTGGGCCACAGCGCGGGGCCCTCCCTCCAGTCTGTCTGTCTAGCACCCCACCTGCCTTGTCCTAGCGTCCATCTGCCCATCGCACATAAGCCCACTATATCCAGCACCACGGCTTTAACAATAGATTACACTGTTTTAGCTAACTGATTAGCACTTTGGAACCAAAGTATTGTATTTTACACAAAGAAATGTCGGAAGACAGACAGTTACAACTGAAATTGAAATTCACCACAAATGGCTGAACAGCAGGATGAGGTGATATTGGCTTGCACCTGCCAGGGTATTGTACAAAGTCAACAACATCTACTTAAATCATGGGGTGCTTTTTTGGCACTTGAAAGCAAGATTTACCACAACAAAACATGCATAAATTACATTCAAGGCTACCAAGCATTTGTTATCATCGAAACTGCAGAAAATGAATATAGATCTTACAGCACTTCAAAAATGCTACAAGCGAAGACCATACCTGCAAACAAGTCGCTCTCCAGCGAAATTCTTCATTTAGATTCAAAATGTCATCCATGTGAATCGTGTAGATCCGAAGAAATTTTTTTCACAAAGAATGGTTTGAGACTTTGAGCTGCCGTGATCGTCTTCTCAATAAAACATCTCTGATGCGACATCTTGAGTCTTTTGGCCAATCAGATTATACACCACGGTTTTTATTTCCATGGATGAAAACAACTTTTTGCGGCACTACAATTTTGAGGTAACTTTTGCTGCCAGTGATGTAAATATGCTGTTTAACTAACTTGACCTGCTACAGTAATGTTGATTTGACAAATCAAGTGAATTGGTCAGTTAGTAGGTAGGCTGTCAAGTTAGTGTGTCATGATCAAGCCCCCACCACAGCGACTTACTGGTTGAGCCAATACAGAAGTGCCAAAAATCTGCAGTTCTCCGGGTGGCCACTAGGAGTAGTTTGCGCGATAGAGCAGTTTCTTATTGACCCCAGTTTTAAACAGGCCGTATTTCACAGCATAATTAAACTTATGTAGGGGTGTCCCCAACTAAAAATGTTCATAGTTGAATCGGAGTCCTATAGTCGACTAATCTTCCGAACAGTTTTTTTTTGCTCATGAAAAAACCCTCTGATCCGAGTTGGCAAGCCATGGACATGAAGCAGACAGCACATGACTCCAGCGCTACGCTGTCACGCTGGTCAGGCAGAGGGTTACTGGGGGATGTGATTTCTGATAGGAGTATCTTATTAAAAGTATTTGCAGTTATAACATAAAGGGTTTTTTTTGTACCTTTCATTGGCAATAGCTGATGGTTTATTTAGATCCGTAGTTTCACTTTCACGGCGCTGAGTCAGACTGTGTCAGACTGAGCGTCTATAACGAAAAACAAATGGGCAAATTTTCAAAGTAAATGCTGCTGATGATTAAACAGCAGCAGACTGTTGTTGACTGTTGGCGCCCAGATAAATTTAAAGCCCAGTAAAGAGGCGCTCTGACGGTGCAGGATCCTGGATAGTACAACTTAGTCTAAGAGGGGGAGGGGGTTAATCCAGCACACTAAGGAGATAGATTAAAAGCACATGTAGTGCAGTAGTGAAGCATGTTCTTCATTAGTGTTTAATATTTGCGTAGAGGTGCACCTTGCTCGTATCTCATGTAATTAGCTTCTGCTTCACTAGTATAGTAGGTTTCATGTGGGGCGTTGTTACTTAATTAAAAGTACAAAAGTATAAACATCAAAATGTACTTTGAGGACAAATAATAAAATAATAAATTATGCAAATGTGCCTGTTTCAGAATAATATATTATTGGATTATTAAAGATTAAGGACCAGTACCATCAAAAGTTCAGACATGCTTTCTTATTCACTTGAGTGGGAAAGTGTGTCCAAACATCACCTTGTTCACCTCTTGTCAGTTTGCAGGTCTGAAAGGTAAGATTGATTTTTAGGCTTAAATAAAGACGACACTGATTATAGATTATGGTTTTAGATTGGACGTCACATAAACTGCTTTATTCCTGCTTAACCCTCTGTGGCTTATCTATCAGCAACTTGGCTATCAGCTGACCGTAAGTCATATTCATACAGGTGTACAGAATAGTCATTAGAACCTAAAACGCCTCACTGTTACTTTGCTGAAACCCCATTTGCTGCCACAACTCTGCCACCACCCCTACCTCCTTGTGTGCTTGGCTGAAAATGGGGGACGCTATCAAGAGTCAGGTTCATGTGTGTGCTCAGTTACAGAAGCAGAAGTTTAGTTGGCGCTTGGAATCCTTGAGAGCTGCAGTTGGACCTCCTTTCTAATAAATAGTGACTTCACAAAACAAAACAGAAACGGCACAAAGAAGAGTTTTTTTTTTATTAAGCTTTTGCGTTGCGAAATAAAGGCGTATGGATTATAACATAACAACACAGAAGCTCCACAGTCTGATTCAAGAGGACTTCACCCACTTCGCTCTTTTGACAAAGGCAGAGCATATCAGATCCACTCCTTCCCTGGTCAACCTTTCACAATAAAAGCCCTGGACTGCTTAACTGTTAAGCCAATCTGGCAGGCCGAGTACATCATCGGTATGACCTTTTGCAGGCGAGCGTTTTGCATTTTTGTGTCATTTATTCATCACGCCCATTGTGTGTAAAGGCCTTTATACGAAAACGCAAGATCAGTTTCCCAATCGGCAGGGGGATTTAGTAATAGCTTAGCTTTTGAGATGATGCTAAACATCACAAATCCATATCATCTGGTGGACGTGCGCTACTCAGGACTATGTTGCAGTATTTGAAGTTTTTAAGTAATGATATCTTTTGAAAAGTAAGCTCTGCTCAAGTGTTCCACGCGGCAGATGGAACATTTTGGCATTGGGCTTTTTGACAAAGAGAATAAATTCTGTAGTTAACAAATACTTATTATATGACCACATTTTGGTTAACACAATCATTTCACACTCTTCCCACAGTAACAGACTTACCGTATTTTACCATACTTTATTTCAAAAGCTTGCACTGCTTTGAAATGATTGGGGTATTCATTTGTATTTGACTGAAAAACCAAACCCTGGACATTAGTTTCTGAAAATCTGGCTCAAGTAATTTAATCCCTTTTTATATATTTTCACTCTCATACTACGGTTTGGCAGTTTGATTCAAATCTGTGCTGTGTAATGTGATGCCTTAACTGCCTTAATTTTTCATGTTATAATAATGCTATATACCAATCCAGATTAGGCTGTGAGAGCCCTGGGCCCTGAGAGGTTAGACATACACAACTTTTCTGTGTCATCTATGCATTCTCAACATACTCAGCCTGAATGCACTGACCTTGTCAGCTGATGATAGTGGTGGGCGGATGCCTCGAGAGTCTTGTTTGCACCGGCTAGATGACCTTGTGTAGTCTCCAATCAGATACAGTAAGAATACAAAGTCTCCGGGCGGTCGAAGCTGTCACACTTCATCAAGGAGACGCTGAATAAAAACAACAGAGAAAAATAAAGTTTTTTGTCAAGCGGAGGACTTCTGCATTGACTTCTGCTGTCTGCATATTGAACATAGTGTATAAATATCCTCCAAACTTTCCTTACCAACTTAACCAATGCATACAATAAATTACAGTCTGTGTTGCTGGAGTTTATCTTCTCACTTTGAGTTTCTGACCTCTTTAAATATCTCAGCAGAAACTTTGTTAGAGTTAATAGTTATCGAGAAGATTGCAAAAAAATAGATCCGTAAACAAACTGTCTACTGCAGAGTCAACAAAAGAATTCCTTCAACAATGACATTTGACATTGTTGTTGTTACATAGCTTTTCTAAGTAAACAGGTGTTCATTTAGCATAGTATTTTAGAAAACAGCATGCACATACAGTACAGACCAAAAGTTTGGACACACCTTCTCATTCAAAGAGTTTTCTTGATTTTCATTCATTCATTTTCAACCGCTTATCCCGGGGTCTGGGTCGTAGGGGGGCTGGAGCCGATCCCAGCTGACATCAGGCGTGAGGAGGGGTACACCCTGGACAGGACGCCAGTCTATCACAGGGCATATAGAGACAAACAGAGACAGACAACCATTCACACCTAAGGGCAATTCTTAGAGTAATCAATTAACCTGCACGTCTTTGGACTGTGGGAGGAAACTGGAGAACCCGGAGAAAACCCACGCAGACACGGGGAGAACATGCAAACTCCACACAGAAAGGCCCAGGCCGGGATGCGAACCTGGAACCTTCAAAATTGTAGATGCACTTGGGGACACTTTCAAAGTTTTCCCAATTTTTCGGACTGACTGAACTAATGCTAATGACGGCCACTCGTTTTTCTTTACTTAGCTGCTTTTTCTCGCCATAATACAGATTCTAACAGTCTATTCAGTGGGGCTATCAGCTGTGTATCCACCTGACTTCTGCACAACACAACTGATGGTCCCAACCCAATTTATAAGGCAAGAAATCCCACTTATTGCACCTGACGGGCACACCTGTGGAGTGAAAACCATTTCAGGTGACGACCTCTTGAAGCTCATCAAGAGAATGCAGAGTGTGTGCAAAGCTACTTTAAAGAAACTAGAATATCAGGCGTATTTTCAGTTGTTTTACACTTTTTTGTGTGTTAATTCATAGTTTCGATGCCTTCAGTGTGAATCTACAATGTCAATAGTCATGAAAAGAAAGGAAACTCATAGAATGAGAAGGTGGGTCCAAACTTTTGGTCTGTACTGTATATCTATTCCAATAGGGACGTTAATTGTTCCATTGCTGTATGCACATTTCATCTCTTGAGCCCTATTCGGACTGGATTTATTTATCCAGGGGAAGTGAGGTGATTTTAACATTACCTGTGCTGGTCAGTGATTTTAATCCTGTCCGCAGTATTTATGTGGGTAATATTTCACTCCCACTCCAGTCATAATTACAGCAGCAGTTACCTACTCTTATCCAGTGAATGGGCCGGTCCTCTTGTAATTTAATTCCAGTGCCGTGCTACATCCTTTTTTTTAAGCCGATCTCTGTGTGAAGAGATGCTTGTCCTTCTACTTTTTCAAAATCCATCAGCTCGGTGTGAAACGTGGCTGTTGTTTGAAAATGGAGTAGATCTTAAGGATTTTAACACCAACATGCCAATTTGGGAACCAATGTAATGACAGGAAAAAAACCCAAAGCAGAGCATTAGATCAAGACCCCCTCAAAGCTCATCGAACATGCTGTTGTGATGAGAACTACATGAAAATACTGCTACTCTCTCCTACTAAACGTATGCCAAATAAGCTATTAGCACTGCCTGTTTGTAGTGGACCCAAAGATGTACGACTATCACTGAGTTACTCAGCTGTCTTTTCATTCATATATGTTGATGCACATTTTGAAGAACTGCAATGAGAAGCGTTGGAAAATCTATTATTATTATTCATGTTACACACACACAGGCCCGAAATACACACTTGTGCACAAACAGGATCTATATACATGCAATTAATGGAGGGATGTTAGAGCGAGGGGGCTGCAAGTGACCAGCGCCCCGAGCAGTTTGGGGTTTGATGCCCTAGCAGTTGCTGGCAGTGTCTGTGTCTGTCTTTGTCTCTCTCTGTCCATCTGTCCGTCTTTCTCTCTCCTTTTTTTCCTCCCCAACCGGTGCAGACAGATGTCCGTCCTCCACAGAGCTGGGTCTGTCTGACGTTCCTGTCTGTTATAGGGAAATTTCGTTGCCACCGTACTCTACGGGGGAATTGTTGGGTCTATGTAAATCATAAATAAGTCATAAAGTGTGGTCTTTACCTACTCTGTAAAGTGTCCTGAGATAACTTTTGTTATGATTTGGCACTTTAAATAAAATTGAATTGAATTGAATTGAAACTGCATAATGAAAAAAAAGTTCCACAGTTACGCAAAAAACAATTATAAATTGCTTATGACTTCCATAGATATGAGGCAGTATGGCCCTACTGCACTTCAAAGGTCCCGGTCAGACCTGTTTCTTGTATCTGTCTTGAGTGATAAGATCACAAGTGGACAGTTCTAAATATAGATATGAATGCACTCAGGACACGTTAAGGGCACATTAAGATCGGATGACTCTGACCGTTTTTGTGTTTTGAAACATTGTTATTTTGAGAGCAGGTTATGTCAAGGAAGCCTCTGGAGTAGAACTTTAAATCACAGAGGAGCAGAGTGAACATTTCCTCTCTCACACGTCCTCCTGTAAAGTTAATCCCTTCTGTTTTAAGACAGGAGTTTAAGATTTTTCATGGTTTGCCTATTTTGTACCATAGCTTAACTTCGTCTTCATCATCATTTAAAATAATGCAGTTTACTGTATTTAACAATGTTTTCCCAGCTTAAGTTTCTTCTTCTTCTTCTTCTTCTTCTTCTTCTTCCAGATGCAAAATGCAACATTTTCAAAGATCAACACTCTCTTAACTTTGTGTTATAAATAAATCGAATACTTTCCAATTTAAACAAATGTTATCTCATAAATCTCTCCAAAACTTTCAAGGATTGTATTTCCTTTTTTTTCCTTTCAGCCAGTGAGACTGAGACTCTCCTTGGAGCGGCTCGAGATAGTTAATGCTCCAGGATGTGAATCAGATGGGGTGTCAAACCACCATAATCTTTCTATATTTACATCCACGCCTCCCATCTCGCTCACTGTGTGTTTACCTTGGCAGCGGCTGTTCTCGGATCAGCTCTGTGTTGCCTTGGCCTCTGCCCCCTTCCCTCTACTCTGCCCACTCAGGTTGCATTCCTGACTGCTGCCAGCCAAGCCGGCCTGTACTAGTGGCAGAGAGAGAGAGAGAGACGCGAAAAAGGGGTGGATGGAGAAGGAGGGCAAATGCAGCAGAATGCAAAGAGCACCATGGAAGAGTTTTCACTTCACTGTGAGGAAAACTTCTGATGTGAGCTAAAGTTATTGGCAACACCACAGTAGAATCAGAGTTTACTCAACTATAGCCGCTGCCATGCCAAGTTTGAGCAAACTTTTAAAGAGAGACAAAAATGTATGAAGCTCGTAAATAAGCTTGAATAAAGATCTGTGTGACAAAAACATTCGCTGGAGAAATGAAAAGTCTTTCAGAGACTGATTTGTTTTGGCTACGATGCTATTTTTCTTTGGGGGGGGGGGGGGGTAGCTGCTGTTGGTTTTCTTTCTCATCTCTTTTCTGCTGTATCAGAATAATGTCACAAGTGTCTCTGAACACACTGGGCCACTGCAGCACTGGATGCAGTACACCTCCAGGGGGACACTGCTGTTATTACTACACCATATACACATTATTATTATTATAAAAGGAGTAGGGTCTGTTATTAAAATTCCATACACATGTGATGCGTGGTATTGATCTCACATTGCTCATGTTGTCTCGTGTATTTTTCAGGTCAGGCAGCAACGGTCGGTTGAATAGTGTCAGTTTCTATGTTTGCCACACTGTCATATAATCATGATAAGTTACATTGTAGAATGAGACATTTGAAAAACTTCGTAAGAGGTTTAGTTTCTACTCAAAGGTGCTCTATATGTGACGGGGTCAGTTTTTAGTGTGCATATTATGTTTGCTTTGTGGGGATTTTATTGATTTTTGCATGTTGTGTGTTTATTATTGTTTTGCATTCGTTTGTATTGTTTTTTCTGCATAAGTCGGTGCCCCGCTTGGGCCACCCCGGTCAGAAAAAGGCTGGATACTCCACTGAGAGGGAGGTGTGATTTTATCAAACCTAACTGTTTTACTGTCTATGAAGTACATAAATCAATATCAGCAGCAGAAATCCAATATGACATTACTCTTTATTGTAAGAGCTGGAGTAGCTCAACTAACTACAACTACTAAATGCATGCTGTCTTACACGCGCGCGCGCGCACACACACACACACACACACACACACACACACACACACACACACACACACACACACACACACACACACACACACACACACACACACACACACACACACACACACACACACACACACACACACACACACACACACACACACACACACACACACACACACACACACACACACACACACACACACACACACACACACACGGCACCAAACTTGACATCAGAGACTAGGGAGCATACTCATATTCATAGGAATGAAATATGAATGAGTGCTGCATGCATGAATACGATGGCAGTGTTACACATTCAAATAAATTAAACATTCATATTTACATTTGCAACAAAGTGGATATTGCAGTTCCACCGACGTTGAATATTGTATAAAGGGCATTTTTGTTTCGGCACACATTGATTCTATTTGAATATGATAGAGGTTGGAGCGTTTCTAACAAGGGCCTTGAAATATCGGATATTTTAAAATCCTTATAATTGGAAGGTGAAGTTGCAACCCTGGTGTTGAGCAGATGACCTTGACCGATACTCTGTCCACCCAAAACGTACACGTTGTCTTTCTCTGCTTCTACCTGCAATCATTGTTTTTTCCTTTTAATTACCCTGGTAGGTTTGGATGATTGCTTCTGTTACCTTATTGTCCAATCATGCTATTTAGATGTCGCCGATGGGCAATCCAAATCAACCCAACCCAGTTATTTTATTCACTACGACTCAGACTTCGTTTTATTGATCCTTTGGGATGAACTCCCGCAAGGAAATTGAGATTCCAGCAGCTTACAAAAGACACGAGGGAGGTATAAAAAATTACAGTAAAGGATAACCAATAAACTCTTGGCTAAATAAATACAGAAAGTATAAAAAAAAACAATAAACAGTAAACAAGAAACTCTTTGTCATATATATGAGGTAGATGTAAGAATACAGGTCGAATACAATTCACAGAAAATTAAATCTGATAAGTTAAATGTAGAGGAAATGTATAAGATAAAATATGTTTGACTGTGACAGAAATGAGCAGCAAGATTCAATTATTGCACTTAAGTTGTGGATAAACTTATTGCACAAAAAAGAAGAAGAAGGTAAGTGTCCAGGTCTGTAAGAGTAGATTATTAATTGCACACTGAGTGGCCTCCACTTCTTCCCTTCTGTCCTCTTTATCCCCCCCAAGTGAGGAGTTGTAGAGGATGATGGCTTGAGGGACATAGGAGTTCAATTAAATTCTATTCAATTTTATTTATAGTGCCAAATCATAACAGAAGTTATCTCAGGACACTTTACAGAGTAGGTAAAGACCACACTCTATGATAAACATAGACCCAACAATTCCCCCGTAGAGTACGGTGGCAACGAAAACCTTCACTATAACAGACAGGAACGTCAGACAGACCCAGCTCTGTGGAGGACGGACATCTGTCTGCACCGGAGAGAGGAAGAAAAGGAGAGAGAAAGAGAGAAAAGACGGACAGATGGGCAGAGAGAGACAAAGACAGACACACTTACAGTAACTATAATAGTATAAAATCACTAGTAGTTTCATTTGCAGGAGCAGCCTTCCACTGAACAGGCTCCTCTGGGTGCTGATGACGCTGTGCATTGGGTGGCTGGCATTGTCCATAATGTCCAGGAGTTTGCCCAGTGCCCTGCTCTCTGGACAGGAGTCCCAACACAGAAGATAAGCAATGTGCTGTTTTGTACAGGGGCTACACACTAAACCTATTTTAGGCACCTAAAATAATCAATTTTCAATTTAAATGTATGCTATATTCAGAATATTTCGGCAATTTAACTTGCTGTCAAAATAGCGCTCTCCAGTTTCCACAGAAGTTGCTGACAGCAAGTCTGACTCAAACAGCTGGTCTGTGGCATAACACAGTGCATGACTAAGTTGGCTTATGTGTATGAATATGTTAAAGTCCCCCTCCAGATATGTTAAAGTATACTTTACTCTTATAGGTCATGTAAAAACTACTCTGCTATGATTAAAATTTTGTTAAATGTGTTAAATGTGAATGAAAAAAGGGCTTCAGACAAGAGGCAGTGGAGCAATGGAGCCCCTTGGGGGGGGAGGAGGTTTCATGGGGAAGTGGGTGTGACTCACGGAGCCCTACGGGTCAATGGGTGGAAACAGAGACCGGGCTGTCCGCCCGTTGAGATAATGTTAGTGATTTCAGCATCCTGAACCACCCAGACAAACCCAGACTCAGATGGGGAGTCTCTTGCACACTAAAATCAGCAACTCGCAGAACCCATCATTCCTCACGCAGAAAAACTATTTATAATAACACCTTTGATTTACTCCCACTTCCCCAACAGCTTTGGCTAAACGAATAGATGTTTGGATATCGTTAGCACCTTGGTGTGGCACACACCTGTATCAGATCGGATTCTTATGTCCTCTTGTTTGAAAAGCGTTTTTCATACTTGTTTTTTGTCGGTACGTTTGTATTTGCTCTTTTTCTGTGCTTTTTTTTCCCTACTTGATTTTAGGGCAAAACACGTATGCTTCTTTTCCAAAACATGTGTTATGGAGAAGCTTCTTTGATCAGCAACGCTGCAAGAAATGGTCCAGGAGTGAGGATGCAGGGACGTGATCAGTAAAGGGTATGCTCACAGGCAGCTTTCCAAAGTAATTCAAAGTGAACTGTTTTTCCATTGAAGATGTGGAGAAAAATTAGCCTTTCATAAGTAGGTGTAAAGTGGTAAACATTAAACATTTTTGAAGATAATACCACATGAACGATATAGGTTCCTTTCCATTTTACAATCTTTTGTATATTTCATATGTCTAATGGATCACAAATGTTCCAAGGATCAAAGATTGAGGTCGCCCTGGGTCCTAGTACATTTGTAAATGTAATTAAAGGTAAGGTGAACCTTCTGACAAGGGATGGACACTATAAATAAGTTATAAACACTTTGTACTTTGTACATACTGATTGTAAACTAGCTAACAGTTTTTAAGCAAAAGCCACAGGTTCCTGTCCGCATAAGCAAGCTAGTACACATCTTATTTTTTCTTCCCAAAGGTGGTTTTCGGTCATTTCAGGTAGCTCTGATCGTGCTAATATACAGTTGTTCAAGTGTTAATTTTTCTGATCAGTTTGGTTTGAACTTGTCCTGTTTAAATAGCCTGTGATCTGGAAAAACAGCTGACTGTACGATTTTATTGGTCAGCCAATCAAAAAAAAGGTATCTACTGTTCAGTCGTTTCTCCATTTTCTGTATGAAAACAGTGTCTGTGTGCTCCCTCTGGCTTCCCTGAAGATAAAGTCTGACTTCAGTAATTAAAGTGATATTTCACTTTGCTTCAGCTTATCTAGCATAACTTTATTTTGTATGAAACATTGCCTTCATTTGTATTCATCAGCAGCCCGTGGGCTTTCCTTTCCGTGGCTGTCTTTTTATCAAGAACTGAATAAGCAAACATGCTTTGTGAAATGTGATCAAGAAACCAAGGGAACACAGTCAACCTCCCTCAGGGTATAAACACGCCTATGGCATATGTGCCACCCGTGATTTCTGATAGGAAGTGTTGGTAGTTGACAGAACCGTCAACTCGTCGCGCTCTGTTTCCATCAGTCAACTCTGTGGAGTGGGCCGATTCTGAGGTCTGGACACGGCCATTTTTGGCGGTGGGTTTTTGTAAAAGGCTCTGAATGAATGGCTGAGTCCAAATTGGTGCAACGCATTTAATCACAGGAGTTAACTACAATCATCCATAACAATAGTCAGCGACGCTGTTCATCAACAGTGACTCAGCATGCTATAGCCTAGCTTTCCAGCCTACATGTGTAATTATCCGCAGGCTGACAAACCCGGTCTTCTAGAAACGTCTCTAGAACACAAAAAAAGGAGGAAGCCTCGATGCCACTCATTCATGAGACAAATAAAAACAGTACTGAGAGCCCAGACAGGCCTCTCAAAAAGTTTATTACAAACTGAAATGTCCATAAAAATGAAGGCTTTAATCTCCTTGTGACATCAATGCAATAAACACATTGCGGGATTTTTTTTTTGTTACAGTTGTAGTTGAAATAAAGAGTATAAATGAATGGTTTATTTTGGGTATTGGGTATCTATTTTACTTCGCAGCCCAGTTATGGCTGAATTTCCCCCTTTGCAATGACGGGCTTTAAAAATGCATGGTTTCTGTTGCAGGTCTAGCAGTCATGCAATCCTTCTGTCAATTTTTCTATCAGTGATTTATAAACCGGTCTTCACACTGCTCTGTTATGTTCATCCCACATGCGTGGTGATATGTTCAATCCAACCATTATGGGCCACACACATGCTTCTAACATAGTGGAAAAAACTGCTGAAAAGTTTATGTTGTTGCGCAAAGATAAAATATCGCTGTAAGTATATGGAAATACGTGCATTTCCTGTGTTCAAATGCCACATTTATCAGGCTGAAGACATAGACGGGAGCAGTCACAACTTCCACAGTGGGTCCTGAGACTCACACTTGTCTTTGAGACGGAGGCAGTTAATCTCAGCCGGGGCCACGGAGTGACAGTGACTGAATCAAAATTACACATCCATTGCAGATTGGCAGTGCATTAGCTTGCAAATGAGGCTTTCAAAATGTCTTTTTTGACACGGAAAAGTTGCGACGGGGCACTGCGATTCTGTCTTGACATCATCTCAATATTGTTCCTCCTCTAGTGGTTTTCTAATGGTCCTACTTAAGTAAGACCTTGTGCTGCTTTATCACAGTGTTGCAGTGCTGCCTGACAAGAAAGGGCATTTCTGTTGAAGTCACTGACATCATGCATCACTGCTGATAGCATTCTGTCATGTGGAGAAGTACAGTATAAATGTAGATGTGCACAAAGCATGCACACCAGGCTTGACTTTTTCACTAATACTATATTTTTTTACAGGTATCATCAAAATGTGTCAGTTATTCTTACTCCTGAGCCCACTTGAGGGCTCCATTTGAATTATGAGGCTGGAGCTGTCTGCTCTGTCCAGTGTCAATCTATGCGGGCGGTCTGAATCACAGACAGGATGTCATCACTTTGTTTGGAGGAAACAACATTCTGACACCTCGGAGAAGAGTGCCGGCATACTGTTGGTCTCTGGGGAGACATTTTTCTGGCAAACTAGAATACTGTCAAAATGCACACACGCGTACACACTGATAAACAAGGTGGCAGACGATTTAAGCAAGCGACAGACTCTGAGACAAAACACATTCGCACATGCACGTAAAAGATTTAACAGCAGGCAAGATTGCAGGGTCCAGGCCACATTTTCACACCTCTCCGTCTTCCTCACATCTCATTTGTGTCTCTTTCGCTATGACAGGGGCCCAATGGGAGAGTTGTGCGAAGGACAGGAGAGAGGGATGATGTCGCTGTGTGTGCCCATGAGTCGGGGAAGTGCAGGTGTGTAAAAATGCACGACAGGCATTTCAAGAAGTTATTACGTTTATCTTAAGATTAAGAACTATTTGTTTTTTCTAAAAAAAATCTTTTTTTTGAATTTCTGATCAACCCCTATCAACTGCATGCTTAAAATGCCATACCAGTTAAAGCGCCGTCCATTTCAAGACAACCCGACCCACTTCCTTGTTAACTCCCGCCCACTTCTGAGTTAGTTAGTTCCAGATACAGATAATGCTGTTCTCACTCATCCCTACTCTTCACCAAAAAATAAATAAGCATTTCCCCCAGATGTTGAGCTATGTGTTTAAGTTTTGGTCGGACAGAGCAGGGGGAATCCCCCAAGGAGAAATTAGAAACTTAACAGCTAAACTGAACATTTTAGAAGCATTTGGAAACAATAATCCTACATTATTCACATGATAGGTTTCGTTGTTGTGATTATTATCATCTTGAAGTGTAAAAACAATTAATAATTTAGGTTTATGTGTCTAATAGTAATTTTCAAACTTCTATTGATGAAAAAAAACCTTACTATAACACGTCTTATAGTCCAAGAGTACGCGAAAATACATGTGTCTTAATAATAATCAATATTACAATATTACAGACATCCTTATGTTTTAAAAGCAACAGAATTTGCATTTACACATTGGTCTCTGGGCCGAGTCCACCTCGAGAATATAGATATTGAGACCTGAACAACTGTTTATACCTGTTTCAACAGTCTACTGCATGTTTACATCATATACACCCGTTCCCATGTCTGCTTACATCTGATACATGCATGTCTTTCTACATCTCACGCCGACGATGTTCTATGTATCTAACGGATTCTAACCTGTACTAACACACTAACATCCTGACACTTATTCTTCTTTTACACTTTATTCTTGTTGTTAGGTTAAAATGTTTTTGTATAGTTCACTGCCGTTATTTGGTGCTCTGTGTGCCCTGAATTGCCCCCCGGGGACAAATAAAGTTTTTTGAATTGAATTGAACAAAGCCCCAAACAGTTTGGTCTTTAAACGTAGATGTAGACATCCTCATCTTCTCCAAGTCACCATTGCCAACCGGTAGTAATAATAACGGCAATTTGTGAAGTTCATTCATCATCATGATTGGATTTTCTAAAGATTATTTCAATTGGCGGTGTTTGGTTGCCTGTTTATTTATTTTTCATCAATATATTGGGGGGGGGGGGATGTTGAGCATATTTGAATATTGTACGTATATTATAATTACTACGATTTTATACAGCATTAGTTTTAGCAAGGTGTACCAGGCAACTAAGTGAACATCAAAATAAGAAGGTTAATTGTATATTTATATATATAGTTTCTGCGCTAGTGTTAGACTCATATCTAGTTAATTTACTAAATCTATAGGTTTACTTCAAAGTCAGTCAATGTTTTTATACTAGCCTGATTTTCATGATTGTTGCAAGAGATCCTAATAACTCATGTTTGTGTGTGTGTGTGTGTGTGTGTGTGTATAGCTCACGGATGGCTTCACAAATTCAAGTGCACTCACATATTTGCGCTGTTTGTTTGCATCTGCACGCGTGTTTGGCAGGTACCAGCAGTTTAGCATTTAACACCTGTGTGCCAGAGTCAACTCAGAGCCTCTTCGCAGCTCTCTACCTCCACAAGACGCCACTTTCTTCAACAGGCTGAAAATGGAGTTGACTCCAGCTGAGTCCCCACGAGAGTACACACCACAGGTCTGCGGGGAGTATATTTCAACACTCCACATGAATAATAGCAGCACTTTGTATTGAGGGAAATCTTTTTCTACCCTTCTTTTTTTCTCTGGCTCTCGGGAGACCTTGGAAACTCACCACAGGGGGACATTTCTTTAAAGTAAAGACATTGACCTTTACAAATAGAGGTGGACCACGGCCAAGACTGCTGCTCAATATCTATGTATCACCATATGGGAAAAGATGCATTTATGCCACAAAGAGCTAGGGAGGCACACTAAATAGGTTCACATACTTTTTGCATTTTTCATTCATGTTTTTCATGATTTTCCAGCCATTTATTGGTGGTAATTGGCAAAGGAAGTCTGACGCTCAACCTTATACAGGGCTGAGGTTTAGCTGCGAACTTGTCTTGGGGTGTTGTCTGCGTTAAAAGTTTGAGGACTTTGGCCCTCTCGCAGATCTGGGTACTTCTTCCACCACTGATTCACCACAGCTCATCTGTTCTCTGGTGGTCTCCTAAAAGTTTCATGTCGCTTTGCGTGTTAACCTGGAAATGATTCAGAGAAGATCTTCTGCCAGTTCATTAACATTTTTTTTATGGTTCACCACATGTTTTATTATTGATTTGTGTTTTGCTCACCGCCTGAACTCTTACTAATGTGCAGGCTGAGTGGTACCCCAGCAATGTGAGACGTGAGAGGCTTTCTCTGCTAAAATTTAGAAAGAAAGTGAAGTGGCGTTTCCTCTTCAATTCCACATGATAAACCCTTTGCTGTGTGGGTAATGTTGAATAATACTTTAGCACATTCTCTTTGGTTGAATATGTGTTACAAAAGATGCTTATACAGATACTGAAACAATGGTGAATCTAACTTTAGAGGGGTGCTATTAACTCATCGTTTTTGTGTTGTATTTTATTGCTCAGTGTTTAAATGTTGATAGTTGCTTCTTGTATTGATAAATGACTTTGTACCATATTTGCATTGTAAAACTTAGTTTTCTGACACCACGTGAATGCAGCATAGCTTGGGTTTATTCAAAGTTTATATGAATGTGTTGACATGTCCACCATCTTCTACACAAGGCATGTTACAGGTTCCCTTACAATACTCCTGCCTATCGTGAAGTAGATTGGATCAATGGTTCTCGAGAGATGTTACTTAGAGTGTGTCCAGAGCTGGTATTAACATCCAATCTGAGTAACATGATCACCAGTGGACAGCTCTGTCTGTCTGTTCACACCTGGCAACAGCCATGTGTATCCACATGCGTCTTCAGTGATCTGATTCCACTTCTCTGCGATGCATGTAAATAAACACGTACATCATTTCTGTTAAGGATATAGATAACCAACATACAGTATTTGTTAACCCTAACCCATATGTAAAATTGTTTGTGTTAATGTTGTGTTGTGTGTGAATTTCAGTTGTTACTGTTATCTCACATAAATCATTATTACAGAAATGTGAAATGACTCATGAAAAAGTCTGTGCTAAAATTTTCTGTTTGTGTTTAATATGTTCAGAATTTTGGGTGTCTTTTAAGAACATATAAATAATAATGTTAACCTGCTGTGATTTGTGCAGAAGAACAAAAGGAAATACACTTTTAAGTCTCTGTATCCATCTCTTAGCTTTAGTTTACATGTTAAAGTGAAATTCCGGTGTAAAATCATCCCAGTCTTTTTAGGCAAATTGGGTCATCAAATAAGCCACGAGACCATTTTTTTCATGTAACACCTATTAACGTAGATTTTCCGGAGAGTCGCTAACAGCTTGTTGCGGCTAACACGGATAAGCTTGGGGCGGTGAGTTGGATGCACTAAAACTTCTTTTTTAACCACTAATACTGCTCCAAATAACACCAAACCTCTGCAGTAGCATGATAAGAGTCCTTACACATTACCTGAAGCACCAACAACGTAGTATGTGAACAGGGAGTTTAATAAAAGAGCCCCCGGTAGAAGCTGCTCCATTCAAGTCAATAACCAAATGCAATCCAAAGGGAAGGATCCCATTATTGATTTATTCCAGCAAAACACATGCATTTGAGTCCTCATTTTGCCAAGTCATACAAACTGTAGGTTCATTAAACACTAAGGGCTTATTTCTACCAGCACTAACCAATACAGATATTATAGAATATACATCTTTAACCCAAATTTATTCAGAACATCGCACGTGCAGTTATAAAGAAAATAAATGATTTAGGCTGGGCCTAAGGCTATATCGAGACAGGCAGGCAACAGGCCATCACAATAACAATGTCTCGTTAGTCTACTAATTTAGGTCCTATAAATCATACATCACAATAAAAGAATAGGCCTATAACAAAACGGGGGGAAATAAGACTTTCACGACAGTGTGGCAAGGCTGGTCTGTGCACAAAGCCCATAATGTCTATCATAAATGTAGGCCTATGCTATGCGAGCACATCTCGTGACATTATGCTGCGTCCTGTATCACCCTCTTTAAATCTATGTTGCGTGCATGTCTGCTCTCTATACTAAGGGTGGACAGCCCGGACAGTCTTTCTTGTGTCATTGCGCTCCTCAAACAAGTCTTGATTCATTTGAGTTTTGAGAAAGATCTCTCAGCACTGGCATCTGCCACAGGTATCATTAAGAACAATTTCAGTGATGTGGCAACATCTGGGACACTACGGACAGGAAGGTTTAATCAGAATGTTATTTATTGTTGACTGTCTTCAGCCACAGCCACGCTGTAGGAAGGGGTCGCATCAGAACTGACATGTCAGCGTTTTCAAACCAATCATTTTACCCCTGCTTACTCTCTTGCGTCACAGTTTAGCTTGTTACTTATGAACGTGTTTCATTATCAGCCGTACGTAACAGGCTGATAATGAAACAAAAATGCAGCAGAAAATGCTAAACATAAAACTAAATTTGGATAAAACGGATCAAGTATTTTCATAGTATTGCATTCATTTAGTAATTAATGTTTTTTCCTTTTTTTGTTTTTGGAAATTCCTTCACGTACCACCAGTGGGACACGTTCCACAGGTTGAGAACCAGTGACATACAGCACAAGTGTAATTAAGAAGCGCCGGATCAATTTAATGAAAACAACTCTAGATACAGGTGCAGGGATCTGTGTACCTACAAAACTAACCTGACATTATCTAAACAGAACTGGAAAGAATTGCATGACATTTTAGCTTTATGTTGTTTTACAGTAGATGGAAACAACAAAAGTGTTTTTGTTTAGTTTTTATTTTACCATGAAAGTTTTTCTCTGTTTTCTCTCCATACCCCCATCCCTCTCACTCTCTATCTTTCTCTCCAACACACACACACGCACACACACACACACACACACAGAGGTGCTGGTTCCCTGCCAACCGGAGCTGCCAGCCAGCCTACAGCCTGTGCCTTTTTGGTATGGTAATATCTAGACAGAAAGCAGAGAAGAGTGGAGGGGAGAAGAGGAGAAGGGAGACAAACAGCTCACATCAAAGCAAAGCCCACTCCTCTTTCTGTGACCTCCCTATTATCTGCGTACGGCTGAGATTTTCATTTTCTTCATCAACATCCCTCTTTTCTTCAGAGCTGACTGACTCGATGGCCCATAAATAAAACATTACTGCCATTGGTATTTTCACAGTGTTTCACATTGTCCATCTCTTTAAAAGTACGGCGAGAGTCACTTGCGGTGCTCTCAGTAATTATTCAATTAAAGGCTTAAGTCTGGTGTCCATAAACCCTTCGTCTATTATCAAAGTGATGTTGAAAGTCGCCGTGCTTCACTAACATTGTTATATTACTTTTAGCCGTAAATATCCAGGCTATCCCCTACATCTACTGCTATTCCAGCTGCATGATAATAACCATAAGCAAAACACTTCCTGTATTTAGCGTCAACACAAACAGACCTTACCTCAACCTTTAATACTTGATCAAAACTAATTTGTACGTTTTAAAAACATCTCATTTGTCTAAGGGCGCACTCATACTGTCCTTCCGCACCGGGCCAAAACAGGTTTTTCGCCTAAAGCCTAGTTCAGTGCAACTGCTCCGCGCATAGCTGCGGCCAGCCTTTATGTGCGCCTGTTCGGACATAGAAAATAGAAGGACGAACCATGCGCGGACATTTCACAACAACAACAATGGCGGGGAAAGGTTCACGTTGGTGTGATGCGGAGGTGGAGTGTTTACTGCAGATTTGGTCGGATGAAAATATTTAAAAACAGTCGGACAAGACGCAAAAACTCCGAACCTATGGAAAGATTTGTAAACAAAGCGACGCATTGCGATGACGTCATCGATGCGCGTGACGTGTTACGACGTGATGACGTATAGGCAGCAAGAAGCATTCGCCGAGGCCCAGGTAGTGTGAGTACAAACGGGCTGGCCAGCGGGGGAGAGGGAGGGGGGGACAAGTACCCTAAAGCCCGGGGTGCGGAAGGACAGTGTGAGTGCGCCCTAAATGCATGATATACGTAGTAATGCAGATTAAAGACGCAACCACGCACATCGCTGTCTTCAAAACCCCATCAAATGAATTAAAAACAAAAACAATGTGATGTGGCTGCTTCTTAAATCTGCATTGTTACATTATTCCAATCCGAATATCCATTTATTTCTTTGGTTGTATTTAAGTACAAATATTTATTTTGAAAACCTTACTTAGGAGCTGCCACTTTGCCATTGCACTCTCAATAATCTTATTAATTTTAAACTCATGTATAGAGATCTACTAACTAGTTGTTGATAATGTGAGCCGTGCGCTCGTTTTGTTCAAGTTTAACCAATTTAAACAATTTAACTGTTAGTATGTGAAGCCTACTTAACATACAGTTCAGATTTATTATTTGGAATACACTTAAATCCGGTATCGCTCTTGTATCAAAATCAGTATGTTTCCAAATTCAGGTATCGGATTGGACCTGAAAAAAGCAGATTGGTACATCTATACTTTCCTTTCACACCACACACTCAAATTCTGTCACATATTCTTCCAATATGGTTATCTTTACACTGTTCTAAACCCTTATTCAAATATTTGATTCTTAATCCTTTAAAATAACAACTAAATTGCCTTTTTCTTCCCTGTTGTTCGAAATAAAAGAATCCATGCACGTATTGCGTGACCCAGTCTTTCTCTCCGGGGAAGAAAGGATAGAAAATAGCAGGCGCCTCTCCAGGGTGTCCTTAGGATTCAGTTGAACCACCTGGACTCACAGCACTTCACAGGAGACAGACAGACACATAGGCAGACATACAAAAAGTGGGAGGAATGGGCCAGCTGGTGAGTGTGTGTTTGTGTGTGTGAGTTATGAGATATGCAGAGCTCCTCATGCCATTCCCAGTGGGTTTCCTATCACAACACATTACACACTTTCTACCTCTTACCCCCTCCTGGATCCATCTCCCTTAGACCCTCTTGTGTGTGCACACACGCACACACAGAGACAGAGACACACACACACGCACACACACACACACAGCTCTATAGCTGACTGTCAGAGACAAAGTGCCATGGGAGGTATGGATGCTGTCCCAGTGATTATTGGGGAGAAGGCCAGTGGTGGAGTGATGCTGAGAGCCTTAGTGGGCCCACTCTACCTCCCACATGACATCCTCTTAATGTTGTACAAACAGAAAAGTAAAGTCCCATTTTTTTTACCCTGATGCAATGAAATTCTAAGCTTTGCTCTGAATACATATTAATTTTGGGGAACAGAAGCCCTGACCTGAAGCTTCACTCAACATCATTCATGGGCAGGGGAATAATTCAATATTGTCTTAAACAAACCTTTTCCAGATATTCTCTATGGGGTTTAGATCTAGACTCTGGGCTGGCCATTTCATTGTTTCAATACTTTTAGCTTCAGTAGCATTCACCCTGCCATGTAGCTGTACAAGGGGCCCAACTCCTGCTGCAGAAAACATACCCCAAACCATGACATGACATTGCTAAAGTTATAATAAATTTGGGTCTGATGGGAAACATTATGTCCGGCGTCAAGAGGAGGAAGTGTCAGATTCCAGATCTAAACCTCATAGAGAATCTCTGGAAAATCTGTGGCAACAAAGTAATGGAAGAAACCCACTACAGTTACTGAACTGTGGAAGAGACTGCAAGAAGACTGGACCAAGATCAAACCAGAGCAGAGCACTTCCTACTCATTTTTGAATCCTAAAGCCCTAAGAAAACATCTTTTTTAATCTTCTCTTCTGACACAATGGATAATGTTCTCTGATTTTGCTCAGTGCTCTTTTCATAAAATATTGTTTTATTGTTAAAGTGCCTTGGTTATTTAAACAGCATGCTAGTACAGCGGTGGCATAGCCTCAGTAGATAGTCTATCAAATTCTAAACAATAAACAATAACAGTAATTTAGAACAAATCAAGTATTAATAATGTGTCCTCTAATTTTGATCTCCAGTGTATATCACAATTCAACATGTTCTCTGGTAATTCAATTAATAGTCTATATGAAATGGTCAAGCCTATTTTTGTATACTCCTGTGTGAACTTAATATGTAACAAAGGAAAAATAGAGTGTATTCTCATATCATTAAGAACTTTCGTGCAAAATATAAACTCAAAATATTCAACATTAAATTTAGTTAGTATGTGCTTGTTGTTGTGATATTATTGTGTATTATACTTCTCAGTACATGCTTTTGTCACAATACAATCCCATTGAGGCACGATAAATGATAATATCTAATTATTGCCCAGACCTACAAGAGTTTGTTTCAATTAAAAGCCAAGAGTGCATTGTCCGCATAATTTTGAGAGGAAGGGCAGCACCTGCAAAACTGCAATGGGGAATTTAATAATACTGGCAGATGCCGTTAAGCAATGTTAAACATGACACGCAAAAATATATAATCCAACATATATATGTGAGACCTGTCAAAGATGACACGCAGTTCCAAAACTAACCAGAAACGTCTCCTTTCCATCACCGTGTGGGTGGTTCACAATCACATCTATCTCACCCTCTGTGGGTTGTGTGAGCCCTGTTAGCC
The DNA here is from genome assembly GCF_963691815.1 of Echiichthys vipera. Taxonomy (NCBI): domain Eukaryota; kingdom Metazoa; phylum Chordata; class Actinopteri; order Perciformes; family Trachinidae; genus Echiichthys; species Echiichthys vipera. The sequence continues at coordinate 27,552,026 of NC_139834.1, read as the reverse complement.
ACCATTGCTGTCACTGTAATATGATGGATTCTGATGAAATGCCTCCCACAAGATTAGGAAGAGGTACTGGAGCTGTCAAGGGTCATACACTTTGGACATCCATCTGAGTTACCCGCTGCCTTCAACCTACCCCACTCTAACTGGCTTTAAAACAGTTTTTAAAATTCTAATTTATGTTGATGCATCTTGCGGGCCCCCCTCTGAAGTCAGGCAGACGCTGGCACATACTGACCGCTTGTCACCCCTCATGCTATTATCATTGCAGCAGTTAAATCCAGGCATACTCTACACAGAGAAGAAGAGCAGGGTATCAGTTGGTGTTGGGGATAGTCCCCACACCTTGGGGCAGACCTAGGGGTTAACATGAGGATCCCAATTCTGACAGGGTGTCAATACAAAGCAATTTACAGGACCCCATGAAGAATCGACCCCCTAGATAACAGGCAATTTCTCTGCTCTGCTGGTCACCGCGGCCTGCAGAAGACCAAATCAGAGCAGAGAGAGCCGAGAAGAGACAGAAAGAGAGATTGGAAGAAAGAGGTGAGGGGATGTGATTAGGACCATACACTACAGTGCATCAACACATGCCTACAGTGATGCCATGGGTACATTTACGCATACACAGGCTTACACACATGAGGACAGTACTTGCACACAGAAACCAGATACACATACGGGCTTGCAGAGCCGCACATTTCTGCACACACACAAAAAACTCTGCCTCACTCACCCACATAGAGCGCTGCCTCTGACGCAGCTGATATGGATGTGACTCAGGAGAGGGAGGATATGAAAGAAGTGGATGAGTGGATAAGAAGCAGAAGTCGACTTAGAGAAGGAGAGAAAATTACGCAGCGATGCGGAGCAGGGAGACTCACACTAAATAAAATGGATTTTGTGAATGAATAAATTAAGTTATTCAAAGAAAAGAGACAAGGAAGAGAGATTTTTCCCGTAAAAATATGGAATATGTAAATTATATTAAGGCTTAAAGTTCTGCATAATTAAGGACACTTTGAGAGACAGATGGGTGCCGCCTTTCAGCAACTAGACTTCCTTCGGCCCACCTCAGCGCCACCCATGCTCTGCCTCTTTGTCTATTTTTGGATTAGTGGGAGAAGGTGGAGTCAGGCACTGCCAAGATGACAATGGATAGCCCGCCCACACTGAGCTTTACAATGTCTCTCCAGAAACCTCTGGCTGAAGCTGTGGACACTACGTCCATGTTTAATACAGTCTAAGCTAAATCTCTAACCCTGTGGGTTGTGGTGGCTGTGGCTGTGGGTCGGGAGGTACAGTGGGTCGTCCACTAATCCGAAGATCAGCACTTCAATCCCCAGTATTCTTGGATAAGATACTGAACCGCAAATTGCTTTAGATTCCTGATGGGCAGGTGCATGGTATCCTCTGCCATCAGTTTATGAATGAAGTGTAGGGCACTTTGAAGACTAGAAGGGTGCTATTTACCATTTCATCAGTTTGCTGTATCAGTTAACCTTCACAGCCCTACTTCTTGCACACAGCCATGTCAATACAGAAAAGGGTTTTCCCAGTTTGGAACTGACCTCAACCCCATCAAATTCCTTTGGGATTAACACAGCACTGACTGTGAGCAACAATTACATTACATTACATCTAGCTAATGCTTTTTTCCAAAGCGACTCACATGAGTAAAAACTCATAACAGCAAGAATCATGCAAGTGCATTAGCTTCAAAATATCCTAACTACAGAGTGCAACATAGCCTATAAGTGAAGGATGTAAGGGCAATTATATACAGTGTATATGTATATATATATTTTTTTAATATAAAAGATCATAAATGCTCTTGTCGCTGCGTGGGCTTTTTCCGGGTTCTCCGGTTTCCTCCCACAATCCAAAAGACATGCACGTGTTAGGTTATTCGATGACTCTAAAATTGCCAATAGGTGTAAATGGTAGCCTGTCTCTGCGTGTCTCTATGTGCCCTGTGATAGACTGGCGTCCTGTCCGGGGTGTACTCCGCCTCACGCCCGATGTCAGCTGGGATTGCTCCAGCTCCCCGCGACCCCGACAGGGACAAGCGGTTGAAGATGAATGAATGAAAAATGAATGTATATGTTCAGGTATCTACATACATCTGACCATATAATATATGTATTTAATATCATATACAGCACAGCGCTGCAGTGTAAAAATGACTGCAGAGCACAAAAGCCAAGTCAAGACTGACACTGAGAGGACACAGTGAGAGAGGGAGAGAGAAAAAGCAACCTACAGGGGGAGAAAAAGATTTAAAGAACACACCACTTGAAGCAATTTCTCTTTTGACCTCATCGCATGCTGCCTGAAACGGTGCCAGCCATATGAAATGAAGGCTTCTGGGTGAAATCATAAGTTCGCCTGCTGCCAAGGGTGGATCTCTGAACTCACTTTGAGAAGCGAAGGAAAGCCGGGAAAATCTAGAGCCAGTCTGTCAAGTAGTGAGTAATCGGGAATGACATCGCTTACCTCGCCCAATCATTTTTAAAGCATCGTTTCTTCTTCCGAAGGGTACACGTGACCAGTGTTTGTCATGTCCCCACTTTAAAAAATGTCATTGGCATTATACTTTTTTAATATATCCTGCACAGCATCAATCTTTTTTGTTGTTGTTTTTTTCAAAAAAATTAAAAAGGGGAACTTATCTGGTACTTTTTCCTGTACCGAAAGCACGAAATGCTTTTAATGCATGTTATTTTACATTTTATATTTACTTATCTTTCCTCTATATGCTCAATTAGAGTTTAGCAGTAAAACAATGACTTAAACGTTTTCTTTAAAAGGAGCAGTGTGTACGATTCAGCCTCATCCAGTGGTGCGTTAGAAATTACAACCAACTGAATACTCATCCTTCCCTTTCCAAGCGTGTAGTAGAAGCTACAGTGGCCTTCAGGTACGGTCACGTTGCCTTTTTTTTATCTTTTTTTGCTTTTTTGGTGAGGAGGGTTCCTTCTCCTGTGGCGTGGCATAAGTATGATTTGCATTATACACAAAAGTGCAGCGCAGGCTTTCAAATTTGCTGTGGTAGTGACAAGCGCGTCTCGCTGAGCTCCTTCTCCAGTTTTCCACAGTCATGCTGGCTCTGAGCAAAAACATCTTTAGCCTTACCGGTACCACATTGTGCTTTATGTCCCCCTCGGCCGTTCAAAGTTTTTTATAAACCGGTGGACATAAAAGCCTCCACGGAGCTTAACCGTCCTATGTAAATACAGATAAGAGATTATTCGCTCAGGAGGATAAGTCAGACTGTTGGCAGAGGTAATTATACACCAATAAGGACTTATTTATTAATGAAGACGTTGATTTCAGGTAAGAATTTACTTAAAACGCTACACAGTGACATTAAAGCTCTGGTTGGAAATTGATTTTGTGTGTTTATTGCCTTGTGATAATCCTCTCAAGCAAACATGATGATGCAGCACCCAATAGGTTACAGTGGGAAAAGCAACCTAGAATTATTGAAAATGTAAATGTTGAAAACAATAATAATAGTAGCTTGGTTGTATATGGCACAATTTCAATAAACCCAAGGATGCTTCACAAAAGTACAGAGCTACCATATGAGGGCCTGAGAAAAGAAATGAATTCATTCATTCATCTTCAACCGCTTGTCCCTATCGGGTCGGGCTGGAGCCAATCCCAGCTGACATCGGGCGTGAGGCGGGGGTACACCCTGGACAGGACGCCAGTCTATCACAGAGCACATAGAGACAAACAGAGACAGACAACAATTCACACCTACGGGCAATTTAGAGTCATCAATTAACACATGCATGTTTTTGGACTGTGGGAGGAAACCGAAGAAAACCCACGCAGACATGTGGAGAACATGCAAACTCCACACAGAAGGGCCCCAGCCGGGATTCCAACCGGGAACCCTCTTGGTGTGGGGGGCAACAGTGCTGACCACCACACCACTGTGAATGGTGGAACCTTTACAGAGAGGCAATGGGTATTCTCTGGATCATGAAAGGTAAAGCAAAATCAGAAAAAGTCAGAAAAATATCAGAAAAAAAAATAGTGTGAAACTTAATAGTAGGCAACATTTAACTGGGCCTCTGTAATGGGGATTACCGTAGTGACAGGACTGATGAAGGCAAAATAAGACTCGGTGCATAACGGGTTAAATATTATTTCAGAATGAATAATAAATATCTGATTTAAAGCTGGTATTGAAAAGCTTGCCAGGCCTGTGCTTTGGCAGGGGAAACAGTGTGATAACTGCTTAAATCACTTTTAATTAGATGATAACAGAACTTATAATTGTGAGTTCCTGGATCTAACTACGAGGCAGAGGTTGTATGAGACTTTCTTATTGTCCATCATCGAAATAGGAGTCAAAAAAATGTTGTCTTCTTAATCTACCATGTCATTTTATAATTTTAATGATTTGGATAAGAGAACTTTAACACAAGGGTCATGGAGCGGATGTGTGATTATTTACCCCCCTCAGTATCATTTGAGGCCACTTACAACAACCTACTGCCATTGTGCCTAAACAGGGAAACTAAAGCTTAGCAAAATGACAAAATTAAAACAGATTAAAACCTGCTGCCAGCTTGAGCTTAATGTGTGTGTGTGGGGGGGGGGGGGGTGAAGAGACGGGGTGAAGAGACGGGGGGACGTCTTGCAGCACGCACTATCTCTGCACCCCAAGGTGACAGACATAAAAATCTAACATTTCCTTAAATTCCTTGAAATAACAATCACAATGCCTGAAATATCAAAATACATTTTCATTCCTGAGGTTAAACCTTCATAAATGTCAGCCTAGCTGTATATTTGACTCACCTGAGCACCTTCTCTGCCATGCGAATGTCCAACGCCCATATGATTAGTCAGACAGACGCATGCCACTGTCTTCTGGCCTCTGTCTATACCTGTTAGCTGCCCTGATAGCTGAAAAACAGCTATCTGATTCTCTGATCTCACCTTGTTGCCGTGGAAAGGAAGTCTGGCCATCTGGCCGTTCTTCATGTTCTTCTGTTGCATTGTCTCACAATGCATATTATTATGGCAAAATGAATGAAAGACTAATAAACTTGATAATGCCAGTGGCTAACTAACTAGCAGGTGCTACGTGCTAGCTAGAGTACAGTAAGGTGGTTGAGAGTTAAGAAAGTCATGTTTCCGAACTGTGATTCGTTAGGGGGGGAAGCGCTTTGGAATTGCATCACTTTCAGTGTTTTGGCCACACATGAGAATAAAAAAAAAAAAACCATTTAACATTGAATCGATGTAGAAGTCTTGCCCAATGCGGAGAACAGATTTATTTTTACTCCCCAACTACCCATGACTCCCTGCATATGCCCTTAACTGCCACAGATGTCGCTTTTGGGGCATTTTGGGAGGAAATCCAATACATTATAGTTCTAGTTTTTAATAAACATTTGTTTTCTCTTAAAAAATTGAGGAGGTTCCTCCCCCGCCTTAATGGACCAGCCTCAACTGATGTATATAAATTCTCACCCATACTCAGTTTGAATGAAGAAACAACAGTTACAAAATTTTCTAGTTGTACTGTACTTGTGGCTCTGTGAACTAAATGCTAACCAACATTTAGTTCGGCTCTGTGAACTCAATGCTAACATTAGCCGGTTGTCAATGCTAACCGGCACTTTTAACATGCTTTTTAATATGCTTTTCTTTTGTATGTATAATGTTCACCATGTTCACTTAATTAAGCATGTTATCATGAAAATGTCTGAACGTATTTGATCATAAAAAACATAATTATTTAACAAAAATGGGACCAAATGATGGTGATGATTATATGGCAATGCGTTCAAATGTCAATCTCATGGTAGTGCTATAGGAAAAGCTGGGGGGTTACCAAAGTCAGAATTCATCCTCTGGGGACCATCATAGGCTGTATAAATGGACGCAGTCTCTGTGATGTCACCCATAGGTTTCTGAAAACCCAAAATAAAGCTCAATGCGGACAGTTGCCAAGGACCAGTTGAAACGTGGCTGGAGCTGAAGCGGGCCAAATAAAGCCTAAAGTCTATGCCAGCCACCTCTGATGGCACCCACCCCACACTCAAATCAGCCATACCCTTAATTATTCATAACTTTTTGAGCCTTTATATAATCGAATCAGGTGAGTTAAATAAAATTGATTCCCCATATAGTTATGAATGGGGGAATGTAATCTAGAGACCAAAATTGTTTTTTGAACACAGCTGTTAACTCAAGTGGCCATTGAAACTGCAGGTTTGAGGATTTCTGCATTGGCTTCATTATTGACCTCATAAGTTGTTGCTTGGGGGACCATGTATTTCTGCAGAAAACTTTATGGCAATCCATGAAGTTTGGACCACACTGACTGACAGACTGACATTACCATCCCTGGAGCCACACCACTATCTTGGATATACTGACTAACCCTACCAAATGACTGCCCAGAGGTGAGAACTGTGGTGCAGAAATTCTGGCAGCCTAATGGGACAATGGAGCATAAATCTGCAGAGTTTTGGATTTTCTGAGCAAAGTGGCTGCAGTGCTATCCTCAGGGCAGCCTATCCTGTAATATGAAATGTTGTTCAGGTGACACTCATTATGGAACTCAGATATAACTACGCCATAGTTGTTAACAACCCTGTTGTATTAATCAGTGTAAACACTAAGGTTAATGTGAAGAGCACCTGCTTGATGTAGTGGTCCCTGTAGTCAAACTGAAGCAGTTTTCTGCTAATAAATATTTCCTTTGAGTTTTCAAATGTTTCCTTGAGTCTGATTTGTGACCTGTTTTTGAAGTAGCTTCTCTCAGTACATACATTGAGGCACTGCTTTTACAGTCTCCATCTGGAGTGAAAATCTTGATAGTGCTTGAAGGAAATGATACTGTTTTCATCATTAGTCTTACTTTCATCAAACTGATCGTAGTGTAATCTTTGCAAGGATCTCTACCAACCAAAAACTTGGTTACCAACTTTGTAGAATATGACTAATAGGTAGTGACTTTTTGCAGGACCACTACACTCAATTGAGAATTATATTTTTGACACAAACAGTATTTTGCCTTTCACTAATATTGTGCCATAAACATTATACACACATTCTCTCCCTCCAGCTGAACAGCAATTGAGAAGGCAATGTCATGATCACGTGGCAAACAAATAGCTTTAAAAGGGCCATATTTCCAAGGATTTTGGTCCCAAAAAAGTCCCAACTTTGACTAAATTGTTCCAATGTGGAGTAGCGTTCTAGTAGCTATGTCTACAGTCCCAACTTACATAAACAAAAATAATTTTCATCAGGAACTTAAGGCCTTGGTTCTCTAGTTGACTCCCACTCGGTTGCATCATTCCTTTGCCAATCTTAATTCTGAGTCTTGTTCCCCCAAAGCAGCCTCATCTGGAACAGGCAGGTGTTAAAAGGTGAATCAAAGATAATATGTGTCTTAGTATTGACAATAAAGGAGAGAAGCTTAATGATGGAGGAGAACAGGCGGATGCATATCTGTGTGCGTTGCATTTAACGTGCGTCTATTTCAGAGATGACCTTCAATTAGCTGCATTCATTCATCCTTTAGTTTACCTGTGAAGTGGCAATCATTCGGTTTATTGCTGTCTTTTCTCTCCATCTTTGGTCCACGGCACTCGTTGTTTTTTCTGTTTTGTTCTCGATATAATGATTAATTAACTCCTAACTCTAGACCCAGATCCTTGGCAGAAACACCTATAATGATGAGGTTACATTTGAAGTCCTTTCACATCTTTCAGAGGATGCTTATTAGCATGCAAGATCACACAAACACACACACACAGCCATACAGACACTGACAGACAAAGGTAGCGCTTACCACTGTCAAAATGACTGAGCTATTTCTTCATCTTCCTCTTCTTTGATCCTACCTTTCCTCACCTGCCCGTTTACTTTTTGCCTCTCTCTTATCTCTGTGTCTGCCTATGAACCATAAATGTATGAAAGAGAGCAGGGGCAGCCAGGTGAATACACTATGACTCGGTTACCATAGAAACGCAGGTAGCAGCTCTCAAGGTGATGCTGTATTTAGGATTCTGCCAGGCATGCACGCACGCACGCACACACATAGACAGCTTCATACATCCCATCCACATACTCAGAATGTTTTTTGCTGGTATTGTAGTGAAAAAACTACACTCTTACTGCTACTTGACTGACCTTTAACCTACTCAACTTGCGAAACTGCGGAGTAAATGTTTTACAAATGATCTCCAGAGAACACATCTGAGCCTTTATTTGTCAAATGTGTCAAAGAAGTAAATTAGTCCCAAGTGGCTAAACATTCTCAGTGCGGGGTTAAGCCCAGCATACAGACCTATCAACAAGCAGGTGCTCATCAAGGCCGCTTCTCTCCTGGAGTACCAAGATCAGCCCCTTCATTTAGAGTTTTAATTTAACCTTCAGGTCAGAGTGTTGTTTATGAGAACCAAGAGATGCAAGGTTTCCTTCCCCCGCCGGCGGGGGCTTCAGGGAAGAACAGGTTAAAGCATCTCCAAACACTGAGTGACATCACTGAGAAAAAAACAAAAACGCAATATTTATGAATATATTGAAAAGGCGTATAGTTGGAAAGAAGTTCAAACAGTGGAAGAGAAAATAAAATATCTCCTTGCTGAAAATGGAGGGGGTTTCATACTTAAGTTTCCAGTACTACTCTGAGGTAGAAGTGCTCATACTGTAAGCTCTTATTTTGGAACTTGCCTTACTTTATGAACTGAATGAAATGTATGACTTCATAAGCACTTAAATTCACAATTATATATGAATTATTTGTTCATATGATCAACCCACGACCTAACCCTCTTACATTCTGCATCATTTCTTTAAATACATCTCCAACTGACATGCAGCTTCTGAAATCCTCATAGTGGGCTTTAATTGTTTTTTTCATAAACCTAGTTGGGACCGCATTGAGTAGCAAAGAAAGCACTCTTTATCGTGTTCTACCTCTACCTTTTTTCTTGTTGCGTGTAACTGCATTGTTTGTGAAAAAGGAATCTGATATATACCCATCCATATCAATAAAGAAAACACTATTGTTCTTCTCCCTGTGCATAATTGCCAATAATGATGCGGTGACCTGCCATCTACACTGAGACAAGTATCATAGTGAACCATTATCTCTCGACCAATTTAAAGCTATTATACGCCTATAAAAGGGATGTAGGCACCAAGGATAATTATAATCGGATTCTTTATTTAGTCTGCTATTTTCATCACCTCATGGAGATTTAACAAATGGTGATTACAGCAGAGTTTTTTAATTGTTGATATCAAAAAAACATATCATTTCAGACATTTAGGCGTCTATTCATGCACTGGATGCAAATACATACATGTACTGTAGATACATTTAAAAATAAGGAATGGGATGTAAATATGTGTGCTAAAACATGTATTTTAAAGCAAATGTCAAAGGTTAATGGTTCCATGTGAAAATAGTGTCATTGGTGGCCAATAAAAACAAAAATCTTAAAAATTTTCTTCTAATTTATGACTATAATTATTCATAAAAAGTTTGATATGTCAAACATTAGGCATATGTTTAAGTGTCTGCACACTATCCAGTGAAACTCCAACGTAGGCAGCATCTTCATACTGTATAACATCCTGTTTTGTTATGTTTTTACAAATATACAAATCATTTTGAGTAATGCATACACATAGGATGCCATTGTTCACCTCAGAAATAAATGGTTTATTATGTGAAAGAAATTATAAATAATCATGTCAAGTGACTGATCGCAAGTTCATACAATGGGGGAAAAATAGTCACAATAATATTTTGAGAAAAAAAGTTGTAATATCTCTGTAATAGAAATTTTATATTTTGACATTCACTCTTAATGTTATTAGAAGAAAACATTTAGTATTTCTAGCATTGAGTTGTAATTTTTCAAAAATAAATTCATAACATTTTGACATAGTTGTAATTTGACTTAATTAATTTCAGTGATATAGTGAATTATTTTTGAGCTGGAATGAAGAACGACCTTATTCATGTGGATTGTGCAAATATGGCTCTGCAAAGGTCCTCAGAGGGGCTGCTTTACTAAGCAAATGCCTTTATTAAAGAATGTTTAACATACATTATGTATACATCGCCAACCAATTCTAGAAATAAACACGGAGAAATAATGTTCTGTGAAAATGAATTTTGTAATATTGGTGCATTTCTGACCACATACGTATACGCCGATACCAATTTGTCTGTGATAGGCCGATATTGATATATCTGTGTGGATCTAGTAAAAGGTCATGCATTTGCTCTCCTTGACAGACACAGGGTGAACAAATTAATAGAAATACCTCTCTGCATAATGAAATACAGTTGAACAGCATCACAAAATACTTCATCTTTACTTGCACACTTGCTGTTTTTTTTGCAGATGAGGTGGCCTATAGCTCCCGTGACTTTTGTTGTGATTTGTGTATCAATTTATGTATTTTTACCTTTGTAGTAGTTGTACAAAAACCCCTTTGCACGCTCCCAGATGACCCCTGCGAGCGTCGCCATCGCCAACACCAGGTTCACAGCCATGACAGTTCAGTTAGACGTGCAGTCGGCAACATTTATTTGATCATATTCACCGAAGCCGACACTATGCTGCGATAGAACAACATAAATAAAGAAAAGAAAAAAAACAACGTGCCTTTGTTTTGCAACAATCCACAGCACCCGTTTCATCCTTGTCAGTCATTGCAGGGCTGTGTGAGAGCTGACTCTCAGCCACAGTTTGTGCACCCCCCCCTCCCCATTCGCAGATGTTACAATATCACAGGCAAAAACCTCAAGCTAGGCATACGTTAAATGGCGCTAGCAGTTGCTATCTACGAGTAAGTTAGCCAGCCTACCTCCATGAATATGGTGCACGTGCACTGACGAGCACTCAATTGGAGCGAGAGTTGTAAACATTCCAAATTTCAACTCGATCTGCCAGACTCGCCGACTGCAGCTTTAAGCTCAGTGGAGACAATTAACCCTGTTTAACTCCTCTCTCTTGATTTTCGTGTGTGAGTGAATAAATCAAGTCAACTTAGTACAAGTTAATTTCCTGTTTACATGCGAACCTTGTGTTTTTTCCAGTTTGTTTGTAAGTTACAAGACACAAATGGATGGCAGTTTAGGTTATATTAATAACTCTTGGTTGACTGAATGGATACCAATTAAAACATTTCTAAACAGAGAGCTCCTTCACCAGATTTGTTTGTAAGATTGTAAATTAATTTGAATGAATCTAGATTAACGTGAACCTATTACAGTTTAAATCAGTCATTCATAAGTATGAATTATGACATAATTATTAAATAAATACAGATGGAAGCAGATCTAATAGACAAGAGTAGCATTGCTCATAAATGTCTTCTGGTATCATTTTAGAGAATCAAACACATTATTTGGTTAAGTTTTTATTGTGGCCCTAAAGTTTTTTATGGGCTCCTTCATCTTTAAACTTAGGAGGGGGAAAAAAATAGCGTCAAGCTCTGTGAAGCCGATATGACGATAAGAAATCAACAATGCATGAATTAGCACCTCTCGAAAACAACAAAGCTGAACATTATAACCTTCATGGAGGTGAACTTAATCGCAGAACAGTTTGAATTCATTTCAGCAAGGTGTACCTGATAAACTGGCAGCTGAGTGTATAGCTTATACATAGAAAATGGTGCCATTTCCAAAATACTACTTCTATATTCTGTCATTCTCAGATACACTTAGAACAGTAGATCTAATTGTTTGTCCCCAAACCAAATCTGCAGAGTACCTCACCATCACTCTTCCTTCTGTCACCCTTCCCTTTGATTTTCCCTCATTCACCCCCCTTGTTGCCATCCATCTCTTTCCTTCTTTTCCCCTAAGATCTCACAGTACTTGCAGTCTAATCCAGTCTTGATGTATGGTTCATTAATGTGGTGAGGTAAAGATATTAGATTAGGAGCAGATTAAAAATGATTAATGCTGCATAATGAGGACTAATCTGGCGCTCCTCTGTTCCACTCTGTGTTTTAATGTGTGTTTTGCTCTGCCCCTCCTCACAAGCTGAGTCATCCGCCTCTAGGTACAGCTGCTGAAATATACATGAGATGTTGGTTTACTGAAATAAAGTAGATCTGTTATAAAAGAGCCACAGTAGTTGTTCAAACAATAAGGTTTGTGTCCCCCCCACACACACACACACACACACACACACACATCTATCTTTGCGAGGACACTCATTGACATAATGCATTCCCTAAGTAACCTTAACCATCACTACTAAATACCTAATTCTAACCTAATCTTAACTCAGATCTTGATCTTCAAAACCAAGTCTTAATCCCCAAACAGGCCTCGGAAAAAGTGAGGACTGGCCAAAATGTCCTCTTTCCAAAAAGGTCCTTACTCTGTTAGTAAAAATTCTAAAAGTGGTCCTCACAAAGATAGCTGCACAAGTACACACACATACACACAGATTATGCCTTTGAACAGTACAAGGAGAGAGAGAAGGTCACAGACAATCCTCCCATGGTCCTCTGAGGCCTCCCAGCATTCGGGACACCACCTTTGGGAGACCCATTCCTTCACCACTGCTTCTTTCTCCCCTTTTTCTCCCCTGTTTCCTGCGTCTCTCTCTCCCCTCCTCTTTCTTACACAACCCGAAGTGATCTTTAAAGAGCAGCTTATGCTATAAATCACAATGTAAAACTATAAACTATTATAAGAGCTATAAACTATTACACATTTAAATAATTACTAATACGCTGTACTCTGAAAATTAATCTTCACTAGGCTATTCTTAAGCGCTGTAGTGTTTGTGTTTTGCGGTGTTTCTGTTGTGATTGTCTGCAGGTGTTGTCGCTCCCACAGCTGAATCTGCTCAGCTGCAATCATTGGAGAGCTAGTGTCGACAACGAGCTCCAGTGCGGGCTGTCGTCTTCGTTTGTGAAGATCGCTTTGGGTTGCTTGTTGGATTGATAAATTCTTTGTTGAGGGGTAACTATTTTTGCCTTTCTCTGGGCCTCGTTTATATATTTAATTGTTCGTGTCCTCCACTCCTGGACATAAAAGGGATATAACAGTTATGGGGGCTTGCCCGTGATCTTTGGAAGTCAGGATTGGTAGGTTTATTTTTGTGTTTAAATGATATTGTGATTGCCTCACAGCGAGAGAATTCCTGGTTCGAATTCCTGGCGGGGGGATCCCGGCAGGAGTTTGCATGTTCTCCCCGTGCCCCCGTTTTCTCGGGGTTCTCCGGCTTCCTCCCTCGATCCAAAGACATGCATGTGTTGTTTGATGACCCAAAATTGTCCGTAGGTGTGATTGTGAGTGTGAATTGTTGTCTGTTGTTTGTCTCTATGTGCCCTGTGATAGACTGGCGTAGTGTCACGCGCCCAATGTCAGCTTGGATCGGCTCAAGCCTCCCCGCGACCCCGATAGGTACAAGCGATTGAAGATAGATGGATGGATGGATGGATGGATGGATGGAGCACATGTGACCACTCCCAGGGTAGCCATTTGGAGCAGGACCACATGTCATGATCCCAGAATTTTAAACTCTGAGGTCTGTATCACACATAAAAGGGTTTTTCTTAGATTTAATTGTTATTTTTGTTCATTTTTAACAAAAAAACACAGATGCACAAAAAGTCATTGAACACATACCAACACACAGTTGTGTTTCTGTTCGGTTTCATCTTTGGAGTGGGTTGAAAATCGGATTTCTTTTCTTTAAATACTAGCAAACGTGGATATCGTGCCGTTAAACACGTGGTATTGAAAAAGTATCAAAGTATCAATACTTTTGACAACATATTGTATCATTTACTTTGTTTGACGCACACTGACACCTTTAATTGAACTGACTTCGGTCCTTGTCTCTACTACTCAAACAAGCAGTATTTAAAGGAGATCTAACTAATGACCGACTTAAATTCTGCTATGTCTACATACAGTATTTTATGTACAAATTTCAGTTTGCTATCCAGACATTTAGCTAGCCATCAAGCGGACAAGAAACGGAAAATTAATCAGACATACTGAACCAGTGATGGGATCATCCGTCGTGTCCCAATCGGCTGTTCTCAAACAACTGTTGTTCAACAGCTGAACATTTTCGACCTTGCATCTTGAGGGTCTGGTGTGTGTGCCACCAAAATTCCGGTGGTAATCAAATGTGAATTGAAGCATGCCGATGTGTATCATTATGTAGTTTGAGAGTTGGCAGGAATGAATATGAAGAAAAGTCATTTGAAAGACAGCAAGAAAATCCCTCATTGGCTATGCTGCTTTGGAGACTGATATTAGAAGAAATGTGTCAGCATGTTGTGGCCACATTATCTTTTCATTACAAAGTTGTGAAAGTACAGGTTTAGTGGGAAGATTTCAAATAATGGTTTTGATAAATGGAGAGCCACTTTTTGTTTCTTTCAAGGACCGTTATGCTATTTGCTGGAGGCAGAGCTCTCCGCCACAAACTCTGAAAAGTTGCAAGTGTCTTTCCTCACATCATCATTGTAAGTTTTTGCTGAACCTGAACATTAATTTGCCCTTTTCATTCCTCCTCCTCTACATTTTCCGCCCTACCTTCCTACAGCTTGTCTTTTTCCTCCCCTCCTCCACTTCTACTTCATACTCCCAGAGTCACAATTCCCTATTTCCCTCCCAATCACAGACTCCCCGAGGATTTGAGGCTCTCTCCAGTCATCCTCCTCCCATAAGACACACACATGCACGCGCACACAAGCTCTACGCACACGCACAAGCTGTACGCACACGCACACACACACACACACACACACACACACACACACACACACAAACCACAATTTCTCTGCCTCATCCCTTTATCCTCAATCACCATCCCTTTCCCAGGTGTGCCCCCATCCCATGAGAGAACCCCTCCTCGCCCCAAAATAATAAAATAAAATCCTGCGGCCTTCGTCCCCGGCACCCTCCAGCCCCTTTCTGTAGAGGGGAAGACAAGCTGATGAATGTGGTGGGGCAGATGTGGGTGAGAGGAGAGCAATTAAAATCTTCTCTGCTCTCCTTTCTCTCCAGATCCAGTGGGAAAATGGGGAGACAGAGATTGTGTCTGGCACCATAAGCTAAAAAAAAAAAATCTATCTCATCTCAATCAGAGAAACCCATTTTGAGGGCTGAATAAAGACAAAAGAGGGATCGCTCGCGCGCAAAGTCAAGGACATTTGGGCCTATTGGGGACAAAACACTGGCACGGGCAGAATGGAACGCATCTAATCAGAATTAAGGGGAAGTCTTACCTCAATCAAACAGTGACTGGAGATAAAAAATCTAGCTCGCAATAGACAACTGTTTGGCCTCTTAAAACCAAAATTGACAGATATTTTATACAGATATGAACAAAGATTAATATGAATATGAAAAGCCATTTCAATCAGAGTGCAAATGAGATGAATTTACAATATAATAATCAATATTGGAGGGCAGACCCATACACATCTAACAAAGACTAAATGCTGATGGAACTTTTTCACATGAAAGCACTGTTCTCACCCCTGCTGAGTGGTCAAAATAAAGTAACATGGCTGCTATGACGGGAGCTGCGATAAAGAGAAGATAAAGTAATGAACTAAACTGACAAAAGAAAAGGCCACATAATCAACAACGATCCTCACAACATAGTCAGCGGTCTATCCTGTCGCACTCAACTTTGTCCAGAAATGTTTCTTGACACACATAAATATAGGGACGGAAATCGAGAACTGGTTCCCGCTGAGAAAATTGAAATAGGAACATGAGCTTATAGCATGGATCAAGATGATTGGGATTGGTTTAAAGAAATGCAAACAAGTGTTGGCAGTTTTCAAGCCTTTTATTGGACAGGATAGACAGGAAATGGGGTGAGAGAGAGGGGTAGACATGCAGCAAAGGGCCAGGTTTTGGAGTCAACCCGCGGCCGCTGCCTCGAGCATCTTCAGCCTCTTTACATGGGGTGACCAATCTAATCGATTTGCCACTGGCTGCCCCATTATTCTGATCCATTTCTGACACTAATTGAAACAAACTGGCCCTTTAAAAGATTCTGGTGCTAAAATGAAATAGATAAGTTGTACTTGGTGAATAACTGATGTGGTATTATTAAATAAAAAAAAGTTTTTTCCCCACGATTTTTTAATACACATTCAAACTATATTATTCAACCAAAAGACATTTGAGTCTCATAAACAATGTATCAGCAATAGAGGTGCTCACTTTGAATGCAGCCTTGCAGACCAAACCTGAGAAATGATTCATGATCTAGTGAAATTTTAAAGTTTTCATCTTGTGCCTCTGTGTAGATTCTTTATTTATCTTTATTTTTCGTACATGCAAAATGTATGTCCGTGAAAAAGAATATATCTTTTTTGAATGAGAACATCATACATTTTCATCCTATAAAAATATAAGCCCTGCACTCAGAAGCATACTGGATACATTTATATCCAATGAAATGGGATTTGAGGTGACTAGCGGACCTGGTCGGCAAAGAAGTTGTTTGCGTTTCAAAAAGATAGACGAAAAGTCCAACTAATTTATTTCACGTCCCCACCTCCAAATCAACCGACACTGTAAGGAATGCAAGGGTGGATGCTAACAGTCCTACTGATGTGACTTTCCAGGTACTCAAGTTGCAGAACATCGTGCAGGGATTTAAAGCTTCTCTGTGGACTTTTTCTCTTTGTTTAAACTAAATAAAGTTGTATCAACATATTGTGTTTCTCACCAAAATGCATCGCGTGTATGCTTGACGTCTAACAGACGAGTTGCATTCCTCCTTCATACAACCTTTGCAACACAATATTTAGAATATTTTGTAAGCAGGATTGTTTCCAGATATGTACACAGGTCTTACTTTTCGTTGCTATGTTTTTTTCCCTGTTAGCACCATCAGCTGTCAATAGGTGGAATAACATGAAGCCATGTTTAGGGTGCCTATGTCCTTACTCATGCACGAGAGGTAAGGGAAGCAGTATTTAAAAACACTGCTCCACTAGTTGTCAAAGCTCTACAGGGTACCTTTAAGTTCAGCTATATTGGGGTCTACAGGTCAGGACTGCTTAAAGGGTCTGATATGCACAAAAATATTGGCAGTTTTCTAAATCCTATTGTTGTTTTTTGGCTTTGTGTTTTCCTCCAAGATAATTTCTACAATTATATTCAAACTAATAAAACAAATGTCCAACTATAAACCTTTGTTGGCCCCAATTATTACTGCTGAAGAAAGCAGCAAGAACATTTGTGGTAATTCTTTTTTCCTGTCAAAGTTTCACCACAGTCCCTTATAAAGGCATTAAAATGTCCTAAATATCTTGAAAAAAACCCATACTCACAAAAAAGGCTTACAAACTTTACAATTTGTACGGTTCATACAGCATCAGAAACCAGGGACGGAGAATTTGCATCTATCAACTGTAGAGATAAAAATTTCAAAAAAACATTTTGAAATGTGCATGTTTTTGCCTCAAGTAATACTTTGCAAGACAAAGCAGTACACTGTACCCACCTAGTTAAGACACGCATTCTTGAGGAGTCAAAATTCACACATCTAAACTGTGACATGTATGTGTGTCAGAGAAAATGAGCTATGTTGGGACTATGTTAGATTAATTAAATGTGTCACTTCTCTTTTCAATTCAAAGAACTAATCAGGGTATGCCTTTTACAATCACTCTGTGTATCTTTTTTTAGGAGAGATAGCACATTCTGGCATTGAATGAGATAAATAAACTACTTGTGCTGGGATTTACATGAAAAACATTTTTTTCCAAACGAGCGGGATCAGCTTTTTCTTGTAGGATGCTTATGTGGCCCTGTCCTATCATGCCATCATTTTCAAACACTCCAATCAGTGCAATCAGTCAAGCCCAGTGCAATCAATGTGCCAAACAAATAGAGCTAAAATGATTGGTTTAGATTGTCAGTGTCCTACAGAGATGCTAGATCACCAAAAAACGACTTCTCTGCCACAGAGCACTGCTTGATTTATGTCCCGATGACAGTGACAGGGGCAGGTTTCTCAGGGAGAGTGATGGTATGTCTAAGATATATTCCGTTTTCTGGTTCCAAGATATTTAGTTTGGGTCATTTTTGGGTTCTGGTTGTTTGTTCATGTTCACTCCTGCATTAAAATTCTCCCGTCATTGCAGTCAAGCCAGGCTGGAATCATAGTTTTTTATGGTGGCTGAGTAGACATACTACTTTACCAATTAGTCTCCCCCGTCTTGTCATATAAGCACATACTGTACTGTATGTCATGACCAAACCATGAAGAAAATGGTAATAACTTCAAATTAGATGCAACTTCTTCAACACTAACTAGACAACTTTGTTGCAGAGTCCAGTGGGGATTCAGTGACTTCCGCTGTGAAGGCTTTCCAGATGAACAGCTTTGGATGACAACCACATGACCTGACAACGGGGGAAAAACGACAAATGGTCCCCAAGAAATCAGGCAGTAGTGAATTACTTGCCCTGTACGATCAACTTAAATGTTTGAGGAAATAGTTTCTAAATCGAGCAACTCAGAAAAAAAAGTTATGCTTGCCCTTTTTTAAATGGCTGTTTGGGAACAAGAAATATCAAAATAGCATCTGGAGATTAACAGCTGCTTAGTATAATATCACAACTTAAAGATGAATGTTTCCTACTGTGCATCGCAATAAGACAAATGTATTTTAAATTGAATTATGACAAAGTAATCAAATTACAGTCAAACATACAGGACTAGAATGCAAACATTGCAATTTAGAGCCAAAGTAGAAACAGGAAGCTACAGATTCTGTCTTAGAAGTAAGAAATCCTCACATTGTGGAATATCTTTATATTATTACTTACAATAAATAAGCAGTTATTAAAGTGTACCATATTTCATGGCAATTCATCCAGTAGTTGTTGAGATATTCTAGTCTGTACCAACGTGCCTAAAATAATGCACGGCTAAAAATGTCACATTATGACGAGTTACCATAGACTGTATAAAACATGGATGACGCCTCTGTTATGTTACCTAGGTTACTGAAGAGCTATGGTAATGCACAGTGTGACTGGATCTGGCCGTCACATTCTTGGCAGTGCCCCACTCTGCCTTGACCCAGCTGAGCCGGATGAGGCCTGGTTGCTGAAGGAAAGCCTTAATGTTCACTTACTGTGAAATTAGCTGTAGAGACCAAAGCCTTGTTTTTGTACCAGGCTGTAAACATTTTAACATGAGGGTCTATGGGGGATGACTCTCTTTTGGAGCCAGCCTCGAGTGGTCATTTAAAGAACTGCAGTTTTTGCGAATAATGTGCTAGAGCTATATCCTGATTAACAGCGAGCAGATGCATTAACTTCCAGTGACCTGCTGTAGGAGGTTTATCCTAAAACATCGACAATCCCCTGGAACATGATTCATTTTTTTAGAAGAACTGATTGAATAATCCCAAAATTAAAGGTTACAGAAGGTAGCAGAACAGGAGTTACCCCCGGATGTGACACTGAAACTTTGGCTCTCTACACGATCCCTTAAAAAATGGCTTCTGCAGTATCTGTAAAATTACTTATGACTCAGTTTGTCCCTTTTCCAGCACTAATGAAGGCGCCATTGTTCTGGACATGTAAAGGTCACCCTGTCCTATGCTATGTAGCATACCACACACTTTCTCCCCTCTGTCTCCCCTTCTCACTCTCTCTCCCCCACAAAACAACCCCATTTCCCTCCCAGTGGGGGACTGGTGCCATGTGGTGATGAATAGTCAGATCTGAGGCAGGAGGACGCACAATGTAGGTCGAGCTCCAGGGGTTGTCATCTGCTGGTTTGTGTAAGTGTACTTATATGTGTGTGAGCGCCGAGGTACTTGGGGGGGGGGGGGGGGGGGGGGGGGGGTGTTCTGCTGGGTACATGCTTCTCTCTAGTGAGTGGTGGTGTTGTGGGGGGTGGGGTGGAGGTGATGGCGGGTGCGTATACCTGCTACAGCATGATATATGGAGTGTCAGTACCCCCTTATACACCTGTTCCCACTGCCTAGTCTGTCTTTGCCATACACACTATAATGCACAAACACGAAAACACACACTCCGCCCATGCACCCCCTCCCAGAGACAAGGAATGGATAATCAGCTCATTTGTTATGGTGCGGTTAGATTAGCGTCTGAACATATGCACGATGATGAAGTGCACTGCACCAGAGCGACAACCTTGTTCTGCAGGAACACAAAGTCACACATGGAGAGAAAAATGGGCTAATAAATGACAGTGAACTGAACTTCAATGACTTTGGGGTCAGTGGAAGCTGGGGAGCAGTAGTGAATGGGAAGCCAGGATATGAGGATGTCACAAAGACACCCCCCCCCCCCCCTTATTCTTACGAACTAGAGATTGCATCCCTCCTGGTTTATTTATTTTGATTAGTCTAAATTTTGGGGGAAAGAGAGCACTAGTGCTGGATGGCTGAGCTACTCGTTTAGTAAGGGTGTTTACACCTGAGATGACCTTTATGAAGGCGTCCTCGTTATCAATCATTGTGCAATTTTGTTAAGGAGTTTAGTTTAACCAAAAAACAACTTGTTAAATATCTCTAATTGAGACGTCTCCTTGGCTCTATACTTACTCCTACCTACTCCCAGGGCCTAGACGTCATTTTGCGTATCACAGAGACAGGAACCGGGGCTTCACACTTTTATTCTATATCCATATACAAACCTTTTCAGAGATTTTTGAGTTGCCAAACAGGGTTCAAGATATACCAGAATAAGGATAATTTAATTCAGAATCGGTACTGTAACTGAAATTAACTTTAATTCACTGCTCATTTTTGTTTGTTTATCGTTTAGTACAAGTCGTTCTTCGCCTATCTAATTGTACTATTATTTTTCTTTATTTTGTCAGGTACTGATGGGGAATTGTGTCGCTGGGTTTCCTAGCTGATGCATCTGATTCCTTTTCATCTTCTCCCACTTGCAGGACCAAGTGCCCGAAATACACACATGCACAAACAGGACCTATATAAATGCAATTAATGTAGAGATGTCAGAGCGAGGGGGCTGCCAATGGCTGCCAATGGCTCAGCGCCCCAAGCAGTTGGGGGTTCATTGCCTTGCTTAACAGTCCCCAGGAGATGAACTGGCACCAGTCCACGCTCCATTCATGGTCCACACAGGGACTCGAATGACCGACCCGGTTCCCAGCCAAGTCACCTATGGACTGAGCTACTGCCGCCCCAATATCCGTGAACTCAGCTACTGGGGCTCCAGAACATGTCCTCTCATGCAAGCAGCAGGAGCCGGTGGCAGCTTTTGTCCTAAGAAAACACCCATTTGATGACGTGCACCTGCTCCAGGATTCTCTCCACCATTTGTTTGTTTTGAGCCTCATTGTGTTGTGTGATTCTGTCAGCTTAAAGCTGAATATAGTTTTTTCCTATTAATAACTTCAAAGTAACTATAGTGAGGCCTTCTAGCCTATAGCTCACGTAATGAAACTATAGACTATTAAAATGCAGACATATTTACATTTTTCTAACCACCGCTGACAAACAGCAACACAGCCTTCTATGTGGTGATCAGACAATGTCAAATAACTTTGACATAAAAACTTAGTTATGCAAGTCATTCTGTGTGTGCGTCTGCATGCTTGGTACTGGTGTAATAACTATTGTATCATTTACAGCTTGTTTGGGCCATTTAGTATGCACATACAGAATCGTTCATATTAGAATTTTGGAAATTTGACACTTAAACTATTTGACGGTTGCCACAATGTTGGCCCAATTATCAGTAGTTATGCATGAGACTTTCTCCAATTTTCCAATCACGTATGGCCGCCCGCAGCACCTCTTCCAGGTTGTCGGCCGTATGGCTTTTAGGCGTGAAGCTAGTTTGTAAGCACTTTGATTCAAGTGGCCACTCTTTGCTCACATAATTTGCAATCACTGAAATGTAAGGCAGCATGTTCCAGCTGGACCATCAGTTGTGAGGGCCAAATATGTCACATCATCCAGCACTGCTAAAATGTTTGCTCTCAACTTTGTGACCGCAATATTTGAATTTCTGATTTGACAGTTCCTACAGCATCAGTACACTGCTTCTATAATTCATTGTTACACTTGCCCCAGATGTGGTTATACGGTGGTAGCCTACTGTTTTGCTGTCAATGTTGCATACTAGATGGGATGGTGTACACATAAATTGTTGAGAAGATTCAACATCTGTCGAATTATGTTGCTATAATTAATAACTTAATAACAAATCCTTCAGAAGTGTCTCTTGGTTCTCCTCCAAAACTCAAAGTAGTGCCAGATGGGGAAAGTGATACCTTTCATAGCAAACCAGTTTATCGCTGCACCTGCCGCCATCGTGAAGATTTGCTCACTGATCAATATACGCACACATTCATTCATCTTCAACTGCTTGTCCCTGTCAGGGTCGTGGGGGGCTGGAGCTGATCCCAGCTGACATTAAGCGTGAAGCGGGGTACACCCTGGACAGGACGCCAGTCTATCGCAGGGCACATAGAGACAAACAGAGACATGAAATGTATGCCTAACAAGTACAACCAACCATGTCATGTTCAAGATGAACTTGCTGAATATGCATAGTCATTGAGTTGCCTGTGCACTTCACTCATGTGAGAAAGAAGACACGGGAATCCATTTAGAGTGCCTGCACATTTTACTAATAAATGTCCAATTTGGCGCCAGTGTAATGATAGCAATATCTGAAGCAATATGACATATTCCTGTATCAACACTTTGTCGTGTCGCTAAATTGACATTATAATGCTAACTTAGCGAGCTATCCTTTAGCATGTAGCAGCCACAAGCACGTCAGTTGTTGAGTGGAGGAAGTGTTCCTGCAGAGCACTGCATCACTCTAAGGAACTACAGTCACACGCAAAGCAGAGCCAGATATTAACGTAGCCCTGTATGTTTCAGTGGCACAGTGAACCACAATGGTCCTTGGGGAATTCTGCTGGGACACAAGTACTTTATTATTCCTCCTCTTGTTTCACTCAGAACAGTAAAACCACCTCCGACACATTCACTTTTTCATGTTTCATCTTTTTCTTCACACAAACACTTTTTGGTCCAAAACATTTTACAGCAGTTTGTCTTACTTTTAAGAACCCCCCATAGTCCACTCTTCCCCTCCCCTTCTATGTCCTCTCTATTCCTTCTGTCTCCTTCTTCTTAGTGCAGCGCTGTATTGAAACAGCAGCAAGGCACGCCCCTAAAGCCTTTTCATCTTGTGCTTCTCTCGCTCTCTCTCTCTCTCATCTGCCTCTCTTGTGTAACAACCTCAATCTGTCTGTCCCTGTTAGCCATCGTCTGCGACAATAATTCTGTAATACACTCAAGTGGGAAAACCTTGAAGTGGCGTCTTTCCTCTGCTCTCTCAGATATTAAACTGACTTTATTGGCCATAATCTTTATCAGAAATAAAAATTGCCTAAGCAGAATTGAAAATAAGCAATGGAAGCAAGTGTGAAACAGGGTACAGGCACATAATATGCTGTGTATTTTATTGGAAATAAGTTGTTGGGCTGGTGAGTGCCGCCCCGGTAATAGGACTTCGGTTAGACCCCATGGGACCTCAGCTCCCAAAAAATTTGCATTGGTGTCTATTTAAGTGGAACCATTATTTTCTGGTCCCATTATTTGTCCTTTGCGGAATTAAATGATCATTTTCCCTGTTAAGTTAAAAGTTTGACCTTTTATTGTGAGAATGTTCAGTGAAAGGCTCTGGAAAAAGCGTAATGAGAATGATTACATTTCCTGTCGCATAGGTGACGTCACATCATCACGCTTTTTCCTTCCACTTCTCAACTCTGAGTGCGGCCGCTGTGTCGTCTGCCAAGATCGAGATCAAATTGCCAGTGTGTCTTGTGCCAGAATGCCCACATTCCAGCAAGAACGGCTATTTTATCTTTCAATTCCCATCCGACCTTAAGACTAGGAAGCAGCACTTAGGTTTGAGAAGTTGAGGCAAAGCGCGATGATGTGACGTCACATAGGCGACATGAAAAGTAGTCATTCTTATTAGGTTTTTTCAAGAGGCTTTCACTGAACAACCTTACAATAACCTGTCCAACTCTCAAAATGAAAAACCAACCACTACAGGGGTGTTACATGTCAGTATACAGTCACAAGAACAGGTGGCGCCAAAAAACTCTAAAACGAGTTCCTTCCATGCCAAGCCGTCAATTACAGCACAGTTTACAGCAAGATTGTTTACAGAGCAACTGGGAGAACGATAGCTTACAGAGACAACTAACATGGAGAAACACTGTGGTTGTTCCGACAAAAGTGGCTCAAAAGTCAGCTAAGTCAGCCGACAACTGAGGAGGAGTTATGATGCCAATTTTAAGATAATGGCTTACAGCTGTCAAGCAGCCAAGTAATATGGGAGGCTCATTGTCGGAGCTTTATGTTGCTGGTCTATTGGATGAAGCAGGTATCACTTGGTTTTTGTTTTGTTTGTCTTATAATCAGGGTCATCTTATATATGGGATAATACAGTATTGAAAATGCCAAAGCTATAAAAAACAAAATGTCTGCAGTTAGATTGTGAACCCAAGGCTCCACAAATGGAATGGAGAAGAAAATCTAAAGTGTGTGCGAAGTGCCTTTTTCAGGAACCTGCACTGTGAGCAGGTTCATTTTAAAAAGGTAATTTGTTTGCTCAGGATTCTTTGTAGTTTTCGCCATTTTCATTTTATGTTTAAAATTACATTATTGTGACAATGTGTCAAAAAAAGCACACACAAAAAAATTGAATGGAATCATAAAATCGAATCGTGACACCTCCAATATTTAGCATTAATACATAAAGTATGTGTGCAAATGTGTGTGGGCCTGCATGCTGTGTCTGCACAGACAGTGTGTGTGTGTGTGTGTGTGTGTGTGTGTGTGTGTGTGTGTGTGTGTGTGTGTGTGTGTGTGTGTGTGTGTGTGTGTGTGTGTGTGTGTTTGTGTGTGCTTGTGTGTGTGTGCGTGTGTGTGTGTGTGCATGTGTGTTCACCACAGTATCGGTGCCTTTGCTGGCCTTGTAGCAGAACAAAAGAAAACAAAACAGACCAGATCTGTGCTATCATCCCCAGGCAGGCCGCTGCTCTGTCTCTGTGCTCTGTTACCTGTTGGTCCTCATATAATTACAGCAGCCACACTCATCCATCACAGTATTGTTGTGGTGTACATCGGGCCCATTCTTCCTCTTGCTCAGCAGCGTTACATAAAGAAACAATAACAAAGTCTAAATAAGCACTATCCACCAGAGGAGGGAGCAACAGAGTGAAGGACATAGTGCAGGAGAGGGAGAATGAACACACACACACATACACACACGCACACACGCACAATTACAGTTGTTTGGAACAGGTGGGAGCAGGTTATAATTAATCATGGATAATCATTGGTATCAAAAATATGATTACTGTATTACTACTCACTACAGCGCATTCAATGACACACAATCGCACACAATAGCGTGTATACTCTAGCATTGCAAGAGGACGCAGCTTTGTCTTGTCCTTTATTGTTCAGGACCCAGATCTGCGCACGTTGTTGAGTGTGAAGCTCTTTGAATGAGCAGTTCTTCAGAAAGCTGCAATACTGGAGGCCAAGCATTCGACCTGTTCCCAACAGGCACACTCTGAACGGGCACTGCGGTAAACATCTCCAAAAGAAACATCAGATGGTTCATTAAGTTTTTCACACTGTACTCAAACACACACACACAAACACACACAGGTAACAGACTACTGAAGAATACTGTATAAACAAGAGCTCTGGGGAGACTCTAATTTGTACATGTGTACATTATTGTGTCACTCCACAAGCTCAAACTGAGCCATTGCCTGGCTTCTGTGCGTTAATTAAAAAAATACACACATGAGAAATGCTTGTGTCCTGGGATCTACCCCACTTTAGATTAGACATTAATAACATCCTCTTTTTCCGTCTGTCAACACAGATGCTGTAATTAAAAGCGGCCAATGTAGTCTGACTGAAGCGAGGATGGCCATAACAAGGCGGGTGAAAAATGGAACAGACAAGTGGGAGGAGGGGGAAAAGAGACAAAAAGAGAAAGAGACAATTAAATAAAACGCCTTCTTTTGGCTTGCAATGTAAATAATTTATTGTGATGATTGAATGTTTCTTTATTATTTTATAGTCCTACTTAAACCCTAATCTGCCTTTGAATGATCTTTAGTTAATGGTTTTTGAGGTGTGGTATGAATGAGTCATTGAAACTAGCAGCATTTGCATGCTTCAGTTGGGTTTTCCAATTCCAGGTTGGAAATATGAGCTAACCACAGTGGGATGCTAGTGTCAACCAGTATCACGCCTGTAGAGGACCCCTGGAGGGCCTAAAAGCACAGTGTCTGCAAAAGTTTGGATTCAAAGTTTCTTCCCCCCACATGAAAAGCCAGGATTGACTCGATCCGGCGCACTCACTTTTTGAAAAGCAATTATCATAAAAGGCAAAAGAAAAACCCCGAGCCCTTTCTTTTCAGACAGTTATTTTGCAATAGAACAAAAGCATCCTGAACCTCACCACTGAATTCACCTTGGTCAGGCTGTCTTATCGTTGACACAATGAATGACGGCACGCACCCGCTTGGGCGTGCATGCATTTAAAATGTCAGCGGAACATTTTGGTTCACAATATAATATTTTCACTCCGCTGCCGTCTTTGAGTTTGAAAGGTAATGAGGCGAATAGCAATATATGAAGAAAGCAGTGTCGGTATACTTGTTTACGTATGACAAGAGGTTTAAATATGCAATAGTGAATTTGATGGCATCGGAAAGAGCAAGTAGTTCACATCTAAAAATTAAAACTCAATTTGCAAGTTAGGTGAGATATGTAAATTATCACTCCTCATGTGGTATTTCCTCAGGGTTAACAGATGTCAGTCTGTGTTTTATCCCAGCTGAGACATTGAAGTGTTTGTATTTTTTTTCAAATACCTCACGAGAGAAGGGTTAGGGCTACCCCCTGAAAGTCAAAGGTTTGAATCATCAGTCAGAGACCATTCAGTGAACTGAGATTCTTCACATCAGACAGGCAGGTTTTTTTGGTTGTTTTTCTGCCACTCACTACCTGGCACCCTGGACCCATTACAATTTGCCTCCCATCCCAACCGATCAACGGAAGACGCCAAAGCTCCCATCCTCAGTACCTCCCCGTTTCACCCGGACAAGAAAGGGAACCTACATGAGATTGCTGTTCATTGACTACAGTTCAGTGTTTAACACTATAGTTCCCTCCAGGCTCGTCACAAAGCTCAAGGGCCTGGGATAAAACACTGTCCGTGCGGATCCTTTACTTCCTGACAGGCAGACCCTAGGTTGTGAAGGTTGGCAGATACACCTCCTCTACCCTTGCCCTTAACACTGAAGCACCTCAGGGCTGTGTTTTGAGCCCCCTGCTGTGTACTAACACGACTGTGTGGCCACTTTCGACACCCACAAGTCCCGTCGGCCAACCCTCTGACACATTACTTCAGTGTCTGCTTCATACATGTGAAAGTGCTGAATTGTTGGACAGAATCAACCTTTTTGTTGCATCCATTTTATGAACTGTGTACAAGGACTCTGCAGTCACACATTCTGCTGTGGGCTTTCTAGCCAATGAACTCGCTGACCTGTTTACCATGCTGCGTACATGAAACTCTATGTGTGCTACATCTGCAAGTAGCTAATCAAAAACTCATTGGACATGGATTTCACGCTAAATTGCTGTGGTCTGTGTCAGCAAACAGCTAGCATGTTTTTTTTTTTTTAAAAAACACATCATTCATTGCCTGGAGAGAAGACATATATGTACGTGTTATTTACTGATAGTACTCTGGTATGCTTAAGATTAACCCTAAGTGCATCCTGAATAGCAAATGTAACAACAAAAGTGTCCAAGCTGGTGCACATCGTGAGATAGAAATGGGAGTGTTGACAGCTTGATTGCAGAAGTTTCTCTTGCCTTGGCCTTTACAATAGCCCTGCACCATCATTTCAATCCGCCTGGAAGGAGAGCTGCTCTGAAGGGGTGAATACAGATTGGCTTTGACTTGATGGGAGTACGGAGGTGCCAAACATCAGAGTTTTTTATAGTGATAAACGATAAGTGATGAACATCTTTGTAATTGCCCACCGCCTCGTGTCGGGGAGTGAAATAGGTACTTGGCGATGTCTTCACAAGGCATCTAATTTCTCCCTTTTTTATGTGCTACAAGGGAAATCAAAAAAATGTGTCATTAAAGCTGTAAGGACGTATTTGCTTAATTTATGCAAGTCCTACGTTACCTGGAGCTGTGTAAAAGTCCACTGTTGAATTCTGAACAGGACATGCTCGTAATTTAATAATCCACATTAGGGTGAATTCAATCTCAGATGAATGTCTTTGATGTTAAGATCGGGCGTAGAACAGCACACTATCTATTTGCACCCTAATATCACTGCATGCTGAATTGATTTGCTCAACTTGTGATGGTCATGATATCATCCTTCATCTGCCTATCTTGGTTCTCTTTAGTCAAGGTTTTATAAAAAAGCTCACGCAGATTTATCTTCTCCTTTTTAATATTCGTCAGTGAATGTCTTAACTGTTATACCTATGAATGGGCCGATTATAGCCACTTAACGACTTGCAGTGTGTTACGGCAGTGTTTCTGCTCGAAGCACAGAAATTAATTGGGCTTTGGATTGAACTGCTGTACCTTATTGGTCCTGTGGGTGTGCATGAAGAATTACAACTAAGTGGTAAAATGTAGAACACTTGATGAAAAAAAATATTATTAGTTGAGGAGGTAAAAGGAGGATTTTAGTTTTTTGTCTCTTTTATTCACAAACTAACTCTTCTATTTTAAAGCTGCAGTCAGCATGTCCAGCAGATCGAGTTGACCTCAAATGTTTACAACTCTCACGCCCCTCCCCTCTACCACAGAGCTTCTCCGCTCTCCAAAGGCGCCCATGGGTTCTCTCATTGATAAACGGCATGGAGTACATACTACACGGAGGTAGGCTGGCTTACGTACTCATAGATAGCAACTGCTTACCTAATTTAACGTATGCCTAGCTTGAGGCGTGTGCCTGTGATATTGAAACATGGGTGAGCGGGGAGGGGGGATCTGTGGCGTGTGCACGAAATGTGCCTGAGAGTCAGCTCTACGCTGAGTGGACAGGATGACTTGGGCGCTGTGGATTTTTGCAAGTAAAGGCGCCTTTTTTTTTTTTTCCCCAGCTTCAGTGAATATGATTAAACAAATGTTGCCGACCGGGATTTTAATGACCTATCATGACTCAACACTCATTGGTGGTCCTCATAAGAGTTCACTCATTGCACTCTCAATGACTGTGATGTCTTTTTCCAGCACTCTCGTCTTTGCACAGCCATGTTGGGTATTCATGATCAGGGCCAACAACCTAGCTTTTCTAGTTAATGAAAAATGATGTATGGAGTAAAGGTTTTTTGGTTTGTTTTTCAGGAGAATCCTATCTGATAAAGGCTGTTTTCATCGTTGGGGCTGGACCCCCTTAATTTAAATTAAGGGAAAACTTAAGGGGTCAATATGCCTAAAAAAACAATGTTGTCAAACAGCCTCTGAAACCTGAACTTCTCCTCTCGTCGCACAAATACTTTTTTTGCAAACAATTATAGCATCGATGCTCTTGAGGAGAAAGTGTGGCCCGTTGTCAACATTTGAAAGATTACCACATCCCAGCGCTCTCCATGAAAGCAGATTTTCATACCGTCTTCAAGCGTGACCATCAAACTAACCAGTTTGTTCAAAGCAAACGAAAGCTTTCAGTACTTGAGCTTAAAATGACATTCGAGACAATATTGTCCATCAGACAATAGGACCCTTTCTGTTTAAAAAGAGAACACCCCAGAGCATAAATCAATGTCTTTGAAGAAAAGGTTTTCCCAGTTTGAGCCCAGTGTTTGGGCCCTTCTGTTTGGCATGGATTGCCGACACACTCCAATAAAATGGAGCCATTGTTAATGTTTATAATAGCAAGACTACTAAGGAATATTATATACCATCCCTTTTTAGAATAAGAGAAAAATTGAAGACATTAGATCTGCCTACTGCAGAATTCACAATTAAGTGTTGCAATCCCATGTGTTACAGAAAAGTCACAGCTGGTTCAGTCCCATTTACACACCTCAGCTGTTGTTTGGTGTCAACAGTCCAAAAATGCTGCATTACAGACAAAGAGAAAGAGCCTAAGAGTTTTAGTGGCACATCCAAACACGTCGGTAGATGTGGACATGACTGCAATGTCAAGCATGTTGTGGTTATCATGTTACTCCTATTCAAGCTGGAAAACCAACCTCATCTCGTTTTTTTTTTCTCTGTGCAGTGTGAACCGATGCAGAGCCTTATTACTGAGAGGAGCTGTTGAGTATTGCTGCTGACATACTGGTTTAAAAAGTGGGTTTTTGTTAGAGCGTGTGTGTGTGTGTGTGTGTGTGTGTGTGTGTGTGTGTGTGTGTGTGTGTGTGTGTGTGTGTGTGTGTGTGTGTGTGTGTGTGTGTGTGTGTGTGTGTGTGTGTCTGTGTGTCTGTGTGTCTGCGTGTGTGTCTGTGTGTGTGTGTGTGTGGGGGGGGGGGGGTTTGGGAGTAGTGCTTAATAACCCAATTTCTGCTCTCAGACAAAAACCTAGCACACATCCTGATAGATGCATCAGGAGCACTGGGCATACAGTGCCTCCACACATACAACTACAGACAAACACACTGCACCTCTACTGTACCACAACCACAATAGCAGCCAGCTTTGTTAAATAATATATATCAATTCTTTTGTATTTTCACTCCACATGCACTATACATTACAGCAGAGGATAGCTGCTGAGGGAATAGTTACAGGCTTATTCCAAGGATGCAGGTTCTCATTTGTTGCCTCTGCCTTGCTTGTACTGATCTACACAGCAGTGAGCCTCTTTCTAACCACATTGCTGTACAGTCTGTACAGTGCAGAGGGGCCGCAATCACGCTGAATGAAGAATGAGATACATAAAGTTGAAAAGGGAACAGAGGGAGACCACGATAGCAGACTGATGCTGGCGGTCAATACCACAATCTTTATGACGGATAAAAAAAATCTGTGGGATTGAATTCCATAAATCATGTAAGACGTGCTTACACTCATTAATTGATACAGGTAAATATCCTTTTGCATTTGAAGGAGGGCCCTTTGTATCGATTTGCTGTCATTCAGCAACCTAATGCCGTGCCATCATTTATAGAGCAGGTGCTCAGCTTATCGTGCCCTGAAGAGACTATTACATTCAAGATTAGACTATGAATGATTAAAATGAACCAAGGTTGGGCTATTGATTTAAAGCAGGAAACTCAAAACACTTGGTATTTGCTTCAGATGTGTTTATGGATTCAGCTTTGTTTTGCCCCATAGGCTACATTGAGCAGGTCCGCACGAATCCCACTACGGATGAAAGACGGCACATCTTTCAAGGCTTTTAAAAAATTACAGAATACAAAGCCTGGATGAAATGGCAGCAGCGCTTGTTATCCAGCTGCAAAAAACACACAGCGGCTTTGCTGAAATTGCTATCGGGAGCAGCGGTTGATAAAGAATTATTATAATTAAGTCGGCGCATACCAGCCACGCTGACGACAAATCACTTAAAAGAAGACAAAGTGTGATGAAGAGACATTACGTCGCATCAAAAATACCCAGAAAGGCACGTCAGGGGGAGACGAAATTTGATAGAAAAGTCTTTCAAATTGCCAATCAAGAGGAGCAATTCAGTTGGGCTTCATTCAAGTGGAAATTGGTGTTGATGTGTTGATGTGTCGACGTGTTGACGTGTCTGTGAACAAGTGCAGGATCTACATAATGTAAATCGTTAAAATGACCAACAGTGAAAGAATGCATTCCTTTTCTCTGCCTGACAGACTGCGATATAGGAGAGGATGTGAACTCATTTGCTCCAGTCTGCATCCAAACTAAGTAAGAATGTTATAACTTTAGTTTTTCCTCCAACAGGTCAGCCAGTTCATGGCTGAAAGGAAAAGTAAGAGCGATGGACGGAGGAGAGGAGAGGAGAGGAGAGGAGAGGCAGAGAAGCAAACTCACACACAGACACACACAGCCACCCAGAGCACCCAGTGGCCACACATAGGGGAGTATTGAGCTGTGTATAATAAGTTTAGCCGAAGGCGATCCTAGGTTGGCCCAGCGTAGATCCAGCTGAGAGGGTCAGGCAGGAAGAATGAGAGCAATGAAGAACAGTTCAATGCAGAAAATCTCATCTATAGAATAAAATAATTCACTTCCCGTGCACCAGAGACAAAGGGTTATCCCCAGTATTGTTTTGATGTAGTTTTAAACTCAAATGTGTTAAACAAGTAGAAAACTACTTTATGGAATAACACATACGTTTGTGTGCAGAGAGAGAGAGAGAGAGAGAGAGAAAGATGGATAGAGAGAAATAGATAGAGAGATAGAGATAGAGAGATATAGATAGAGAGATAGAGATAGAGAGATATAGATAGAGAGATAGAGATCGAGAGATAGAGAGATAGATAGATTTAGATAGAGATATAGATAGATAGATATATATAGATAGATAGATATATATATAGATAGATAGATAGATATATATAGATAGATAGATATAGATGTATAGATAGATATAGATAGAGATAGATGTATAGATAGAGATAGATAGAGATAGATAGAGATAGATAGAGATAGATGTATAGATAGAGATAGATGTATAGATGTATAGATGTATAGATGTATAGATGTATAGATAGATAGCTAGATAGATAGATAGATAGATAGATAGATAGATAGATAGATAGATAGATAGATAGACCTTTGAGTTGGACCAGCTATTCTCATTTTAGCAACGAGCCGCTCCTTCAAGTTTTGCTCAGTGCTACCTTAGTCCTTCAAGACCACAACCAAGTCTTTTCTGGGACACTAATGCTGCAACTAACTATTATTTTTCATTATTGATTCATTTTTAATTGGTTATTGACTTTATTGTCAATGCATTGATAAGTCATTTAGTCCAGGGCAGAGTAAGCAACATCCAAAAGCCCTAGGCCTCAGGGTAATGTAAGCTCTCTAGCTTTGTCTACCCATATACATACGCTTATTTTATTCTGTTAGTCATTTCACAGTGAAGGCATCAACTTGCTTCAATTGATTTGAAAGTTCTTTCCATGTTCATGTACTTGCATAAAATTATTATAAAGTACTTGCAAGAATTAGTTTTCGACGACATCTTGAAGTAGCTTGAGATCATGAGACCTGTATTTATTGTTAAACGACCACCGTTGCCATCTGATGTGACTGAGGTAAAAAAAAAACGTGTTCAGGGATGAGCTGATGTTTTTAAGTTTTATTTTTGTTACATTTAGTCATGTTTTCTTCATATTCTGGAATTTCATTGTAAGGAAATAGCTAACGTAACATTCATTTAACTTACTATCAGATGAGTCGAGTAGCTACACTTAGGCTACAGCTAACAGAATAACGATATTAACGTAGCAAAATTAATTGTGGCGTATGTTAGCTAAGCGACACAGTCGTCTGGTGGTTAGCACTGTCACCTCACACGGAGAGGGTTCCTGGTTCAAATCCCGGCTGGGTGCATGTTCTCGTGTATGTGTAAGGTTAATTGATGACTCTAAATTGCACGTTGTCTGTCTCTGTTTGTCTCTATGTGCCCTGCAATAGACTGGCGTCCAGGATGTACCCCGCCTCGCGCCCGATGTCGGCTCCAGTCCCACGCAACCCCTATAGGGTCAAGCGGTTAAAGATGAATGAATGAATGTTAGCCAAGCACTGTTACCAGTGGTCAAAACAATCACAATAAAAAACAACTTAATGAGTGTGTTGAACGTTATTGTAAGGTTCTAAAGTTAACCATACATTTTAGCTTGCTGTCTGGAGCCACTTATGATAGTACTGCATCGTAATATGTGCGTAATAAGTATGTAAGTAGTTACAAAACAAAAAGCACTCATGCCATTCCCCAGTTTCTGTACCTGTGGATGTGTGTGTGTGATATTAGTACACCTGTGTGTCCGTACTGTGTGTGTGCTGGAGGAGAGAGGCGATGAGAGGACCACCGCCAGCGAGTGTCTGACTTAACAGAGATAAGAGGAAGGGTCAGCCAGAACACCTGCACGCCAGTAGGGAGGGGAAATAGCTGCCGGGCAGTCCCTGACCCTGGATCAGAGTCAGGGAGCCGGGAAGAAATGAGACGTGACTAATGGAGACACTGCAGGCTGACCCCTGATCAGTCGAGAGCAGGGAGAAAAGAGGGGGCAGGAGGACAGAGGGGAGAGAGGGCAGAAGAAAGGACGTGTGCTGAATGGGGTGAAGCAGATTGAGGCTTAGAAGTGGGATAGAGACTGTGTGTGTGTGTGTGTTTGTGTCTGTGGAACATGTTAAATGTGACTGTTGAGGATGCAATCTGAGATCAAGAAGCAGCTTTGTTTCCAGCTTTGTTTTCAGAGTATTGAGTGCAGGTATCCCAGTTGTATCTGAGCCCTGCAGTGATTACAGGCGCACTCACACTGTCTGTCCGTACCGTGCCCCGTGCTTTGGGCCTCGCGCAAATGCTTCTTGCCTGTCCATACGTCATCACGCCGTAACTTCACACGCATTGATTGATGTCATCGCGATGCGTCGCTTTGTTTCCAAATTTTCCATAGACCTCTGAGTTTTTGTGCGTCTTGTCGACTGTTTTTGAATATTTTCATCCGACCAAATCTACAGTAAACACTCCACCTCCGCATCACACCAACGTGAACCTTTCACCGCTATTGTTTGTTTTTTTTAAATGTCCGCGCATGGTCCCTCCTTCTTTTTTCTGTCTGAACAGGCGTACATAAAATGACGTCAGGGCCGCCGTAGGCCTCATGCTCGCACACGTGCGCACGCTTGTTCTCGAACATGTGCAAACGTGCTTTACAAAAGCCCACCTCTCCCAAACCGTCCGTGGCTGGCAAGCGTGCCGCAGCTAGGCGCAGTACGGTTGCACTCACACTGGTCAAACGAACTAGACTTTACCTGTGAAACCTGTTTTGGCACAGTACGGATGGACAGTGTGAGTGCACCCTAAAACATCTTATAGTCACCTACGCAGAAGAAGAGACGTCACAAAAGGAGAGTAAAGAGGACAGTAAAGCAGGGTAAAGTGGGAGTAACACGCCAGTAAGGTACTATACGTAGACTTGTTGTTTTAATCCCACTTTCATCATTTGGGCCTGCAAGGTCCCAGAGTCAAACCCATCAACATTTAATGAGTCATATCTGCAAACTACACTTGAATTTTCAAAATAAAGTTATAAAACTGAGCACTCTCCAAATTTTGCTGATTAGTCTGGCTTCCAGCTGCTAAGGCTCAATAGATATCTGGATGTTTTCCAACAGTTGCTTCATCGTTCACTCCTCTTTCATCTAATAATTCTGCTGATTCATTGTTTTTAATTTGTTTTCTAGTGCTGTACCAGAGTCAGTTGACAATCTGTAGATTTAGTGTTTGAAATACTCCTTCATAATTTGTATCATTACTCCTAAACTAGAATTATGAGAAACACTATAGTTTTTATTATTTCTGCAGTTGGACTGCATCTGTGGAGCAGCCATCCCACACTAGATTAGAAAGACTTTATTAGAGCCTTATTGTTCTGAGGGCCTGTGTCTTTTGAATTGTCCCCAATGAGAAGAGACCTTATGGTGCTGCCTGGAGAAAAGGCACTGGACCCAATGTCTTTTTGTGCAGCCGCTCTGAGTGCTTCTAGTTGGAAATCTCTGGACTTGCCAGTTGCGTCACTCTCAGTCCTGTTCAGGAAACTACAGAACAAAGAAAGAAAAGCCCATTTGTGGCAGCGGATCAATGGGACACTGACTGCTGCTGCTGAGTCTATATTATCACTGTACACATTGTAAGCGTGTCGTTAGCTGTGTAGCTGACACCTGAAGCTAGGTACCTAGCTAATGTCATAGAAATAAAACCCACGGGCAGCCATTTCAAACACTGGGATAAAGAGCTACCCAGCGCCTTTCTGTGTTTTCCTGCCTTAGCCCATTACCTGGCTCCTATCCCCATTAGTCCCAGTGTGCTGCCCTGTTGCTTGGTTATTTGGCGTTTCAGCCACTGCTTTGTTCTTCCTCCCATTGTTCTGCTGACCTACTGCTCACCATTTGACGCCTGCTTGCCTGCCTTTGCACATTGGATGTGTTCACTGAACGGGACTGCCTTCATGTTGTCTCATGCCTTCTAACCAACTAACGACTATACTAGCCTTACTTTTTTGTCTGCTTGGTCTTAAATTGTTACAGAGAGGACCAGAGATACTACACACAATTGTACTTTAAGTGCATTATAATACACCATATTTAGCCGATATGGAACAAAGCACACTAAAATGCAATATTATAGAATGGTTGCAAGAATGAAATAACCATATGTATGATAATATATGGGGAAAAAAATACTAGTACATTACAGTACATCTTATTTATAGCTTGGAGCACATTTAAAAACAGGGGAACAACGTGCTATACTACAAAAGGTATTTAAGAAATAATAAATAGATTGTTCAGAGAGGCTAGATTAAATTAAGGGACATTAATATTAATTCACAATATAGAAACAATTTTGATGATAAAGAAGGGATTTAAAATAACGTTTTCTGTTGTTAATGGACAAACTATTTTTGGATGTCCAGCTCATATAGATGTCAATTCAATTAAATTCAATTTTATTTATAGTGCCAAATCATAACAAAAGTTATCTCAGGACACTTTACAGACTAAGTAAAGACCACACTCTATGATAAACAAAGACCCAACAATTCCCCTGTAGAGTACGGTGGCAACGAAAACCTTCCATATAACAGGCAGGAACGTCAGACAGACTCAGCTCTGTGGAGGACAGCCATCTGTCTGCACCGGTTGGGGAGAAAGAAAAGGAGAAAGGAAGAGAGAAAAGACGGACAGATGGACAGAGATAGAAAAAGACAGACACAAAGATATGTCCTGTCCGATACCTTCAAAATTGACTACCTGAGTCAGTTTGAAAGTAGATAAAAGTTGGTTTACTCTGAATTCTGAGTTGAGCGTTACAGAGCTGGGACACACTGTTTATACACTGTCTGACACGGAGCCTCTTTTTCAACTAACCTCTGTCTATTTTTGATCTACTTTCCGCACATTCAACTCAGCAGCAAATTCCGCCCTCGCTGTCAGAGCCGGGCTGCTCTGACAGACTGAACCTACATCACACCTGTAATTGAAATAATTATAAAGAGTTACTCGGTACAGAATATTTCCCGACTAATTTCCATCTACTTTTCAAAGATTAGACCAAAAATGTGTGCTGGCGTGGTGTCTCCCACCAAATGTGTTTCATAGATTGTCTCTATGTGTATGTAATGGATGGAATGATTCGATACAATTTGGTACAAATTAAGTGTAAAAAAGAAAAAGAAAAACTCAAACAACATGAACAGTGGGTCTGTCTGAGCCATTTTAAATGTTTTCTTCCAAACAAGTGCATCATTGGAGAGCATTGCACAGCTCCAGGAGCACAGCGGGAGCTTGAGTTTGCCTCCTTTCAGACTTTTCACTGGCAATAATAGAAAGCTTATGCTGTAATAACATCAGAAACATTAACCTTGGTATCCCCGCAGATACCGGCAGCTCTGTTACAGATCGAGCAGAGCTGCTGCTCATTTTGCGGCACACCCCAAGTTCAGTTAGATGGTGTGTGTGTGGGACATATCTTGCTTCAAGGCATTCTCTCCTATTATTCTATCTTGTTCTGTGTTTTCAAGCACTTATGTCTTTGACACTGCCAAATTTTACATACCAATGCTGTACGATATTGAGAAGCGACCAGAAACACATGTTAAAGAAATACAAATTTGTTTGTACTAATAAATCAGTATACAGTATAGCCTTGTTGTGTGCGTAGGAGGAAAATATGTGACTATGATTGGTACCATTTCATAATATAATAATATGAAATCAGTTGTATTTGAATGGTCCCTCAGGAACTGTTGCACATCTGGCCTCAGATACTTCAGATCAATCACGGCTATTGGAAACACCCAACCAGGGATTTAAAGCTTTCCACAAAAATGTACAAAAACAGAAAATATGCAAGCTAGATGCATTATTATTATAGTTTACAGTGATGTGATAGTTAAGAATGGTTTCTGATCTTCTGAAATGTGTTCTGTGGCTTTGCAGAAATTAAAGCCATAACTTTCTGACTTTGCACAACACTAAAGTAGACAAGTAATGTGTATCCAGGCTGAGAACAATCCACCTCGAAAGGAAACACCCAAGTCAGTCAGTCTTATCAGTGAGGAAGACAAATATACCTTTCGGGATTTCAGCCTACTTGTGTGGGTGCTCATTTCCCACACAAGTCATTTCACTTTACTCTTTGCAACATATCCCAATCAGCATGTTTTTTCCACCGCATTACCACCTTCTATGCAAGCAAACGGGGGGAAATAACATTTGTTTCTGGTGACAAAGCAAATTCGCTTGTAGTTCAACTTTGGTGAATAGGAAAATTCGCTTCACATTTTGCGTGTGTGTGTGACCGTGCTTTTCAGCAACAGTTCCAACTCCTCATCAATCAAAGCAGACAATACTCTGGTCTGACTTTTGCTGTTCTTCCTCTGAAGTATTTTCAGTATTTTCAACTTATACATTCATCACTTCCAACTGCAGAGTAACAATAGACAACCGGCCTCCTGTTTACACTTGCTGGCGAATGCCCAGTGTATGTTAATGGTCACAGGATATGCGTTTTCAGGAGTATTCATTTGGAAAGATTATTTTCTATCTCCATTTTTTATTAGTGCAGCTGAAGAGTGACAGGAAAGGGGGGAGAGAGAAGTGATGACAGGCAGTATTAACATTAAGAAAATGAATGTTAAGCCTTAACTTCAAACTACTATGTGTTATTACTGGATCTTGGCATGACTATTCTTGGACACGGTCCTACGCAATGTACAGGTTCCATTTGTGTTGTACACTAACTGTACAGTATGTGAGCTATAACTTATTCAGGCAGTGCAAGAGGTAGGAGAAGACTTCAACACGGTATCACTTTTGATTGGGATACTCAGCCCTAAGAGTTAAATGCAGTCACAGTGAGAAGGATCAGGACCACAAGCCACCAGGGACAAACTTAAGCCTGCAATAATACTTCAGTGTCAATGAAGCTGAATGCATGGATGACAGGTCTTCTATATCATCATCGATCCATTAGCTATACCCGCTTATTCTTTAGAGTGTCAGGGAGCCGATCCCAGCTGTCATTGACCAAGAGGCGGGGTACGCGCTGTACAGGTCACTAGTCAATCACAGGGCTGACACATAAAGACAAATAAGCAATTACACTCATATTCACACTTATGGACAATTTAGAGTAACTTAACCTTCTTTTCTTTGAACTGGAAGCACAAAGAGAAAGCCCAGTGACAAAGGCTAAGCTGATTTCCTATCTGCAGTGTTTTGGTGTCCGAAAAGCCTAGAGTATGTCTCTTTCAAATGGCTGGTTTACCTATTCAAGATAATATAAGGGATTGGCAGAAAAAAAAATGTTCAGGAACATTAATTTATATGCAAATTTGCTCTTGACATGATTTACAGATAATGCCTATTGTGAGTTTGGTCGCAATGGTTTGTAATTTGGAAAAATAAAACTTTGGGAAACACTGTCCTAGCTTATCAATTAAGTTGGTCAATACCAGCAGGTTTATTGACATTTTTGAATTGCCAAACTTATGAGTCTACACTGCTGGAAACTTGCAACAAGAAGTAATGGCAGAGAGGAAGAAACCGTCCAAAGTGTAGCTTCATTACATTATAAAGATGATAACAGTTCTGCTTGTAGTGTCCGTCTAATTTCAAGTAAGTATGGAAACACCAGCAGGCCTGTTATTGGCTGGGGGTTAAACGCCAACAGAGGCCAAACCTACACCCAGAAAAGCCCCTGTCCCTCTTGCAGGTAGTGATGGGATAACCTGACTCTCGCAAGATGAACTTCGTTCCGCCTTGCTTCCCTCATCCATCTGGGATCGCTCAACAGCAAAGCGATTTTCAGGAGGCCAGGCCTTACCCGGTCAACCACTCACATCGAAACCAACCCCTGACGATGATGAGAGCAGGAAAAAGCAAAACAGAACAGCAGACATTGTTTCCACCAACAAAAGCGTTCAGAGCGTTCTCTGGTGTTCTTTTAAAAAAATAAATATTCTCTAGATTGGACAACACGGATGATATAGCAGCATCCATGTTGACATCTCCTTCCTCGATGCGAGCCGCCAGTCGTTTCTCTGCTACGTCACATCTATGAAACCCGGCCCGACCGTCCTGATTGGCCTGACCATTTTTTGCGGACCCTGAAATCACTTTCCTATGGAGCGAATTCAGATGGTTGAGTGAAGCTAGGGGGAGTCAAGACGGGAACAAAGCGGGGGAAAAGTCAACTGGCGAGAGTCAGGTTAGTGAAGTGAGCCATACATGCGTCATTTTACGTGAGCAGACCTTGACGTGTGTATCTTCTTAAATATTCTCAAAACAGCCTAATTAAGCTTTAAAGTTTATCCCCCACATACAAGATAAACTTATGTATTGGCCAACAATGCTCCAAAAAAGTTGTTGTTTTTTAAACCTTGCACCTTTCAGGGCTTCCGTACTTTATTAACATGTCTTTACAATGTGTTGGGCCGGCCCCTTTACCTATGTCCACTTAAATTGCTGTTTGAGATTTTGCCCGAGGAAGCTAAAATGTTTAAGCTTAAAGACGATTTTGTGGCTTTTGTGACTCTTATTGCCAGATGAATAATCTTACTGTTCTGGAAGAAGCCTGGTACTCCTACTTCCACTCACTGGCTGAGGGATCTGTTGCAGCTCTCCAAACTAGAAAAAATAGACACATTAAATAGGGATCAACATCACAATTCTATATAATGTTGCAGCCCTTCTTCCAATCTGGGAATAATATGCTATTATCAACAAATTTCAGAAGATAATTGATGCACAGCCTTTTTTGTAGACTCAACACAAACACACCCAAACCATGTCCTAGCGGATACGTCAATACATATAGCCATTGATTCAAGGGTTGTTTGTTTTGCTTGTTTCTTGTTGTATCCCCACTCTGCCTTTCCCCCCTTGTTCTGATGTATGCTAGGCTTGTCCAGCTTTTTACTGATGTCATTTGAGGATGATATTTATAGATATTACATCGCTCATTGTCTCCGTCAGTAGTCGTTTGTATATCTACAAATGCATACATAAGACATGAAAAGGGTTAGCGTAAATGTACTGTGTACTGTCACAGTTATCTTCAGAATTAGTTATGCACTCCCCTCTACAACAAAGTTATTTAGTAAACTGTTGACCTGGAATACAAAGTGGTAAAGCTCATACTTTAGTGGAAAAAGCAACAAAATAATAGGGAATAAATCCAACCCAGCTCAACAGGCAACAGATCCTAGAAAGAGAACAATAATGTCCATGGTAATGTGGGTGCTGTGGTGCTTTGAGAGGAAAACAGTTAACGCGGTCCTCATAAATATGAGATATAGATATGATAGATAGACATAGATATGCTGCTGGACATTAGTTAACGGATTACTTGAACTGAGTTTGTCCTGTTGCTGTGACCAATAAGCCAGCATCAGCTTTTCTTGGTGATGGGATTTCAAATACAGGCTAATCTAATTAATATTAATGTTTACCTGCATGCAGCTGCAATCAGTTATTCAGTGAATTAGTACACAGAAATGAAATCTGATTTTGTTTTTGTTTTTTACAATTGCTTTGCCACATAAATATATCCTGTGCAAAATTGGCAGGATAATTTATGTACTTTTAAGGACTCTTATCTTAGTACTTCATCAATAAAACATTATGAACTCTTTCCCCCCCTCCAGCATGTTTTATTTAAGCCAATCACAACAACATTACAGATGCTTCTGGAGAAAATATTATTGAAAATGATTTTCCTAACGGATTCTTTTGGGTTCAGATGACCGTAATCCCGTCACATTACCCCGTGTTAGTCTCGTGTTAGCCTGAATAGTAGAGCAGCAGCTATTATCGATAAGCTAAAGGCAGAATGTCATGCTCTGAGGAGATTCTCTTCAGAGTCATTCACCCTCATTTTCTACTTTCTTTCTTCCAACTCCGTGTCTTTCTGCCCTCGCTGTCGTCTCAGAATTAAATGCCATTCTGCATTTGACAAGGAATTGGTGAGACTGATGGTTTTTGAGGGTGTGAGGGTGTGTGTGTGTGTGTGTCTGTGTCTTTGTGTCTGTGTGTGCGTGTTACTGCAAAGGTGAGGCGAGAAAGTGAGAGAGAGTGCTTGTCAGCCAACACTGGTCATGAAAAATGCATGGAGGTTATGGTGTCAGTTTGCTGGAGTGAAAGCTGCAGAGAAAGAGCACCGACAGGGTTTTCTGAACTCTGCAACTCTTGCTGTCTACACTCTCACTCATCCGGCCAGCCTGAGCCTTTCATACGCTACAGCTGACTTCATTAGTCCTGCTCGCTGCTCACTATGTGTAATTTACATGTGCTTCCTATAGGTTTTACTGTGCTGCCGGCACTGAAATGTAAATACTGCATACCTTATCTCCCACATTAGATCTTTATGGCAGCATAGCCCTAGACACATCTTCAATAATACATAGAGAAAACATGATTACTTGGTCAGTGTGGTGATGCAACCACCCAATGCAAACATAATGCAATGCAAAAATGGATTCAATTACACAGGAGCACCCATGGGATACAGCTTTGCACTGGGACAGAGCCGTGAGACAGTGAGACGGAGCTGCTTGTTAAGTGTTCAAACAGTGTGGCACCAGTACTATGTTGCTGATATGATTTGAAAGTCAGATTTTGTCATCCTGCATTAAAGCTGAAGGAGGTATCTTTTTCACATAGTTGCTGAAACTGTCATTATATCGTGACAGCACAATGAAACAAATCAACTTATGAAAAAGCCATGTACTAGCTCTGCCTCCACCTGCTACATGTATCCCAATATCCCATACCCCAAAAACCTGGATATGCCCTTATACTGTTTATGAGAAACACCTGACTATGCTACCTGGAGTGCTCCAAAAGAAAACAGGATACTGCTTCATGTATAAACCTTAACCCCTGTTGCTGCTCTCTATCTGCTCCTGATGTCATCTGCAAGATTCCCCCTCCTCTGACCGACAACCAATAAGAGCCTGACTATGCTACCTGGAGTGCACCAAAGGAAAACAGGATACTGCAACATGTATACACGTTATCCCCCTCCTCTGACCGACAAGCAATCAGAGCAGTCCCTGACAAAGTGTCAATGCCTGCTCATGAACTCCGATCGAATTGTAAAACTAGGCAGCGCTGATCAAATATGAATCGATATTCTGTTACCGTGTTGCCAATTCCTCTCGGGAAGTCTTTTCTGGAATATATTTTCGTGTACCGCGTAGCTGTGAAATGAGAAGGTTTTTCCAGCTGGTTGGACGCTGGGAAGAGCTTCGTTTTAGCGCGACATCGGTCACACGTTAGAGACTGCTCTGCGCTGACTGGTTATTTTAGATCATGTGCGGTGGAATCTTGCATATGCCATAAGGAGCATGTGGGGGGGCAACAGGGGGACTCAGAGGTACGTGACCTTTTCACAGATTGTCTCATAGTGCTGTCAGGATGAGACGTGACTCTGTATGATATTCTGATATGATAGCCTTGAGCAAAAATATCATGGTATTGCAATAACAGCTCTAAAATGTATTATTTTTAAAAGTCGTGGTAAAAAACAAGAACTTTTTGTTTTTACACTGAACACTGTAATTTATTTTTAAACATATATATCCCTACAATTACTGCTACGATATGAAAGAATGCTACAGTATTGATGCACACATACAGAGAGAGAAAGTCAACTTGTGTGTTTACTAAGCACACACACACACACACGCACGCACAAAATGGTGAAAGACTTAAACTAAACAGACGTGATACAAGCTCAATTTAATTTTAGCACAACAGTAAAAGTACTTCTTCACATAAAATCATGCTATCTGTTCCCTACGCCAGGAAACCGACTAGTTTTGGTAATGAAAAAAGAAACAACCCTGCGGAACTGAACGCAGATAAGGACAAGCCACAACTCTGAATACAACAGGCCTTCTCACTGCAGACATTTTGACTCGTCATAGCAGGTGGCAGAAGCGCAGGTGATACTAATAACACTAACAATGGCCCCATTCCATTTAAGAGTCCCAGTGAGAGTGACAGTGAGAACATGCACGATACCTGAAAACAAATGAAGCTGAATGGAATCAAGCCATCATTCTTGTAATTAACACCTGTGCTTTTCCCACTCACGTCAAAATGTCTTCTGTAAAAAAAAAAAAAGGTGAGAGAGAAAAGAGATGAATTTGCCCGCTTGTTTGCACAAGAACTTCAGTAACAGAAATGTTTCAAGGTGTTAAAAACATCCAAACTCCTTTTTACATCACGCAGAACAAATGTAATTTCTAAGTAATCGATGGGAATAAGCACAGGATAAGAGTCCTATTTGCTGCGACAGACAACCAAAAGTCAAGTCTAAAATTTGTTCCATTTTTGTTTCCAACAATGTCAGAAGTAAATGCCCTACAGTGTGTTTACATGGACACGTAGAACGCTTTCATGATCGTTTTATGGGATATTGTGGGCTGTAAACACCATATCCCAAAATACCTGGATATGTCTTTATACCTTTTTATGAGAAACCTGACTATGCTACTTTGAGCACTCCAAATTAAAACAGGATACTGCTACATGTATACACCTTAACTCCTGTTATTAATATGTATGCAATTCAGA
This sequence comes from Echiichthys vipera, assembly GCF_963691815.1. Taxonomy (NCBI): domain Eukaryota; kingdom Metazoa; phylum Chordata; class Actinopteri; order Perciformes; family Trachinidae; genus Echiichthys; species Echiichthys vipera. The sequence continues at coordinate 27,507,151 of NC_139834.1, read as the reverse complement.
TTTAATGTCTCTGTTGTTTGGTGGCGGTGGTTGTTGTTTTTTGGCCCAAATCAACTGAATTTCAATATGTTCAGCCCAGCTAGTGTGTGTGTGTGTTGGGTTTGTTTGTATAATTATTAGATGTCCAGTCTAACTTGTTTCTGTTATAGAGAATATTCCAACTGTAACGTTGCTTGTGTCTACTGATACGAAAAATACAGACATATACAATTATAGTCCACTCAAATGCAATTGTTGGATCTACGTAAATCATAAATAAGTCATAGAGTGTGGTCTATACCTGCTCTGTAAAGTGTCCTGAGATAACTTTTGTTCTGATTTGGCACTTTAAATAACATTGAATTGAAATTGAATTGAATTCAAGTGGTTCTTGATCCCCAACCTTAAAAGTTCCCAGGGTGTATTACCAGGCAACATGAAGATTTCCCCTGTAATTACCCAGCAAATGACAATAACAAGATGAAAACAAAAATAAAATGAAAATGCTTTCTCCTCATTCGCCATGTCACTAAAATATATTAGACATCTAACCTTGTTTGGCTGTAAATCACACACTTAAGGAGTTTTCTTTATTACAATATTATACAATTACATTTACATTTAAAATTCATCCAAAACATTGTAATACACAGTGAACCGAACCTTCGAGAATGAGCGGAGGAGAGGAAAAAGACAAGCTGCTTTTGTGTTTGACTCTGCGCTGTATACTTTAAGATGGCTTTTACGCGCTTGTTGAGACAGCCTGGCGTAATGGACTTTGTGTGTAAAACATCATCAATGAATGGTGCGCACTAAATAATTAACCGCACCGCGTTTGAAGACACTGTATGCTTTCATTTATTCAACCGCTTTCACATACGATAAGCCTGTGCATCCTGAAAAGCCAAAGTTGAAATCACAGTCTTTCCACGGAGATCTAGCGAGAGAAATGATTACGCAAGTACGCTTTGCATCAACAGAGAACCATTAACTGTCAATGCTAGACTCCTTATCCCACCTGTGGTTTAATCGTGCCGTCTTTACTGGCCGCCAAGCTCATCTGTCTGACCTTTGGCAGCAGACAAGTATGGCACAGATGCAACGCACCGTGACATACAGCACTGCTAGATCTGTTTGATATCCACACTGCTCTGTTTGTATACTGCATGCCGCCAGCATATTGGCTCCAGGCAAGAGAGGAGCCCGGTAATGAGTCAGTGCCTCTCCACGTGTACTACATATGTCACAGGGAAAGCTTTGTGCTTTATACATATGCATGTCCCGTGTGTTATCAAATACCTTTATTTTTAGATATTACTTCAAACCGTAGCGTGGGTTTAGCTTTTCCTCTCTATATGCTCACAAGAATAATGAATTTACCAGTTAAAAGGTGACTGTATAGAGCGTGCCTTACTTCTATAAAATTATGTTTTCTGTCACTATGATCTCTGGGATCAACACTGGTTGATTTGAAGGTTAAAGAGACTTTAAAAAATATACCAGTTCGTCTTTTATGCAAAGTTTATAACTAGGGATATTAATAATGAACTGTTTAACCATTAAGCAATAATAATCACTTTCATAATCACAAATGAATACAGTTCATCAGTTACACATAAACAAAGAAAGAGTTAGAAGCGGTTTTATTTTAAGCAGCTACTGGAAAATATCACAGGTGGCAGGCAGGTCAAAAAGTGACAAAAAGCAGCATTGCGCTAAGTTATTAATAATTGAAGTCTACATAAGTCTACGGAAATGTTGCCTGCAATAGTCGACCTTCCACTTTATCTCTCTCAGGCTCTCTTCAAACACATAGGGCCTAATCTAAAAGATCAGTGGCGCATGGTCTAAAGTGCACAGCGCAAGTGTATTTAGGGCATGTCCAACTCAACTTTTGATAGTTAGATAGTGCATATTCAGGGCGCAGGGGGGCAAAGGTGTTGTATTTAGTCTCTTCATTAATTATGTGTGAATGTTCTCATTCGTCCAGGTCATCGTTATCCTCAAAGCAATTTCAGTCAAAAACAACTGGACTGGTTGTTTGTCTAGGAAGACGTTTCACCTCTCATCCAAGAGGCTTCATCAGTTCATGTACGCATCTGACCAGGCTGGGACTGGTCCAACTAACTGGTGTGGAGATCCAGGTATTTAACCTCTCACAAGGCCGATGATGTCACTGACACCCTTTGTGCTCCAAGTGCCCACGCCCGTCGTTAGAGTGACAGTCGTTGGTGGGCAGTTGGTTTCGACTTCGTTAGTGCTCTATTGAGTCTGAACGACAGTCGTTGGGGTCACCCGGGCCATGTGTGAACAGTTGTCCTTTGAGGTTAGATTGTTGAATCTCCTGGGAAGGGATGAAAGGGCGGCATTGTAAATTGGAGATAAGTGGTGTCTCAGACCCCCTCCTCTGTTTAGCGATGGTTTCTCCACTTTTACATAGATGGCTTCTTTTACTCCTCTTTCAAACAGGCCTCCTCTTTCAGGCCTGAGGAGTTAGCTCTCCTGTGTTGGGCCATGCGTTTATGCAGTGGTTGTTTTGTTTCTCCAATGTAAAGATCTTTGCATTCCTCGTTGCATTGGACAGCATAAACCAGGTTGCTTTTGTGGTGGTGTGGTGTTCTGTCCTTCGGATGTACTAGTCTCTGTTTGAGTGTATTGCCGGGTTTGAAATACACAGGGATGCAGTGTTTGTTGAAAATCCTCCTGAGTTTCTCCGATACCCCAGCCACATATGGGATGACTATGTTGTTTCTCCTGTTATCTTTTTCTTTCTCAACCACTTTTGTTTTCTTTCTGGAGGCAGCTGCCGTTTTAACAAAGGTCCAGCTGGGGTAGCCACAAGTTGTGAGGGCGCCTCTCAGGTGCTTGCGTTCTTCCCCTTGAGCCTGTGAGCTAGTGGGTACGTTATCAGCTCTGTGCTGCAGTGTTCTGATAACGCCAAGCTTGTGTTCCAAAGGGTGGTGAGAGTCGAAAAGTAGATATTGATCCGTGTGAGTGGGTTTTCTGTATACCCCTATGTGGAGGCTCCTGTCATTCTCCATATGGACGTCACAGTCCAAGAAGGGCAAGCTGTTGTCCTTAACTTCCTCTCTGGTGAACTTGATGTTTCTGTCCACTGAGTTGATATGTACAGTAAAAGTTTGCACCTCTTTGGATTTGATCTTAACCCATGTGTCGTCCACATATCTGAACCAATGGCTTGGGGTTACTCCTTTAAAGGAGTTCAACGCCTTGCCCTCTACCTCCTCCATGTACAGATTTGCCACAATAGGGGATACTGGTGAACCCATGGCACAGCCGTGTTTCTGTCTGTAAAAAATGCCATTAAACTGGAAATATGTGGTATTCAGGCACAAATCCAGAAGTTGGCAAATGTGGTCTGGTTTGAGATGTGTTCGGTTTTGTAAGGAAATGTCCTGTGTGAGCCGCTCTCTTACCGTGGCCAAGGCCTCCATGGTTGGAATACAGGTGAACAAGGAAGTCACATCGTAGGACACCATGGTTTCATCTGGATCCATTTTTAGGTCTCGGACTTTGTTCACAAAGTCCATGGAGTTTTGGATGTGGCGTGGGGTGTTTCCCACCAGTGGTGCCAGAATATTGGCAACATGCTTGGCAATGTTATAAGTGACCGAGTTTATGCTGCTGACAATGGGCCTGAGCGGGGCCCCTTCTTTATGGATTTTTGGGAGTCCATATAATCAGGGGGTTGAGTCCTGGGGGTAAAGCCTGTAATACTGTGGTTTGCTAATGACTCCTTCTTTTTGTAGTTGCTGTAGACATTCTATCACCTTCTTTTTGTAACCGCTGGTAGGGTCTCGTTTCAGAGTTTCATAAGTGTTAGCGTCACTGAGTAATGCAGAGATCTTTGCCTGATAATCAGTTGTATTGAGAACAACTGTGCATCTACCCTTGTCTGCTGGAAGGATAGTGATGCTGTGCTCTTTGCTCAGTGCCGTTACTGCTTTTCTCTCCTCAATGGTGAGGTTGGATGGGGGGACCTTAGCCTGGGACAACGCTGCTGACACTTTCAACCTTAGCTGTTTAGCCTCAGTTCCATTAAGGTTGTTTTTCTTTATAGCTGATTCCGTAGCCGTAATCTACTCCACAACGGGTACCTCTTTTGGTGTCATGGCAAAGTTCAAGCCCTTGGCTAAGACCTCCTTTTCTGGGTGGGAAAGATCTCTGTCCGACAAATTCTTAACCCATCTGTTTTGTGGTTCTTCCTTTGCTGGAAAGTCATTTTTTTGCCTCCAAGTGAGTATTTCTGTGTTTTTGCCAGTGTCCCGGGATTGCAAATTGTGAAATTTCTTGGTTTGTCTCTCTTTGCTCTTGTTGTGCTGAGATAGTTGGGCTTTCTGGGTGAAATCCACAACTCTTTCCATGATAGAGACAGGTAGGATTGATGTGAGTTTCTGGAGTGAGAGGTCCGCTTTCTCTTTAAGCCCTTCAATGGTGAAATTGACCTGAAATTGACCTGCCTTATTCGCTCACCGAGGAGTTGGTTTTGGAACACAAGCCACCCTTTGGAACACAAGCTTGGCGTTATCAGAACACTGCAGCACAGAGCTGATAACGTACCCACTAGCTCACAGGCTCAAGGGGAAGAACGCAAGCACCTGAGAGGCGCCCTCACAACTTGTGGCTACCCCAGCTGGACCTTTGTTAAAACGGCAGCTGCCTCCAGAAAGAAAACAAAAGTGGTTGAGAAAGAAAAAGATAACAGGAGAAACAACATAGTCATCCCATATGTGGCTGGGGTATCGGAGAAACTCAGGAGGATTTTCAACAAACACTGCATCCCTGTGTATTTCAAACCCGGCAATACACTCAAACAGAGACTAGTACATCCGAAGGACAGAACACCACACCACCACAAAAGCAACCTGGTTTATGCTGTCCAATGCAACGAGGAATGCAAAGATCTTTACATTGGAGAAACAAAACAACCACTGCATAAACGCATGGCCCAACACAGGAGAGCTAACTCCTCAGGCCTGAAAGAGGAGGCCTGTTTGAAAGAGGAGTAAAAGAAGCCATCTATGTAAAAGTGGAGAAACCATCGCTAAACAGAGGAGGGGGTCTGAGACACCACTTATCTCCAATTTACAATGCCGCCCTTTCATCCCTTCCCAGGAGATTCAACAATCTAACCTCAAAGGACAACTGTTCACACATGGCCCGGGTGACCCCAACGACTGTCGTTCAGACTCAATAGAGCACTAACGAAGTCGAAACCAACTGCCCACCAACGACTGTCACTCTAACGACGGGCGTGGGCACTTGGAGCACAAAGGGTGTCAGTGACATCATCGGCCTTGTGAGAGGTTAAATACCTGGATCTCCACACCAGTTAGTTGGACCAGTCCCAGCCTGGTCAGATGCGTACATGAACTGATGAAGCCTCTTGGATGAGAGGTGAAACGTCTTCCTAGACAAACAACCAGTCCAGTTGTTTTTGACTGAAATTGCTTTGAGGATCTTCATTAATTATGAGTGCGTTTTAGGCGTGACATAAATGTTACCAATCATCACCCGTTCCCTTTAAATGCCAGGTGCACCTGCAGCAGGCGCATTGCAATTTAAACAATGGATTTGGGGAAATTGGGGAAGCGAGTGGTCTCTGCTGGAGAAACCAATCTGCTCATGCACTAGGCTGCAGCTCCTCCGCCATCTCACGTTACTCTGTCCCATCAACGACTTTATTTGATTTGAGCATATGAGAACTGAGAACATATATAAATGAGGAGGAGAAGGAGGAGGTGGAGGAGTGCTGCTCTGTGTCGGTCTGTGTAACAACATGATGCGCGGAACGGCTCAGATGTCATCTACATCCACTCATACGCTTAAAACCTCCACTCGCCACCCACCCGAATTAATGATTTGTAGGCTTGTTGCCTTTTATTTTTTTTAGCGGTTTTATTTTATGGATGTATGAGTAATTTCTTTGGTGATTTACTTGATGATCAGAGGCTGCTTTCAGTAATTGTAAATGTCTCCATGCACGCAGTAAAATCACTAAAGCAACTATTGTGGGACATACAAGTAGCAAAACTGATACCTGTGTAGCGGAACCTCTGGCTACTGTAATTATCACGATCACGATCAGCACCCTGGCCCCACACGATGGTGTAGTGGGTAGCACTGTCGCCTCACAGCGAGAAGGACACAGGTTCGCATCACGGCTGGGGCCCTTCTGTGTGGAGTTTGCATGTTCTCCCCGTGTCTGCGTGGGTTTTCTCCGGGTTCTCCGGTTTCCTCCCACAGTCCAAAGAGGTTAAGTTAATTAGGTTAATTGATGAGTCTAAAATTGCCCGTAGGTGTGAATGGTTGTCTGTCTCTGTGCGTCTCTATGTGCCCTGTGATAGACTGGCGTCCAGGGTGTACCCCGCCTCACGCCCGATGTCAGCTGGGATCAGCTCCAGCCAGCCCCCCCAGACCCCGACAGGTACAAGCGATTGAAGATGAATGAATGAATGTTTAATATTACACTCAAAATGTATTATTTCACCCATGGGCTTTCAATTAGAATGTTTTTCAAGAAGTACCAACAACTGATCAACAATAGAGCACTTGATACTGCATTCCATGAATCACATATCATACCCACTTATTTTGCCCTGTGAGTAGCAGGAAAATACTGCACCTTTGACCTTAAAACCATGTTTTTGTTGGTCAGTGGCGCAATGGCTTTCAGTTGCCCAAAGATAGCAATGTGCCAACAATGTGCCTGAGCACACCAATTTTTAAGTACATTTGCTACCCACACAACGTGGCCATTGGGCGTGAAAATGAAAACTGCATCGTTATGAAACTAGAATTGACAGTTGTGCTGCACGCCGCTAGGGATAACTGTGTCTTGAGGTCTTTTATTCTGCAAAGTTTCTGGCTCTCAAAACAAGACTGCTGGACTTCATGCGTGTCAATTATAGGCCACTATACCGCTGAGGACTTGCAGGTGTAAATCAGCTGTCCTAACACAGTGTATGGCAGGCAGACACACAGCTGACAACCTCGCAGCTAATCTAATTGATGCGCTGGAGTTGACAGTGGGGACTAGGAAAATGACTGCTTGTGTCCATGGCGATGCACGCAGCATCGTGGCTTCTAACTCCCGGGCAGATGAACTGTGACTCAGTCTGCCTCTCGTCGGTTAAGCTAATCATTGTTAAGCTTTGAATGAAAACCTTCTAATTTTGAGGCTTTTGGGGGGGGGGGGAAAGGGGAGAAGGCCACTGTTACTTCAATGTGTAGTTAAATATTTAATCAACTACCAATCATTTTAGTAACTTTAAGTTGAACACTTAACACAGGTTCATACATTCATTCATCTTCAACCGCTTGGCCCGTTCGGGGTGGCGGGGGGCTGGAGCCGATCCCAGCTGACATCGGGCTTGAGGCAGGGTACACCCTGGACAGGACGCCAGTCTATCACAGGGCACATAGAGACAAACAGAGACAGACAACCATTCACACCTACGGGCAATTTTAGAGTCATCAATTAACGTGCATGACTTTGGACTGTGGGAGGAAACTGGAGAACCCGGAAAAAATCTACGCAGACACAGGGAGAACATGCAAACTCCAAACAGAAGGGCCCACGCCGGGATTTGAATTGGGAACCCTCTCGCTGTGAGGCGACAGTGCTAACCACCACCCCCACCGTGTCACCGGTTCAATAACAGTTTAAATAAGTTGATTCAATATTGGATTCGAATTGGATAAAAGGCTTATAATAATCAGCAGACCTAGTTGAAAAGAGAGGTATACATGAAACACAATGCATCTCTGTCCATGGCTAGGTCCCAAATGCATCTTCTGTTTTAAAATCATTTCGTGACATCCTAATTGCTCTGGTTTACCAGATGTACAGAGCAGGGCCTGACATTCAGCTCTCTCCTACCCTTCTGCTATCTCCTTTATCGGGCTTAGTGGCACCCAAGACAGTTATCATTTGTGTAAGGAAATACAAACAAGCCAGATGGTTTTTGGGGTTGTTTTTTTTTACTCCCTTCCCAGGAGGAAAAGCCGGTGTAGCCAGACCATGCTCCAGCACTCACACAGCACTGACAAGATCAATCTGTACGTAAAATAGATGCATTAGTGATATTTCTTTTAAAACAACTGTGCCCCTTGATTCTTGCCTGGACGTCCACTGTTTTTCATTTAACATGCCCTGATGCCCATGAAAATGAATGAAAGCATAGAACTAGAGCTCTGCACTGCACAGTGTTAATAGGGACAGGCGATCGACTCTGTCCGACTGTTTTTGAATATTTTCATCCTCTGATACAGAGACTTTCGGCAGCATGGATATGTTAATCAATACATAAGGATAAGGATTGCAAACACGCATTTGTTGGAGCCTGCATCTCACTGAGGGATTGTGGTCAGCCTGCTGGTAATTCAGGGAAACACTTCATCTTAAGAAAGTGGAGTAACTATCAGATGCAGGGTTGCAGCTCTTTGTGCTTAACCTATGACCCCCCTGCTCAGGGGGAAAGTGGAAAGGAGACTGGGACGTCACAACGTATTACGCTTTGTCTGAATATTTTTGACTTGAAGTAAACAGAAAGGTTTATATATTTAATGTGGAAGGACAATGATGGATTCTGTGTGAAAAAGTGCCTAAATCGACAAAAATAGCAGCTGTATTCAGTCCAGTTCGAAACAATATCTCTGCACGGGCACCACACGCTTCCTCTCCCAACTCTTTCCTCTTACCTCACACACCAGCATCTAAATGTTCTCTCTTTATGCCTGGCTAGCCCATCTTATTATCTCCAACCCTCCAAGGCAATTTCCAAACAATGTGTCGTTTATTCCTCTTCTAAATGTCTGTGCTCTGCAGTCTGCCATCTACTTACCTGTCAGCCTGACTGTCAGTAGTTTTTTCATCTTTTCTCCCGGTCTGTCTACCTTCCTCTCCATCTGCACTTTCTATATAGCAAAGAATTGTCTTGCTGTCCTATGTTTAGTTTTCCTGGCTTGCATTGTGTCTGCCAGGCTCACTGTCTCACTGTATCACTGTCATAGTATTTGACAGCCACACCTGTCTGCTAAGTACTAGGCAGCGTTTCTCCTGTCTGTCTCTATTTGTGTAGTTTGCGGTCTACAAGTCTGTTCAGCTGGTCAGCTGTTCTGTTGCTCCGTGCGTCTGATAATCAATGCGACACATACAGACCCACAGTGCCTTGACCTTGTCTGGTGCAGTGAAGTCATCTCTAACAACATTCTCCTCTGCCCTGCCTAGACCTCTACTGCTCTGCTGGGTGTATTTGTGAATGCACGTATTCTCTGTAGATGAGGGAGCTAAGAGAAAGATTCAAGGTTTCCAAAGCATACGGCGGAGTTTATTTCAACTCGAGAGCCTCAAAATGCAGGTCTCGGCCTTCCTCCAAAATAACTTGAAGAAAATGGATGTCCAAGAGACTGGAGTAATTGGTTCTCACCCCCACATGCTGCCAAAATCATCCCTGGCTATGACAGAGGACCTTACTCTGTCCAGGACATAAACCACTTGTTCAGTATGTAAATGATTAAATAACCTTTTGAGTGTGTTTTGACTACATACAAGAAGACAACCATAGCTCCATTTGCTCGGGACTAGTATTACCAGGGGATCTCATGTTATTTAGAGGCAGAAGTTGAGATCTCTCCACATTCCCAATTTACCATACTGTCGAAACGTTTACAGGGAAAGACGCTGGAATACTTTACAGTCAACAATGGACAATGACCTCATATAAACACCAATGCACATCGTAATGCACTCGTTTTGGCGAGCATATTGCGATTCTTAAGTTCTAAGATTCTAAATCGATTCATAAATTCCAAAAAATCAATTACAAACTATTTTCTTGTCTCACTGTGCGCACTTCACAGTAGAACCCTGCTGTAGTAAGCTACTGACTACTGCTAGCTACTGGCTACCGCTAGCTGTTGAATCCATCAAATGTCAAATGGAGCAGCAAAAAATTCAGCCGGCCCCTTCGTCACTGAAGGCAACAGTTTGGGCGCACTTTAGGTTTTACAACCTCCCCGGAAAGACGAAGCTGGACATGAGTAACTCAATATGCAAGGTTTGCAAAATGAAAGTAAAGTACTTAGGCAACACAACAAATGCCCCCGGTCTCACATCATACGCCATCACCCGGAGTTGAAAAAGGAGCAGAGGGGACCAACACAAACACCATCCCACATTGGACTGCTTTAGGAAACTTTCAGCAAACTCTGAACGGGCAAAAAATTTAATTAAAAATAAATAAATTATTCAACGAGAGAGAGAACATTTCTGTATACAGTACATGTCTTTAACTTGTTATAAAATATAACATGAACACATATGTCCTATTTTCAATAAGGGTAAGGGACCCATGTTATTAAATAGAAGATAATTATGACCGCTGACTCTTTCTGCAGAAAAGGGTGAGGCCAGATGAGTCCAAGGACCAACCTGAGGAGCCAGAGTCAGGCCAAGAACATGAAGGTCCTGTTCCTAAAAGAAGATCTGCACTGGTAAATTTGCTGGGCATGACATTCCCAGGCACCATAACAACAAACAACCTGAAATGGAAGGAAAAACACTTCCTCCATCATCAAGACGGCACACAGTGTAATGTTTTTGCTGAGGAAGCTGCGGAAACTGAATGTCTCCAGCTCTGTTCGGTCCAGGCTTGACAGAGCCTCGGTGGAAACTATTCTGACCTCATCCATTTTGGTGCGGTCTGCAAAAGAGAGGCTAACTGGACAGGGGCAGCTGTCAATCAGTGACCTGCATGAGGCCAGGGTCAGGAAGAGGGCGGGTAAAATTGCTGCTGATCAGTCCCAACCTGAGAATGACATCTTTGAGCTGCTCCCCTCGGGTAGAGGGTACTGTTCCATCGGGACAAGGACCTCACATCCTGTAAACAGCTTTTTCTCTGAGGCTATTGCTCTTCTAAACAAATGACCCCACCCCTGCGCTTGGCAAATAAAAGTGATTCTGATTTACTGAGGTGAGACTGAGGGCGTGATCACACTATCCTTTTGGCCGCGGCCGAAACCGGTTTTTCAGCTAAAGTCTAGTACCTTTAAGTAGTGTGAGCGCACCCGCTCCGCGCTCAACTGGGGCCAGCTGGCCCTCCACGGCCCGCTTGAAATAGGTGGGCTTTAGCGGAGCCGTTTGCACATGTACGAGCACGAGCGTGCGCACGTGTACGCGCACGAGCACGAGCCCTACGGCAGTAGCGTTATGTCCGCCTGTTCGGACATGTAAATAGAAGGACGGACCATGCGCGGATATTTAACAACAACAACAATGGTGGTGAAAGGTTCATGTTGGTGTGGTGCGGAGGTGGAGTGTTTACTGCAGATTTGGTCGGATGAAAATATTCAAAAACAGTCGACAAGACGTACAAAAACTCTGAGGTCTGTGGAAAGATTTGTAAACAAAGCCACACACACGCGATCAATGCGTGTGACGTGTTACGGCTTGAAGGCGTATGGACAGCAAGAAGTATTGGCCGAGGCCCTGGTAGTGTGAGTACAAACGGGGCTGGGGCGCGGGGGGGAGAGGGAGGGGGGACAAGTACCCTAAAGTCCGGGTCGTGGTCCGGGAGGATAGTGTGAGCGCGCCCTGAGAGTTGGCCCTAAATCTGCCAGGACCAGAGCTGAGGAGAGCCTGAAAAAGTCTCTAGAGGCTTTTTTGTGCAACTTAATATAATGTTGTAGTCCCTTAGAAAGTGAGAATTTTGAAATACGATGTCTTTATTTTGTGTCTGTGTTTATGAATGTTTATGAAACGGCAAGTTTCAAAGAAAGAAATGCAGCTAGCCAAAGCCTGTCAATTTTGTTTTTATATTGCAATAAGCATGAAATCAAGCAAAAAGAAATTACATTTGTTCGTATATCTGCCTTTGGGTGTTTACATTATTCCAATCAGCAATACCTTTTTCAAAATATGTAATATAATCCTATGCTTTCATGCCATGATTTGCCACACTGTCTTTATTAGCTCACAGGGGACCGGAGTAGATCCTGAAGCATGTACTTATTCAAAAGTTGCTTTCGAATCGCGAAACGTTTTGAACCGTGAATCATTTTGAACCGAAAATCGAGTCTGAACCGAATCGTGACCCCAAGAATCAGAATCGAATTGAATCGAATGAGAGGACATAAAATAGTTAGCATAAAATATCTGTGGAAAATTTGTATTCACTTATCTTTTCAGATGTCTGAAGCTGTGAGTAGTGCAGCAAGGCAGTGGCAGCAGTTGTATGAAAGACATCCAGATTCATTTCTGCCCTACCAGCTTCAAGAAACTAAAGGCTGTGACAGCTACTGTGGCACTCCTCGTGAAGCCCTTTCAACCGTATTGACGCCCACACTGTGAAGGTTTCGTCACCCGTGCTCGCAGCCGAGATTTTGAACATACTTAAAAAGGATGCTGCCCAAGGATTACTGTCTGCCACTGGGCTCATAGGGAACTGAGAGCTCACAGATGTAATTTGGTGCCAGTCCGACACATGCCTCAAAGCTATTCCGTAAATAATTTCTAACCGCAGACAGGTTAAAATAGAGCAAACAAGGACAAGTTTCGAAGAATTAGTTCAGAACCAGATGTGATCTAATATCACCCAGATTTCTAGAGGCAGGCTTAACAATTGAGACTAAAAACAAAAGGCTGAATATTAGTTTAAATCATTCTGCTTCCCAGTTGCATTATATCTCAAATTTACCAGTGTTGTGCAGTATTCAGCACCCCTGCCGTCGTGCACCCCCTCGCATTACAGGTGATATTCTGCATCAGAAGGCTGTTGTTTAAACCTATAGGAGTAGTTTATATACAAGTACCCAACTAAAAGCACACACTTTTGAACCTATGAATTGCAAGAAAAGCTGTGATTATATTTAGGAAACGCTAAATCAAATACATTCAACTTGCTCAAAAGATCCATTTCATTCATTTTGTAATTATGGCTGCAGTATATTTCCACAGAACATACAAATAGGTGTTGTTTTGTGTTCGCTATTATCCAAGTTTGGGATTTTAAACTCTTTAAAATAGTTTAAAGACTGTAAGTAACCAATGTTCTGACTGTTGTGGGTTACCTGTGTGTGTGTGTGTGTGTGTGTGTGTGTGTGTGTGTGTGTGTGTGTGTGTGTGTGTATATATATATATATATATATATATATATATATATACATATACATTCATACACACACACACACACACACACACAGGTATGTATATATATACCTGTGTGTATATAAAACTACTCCTATAGGTCGAAACAATATCCTTCTGATCCAGAATATCACCTATAATACGAGGGGGTGCATTACACGACAGGGGTGCTGAATACGGCACAACACCGGACCGTACCGGACCGGACCGTCACCGCCCTGAAATCCAGCTCCAAACAGAGACCAATGCTCGGCCCTTCGTTAGCTGAAGTCAAAGCCATTGGATTGGCAAACAGTGAGTGCTAGCTACCTGTACCTAGCATGTGTTTAATAAAGTCCGCAGAGGCTTACAAAACGCCGCACGAGTAAGAACGCATAATAAGTCACAAAAGTAAATAACACACATAAACTGTTTGGTCACAGGAGGTTTGAGAGGTGGTTAACGTTAATGCTAAATAAGTTGCAAAGCTAGCTGCTTAATTACCTTTCCCGGTGTTTCGGCTCCAGGTGTCTACTGAAAGTGGATGTCTCCGTTAAGGACGCTTTGCAAAGTTGCAAATAGCAGAATGCTTCTTCTTCTCAGTTGTGTGGCAAACAAACTCTTTATGGTCTGTAAAACCAAACCTGACGACTGACGGATTCGCCGGAATTTTGCGTCTTCCTTCACGGATCAGTGACCGATCTTCGGGGGGGGCGGCCGAGCGCCAACGCCGGCTGTGTCACAAAGTGCGCGCGGTTGGTGCCGCTTGAAGGGGGCGTAAAAAAAAAATTACATTTTTTTTTTTAAGTGGAAAAAAAATACTTTTTTTTTTAATTTGGAAAAAAATACATTTTTAAAAATTAAATAAAACTGTGCCTGCCTGGATATTAAAGGTTACAAATCCCTTCGAGACCGCTCGGCCAGAGGATAGGCTACATTGTGAGACAGAGAGACATAGGGATTCAAATTATCAAGTGATTAATTAATCAATAGCTGTTTCACAATCCAAAGACATGCACGTGTTAGGTTCATTGATGACTCTAAAATTGCTGGTAGGTGTGAATGGTTGTCTGTCTCTGTTCGTCTCTATGTGCCCTGTGATAGACTGGCGTCCTGTCCAGGGTGGACCCCGCCTCACGCCCGATGTCAGCTGGGATCGGCTCCAGCGACCCCGACAGGGACAAGCGGTTGAAGATGAATAAATTAATGAATGAAAATCATATTCCTTAATCACTAGCTTGAGGGCAGGGAATAACATTTTGGAAGCACATCAAACATATACTGAATGGAAAATATCAAAATATTACACAGGCTACTTAACGTGAAAATAAACTGAGCATTATCTCATCTGCGACATTGGAAACATAAAAAGCAGCAGCATAGGAATAGAAGAATACAACACTGACCTCCTGTGTCAGTCTCTACCCTTTAAAAAATCTCATTCTGTTACAAAAAATACCTGGTTCCCCTCCCGGTCCTGGAAAAAAATCTTAACATTGACTCCCACTCCTGTTTATCTAGAAGCTTAGGCCTGTTAGCCCGGACGGTGGTGCTAATGTTGCTAATTCTGTATGTGAGCCAGGTGGACGTAAGGTTATGGAATGATTATTGTAACGCTCATGACGGTCATAGCAGTCGCTTGCAGCTCTCTCTCTGTTGGTCCACGAAAGCTTCATTGGGACAAATGTGATGCCAGATGTTCACAATGATCTCTTTGTTAGCACAGCCATCTCATCCCAGACTCGAGGTGTGTGAGGCCAAGTGCTCAGCTTTACTGCTCCATCATCTGATATTCTTCCTAGACCTTTCCAAACCAAAGTGCTAAGATGCTTTCCGGAAGCTGGGCTTAGCTCTGCTTAGCACCAGATGACTCTTGAAGCCCCATGCTGCTTCAATACCGCAGCCCTGCCTGCAGCCAAGCCATAAGTGATACAGGGAGTGAAGACAAGAGCACGGGGAGAGGAGAGACACCATGAGAGGAAGGGGGTAGATGAGAGGTCGGAAAAGATAAAAGGATGACAGAGGAAGTGACAGAGGAGGATGGAGAGGGGGGGGGGGGTAGTCTAAGATGACTAGTTTGCTTGAGCATCTGTTCCTCCTGCTGAGACAGAGACATACAAGTGTAAGGATAGCTCAATGGCTAGTGAGAGGAAAGGTGAAGTGAGCTCCTGCGGGGACAGCGAGAAGCAAAGCAGGCAGGGGTTAAGAGTTGGTGAGAACTGTCTGATCTGAACCACAGGCTGAATTCCTAATGCCACATTTGCTTTTCATTGTCTCCAGTGGTCTGCCATTCGCTGCTCGCCAGAGAAGCACTTACAATCAAGACACAAGTGTTATAGGAACTCCCTTATGGGTGCTATTCTGGAATTTATTGATAGAGACTGGTGCACTGAAAGTTCATTTTAATCCAAAATCAGTCTCAGAAAATCTATTTTTTAGTTATTTTCCAACATTAAAAGGGATAGCTGGTGGAAAGTCCTTTAGTACATACTGTATACATACATGTACACAGTATGAGAAACATACATATTTAAACTAAGGGCCAATACTGCAATATCATTGAGAATACTTAATGAGGAGGTTATATGTTAGAGTTTGTTTTGATATTGGTTTTCTTTCTTTTCTGTTGAGTGTAAGCCAATAATTGAATATCCTTTGTCTCCCCGTTCAGGTGCTGAGAGCCAAAGGTGGTGGTGCTGATGTCCGGTGGTATCCCCTTCCTGTGTTGTGCTGTGTGTGTGTGTGTGTGTGTGTGTGTGTGTGTGTGTGTGTGTGTGTGTGTGTGTGTGTGTGTGTGTGTGTGTGTGTGTGTGTGTGTGTGTGTGTGTGTGTGTGTGTGTGTGTGTGTGTGTGTGTGTGTGTGTTCACGAGTGTTTGGGTGACTCTCCTTGGGATCCCTCGCTTCCTCTGTCGACTCCCCCTCCACTGATAAGCCGCAGCACTGACTGCAAAGGGCCTCAAAAGCGCCGGTCGTCCAAATAAAACAAGTGCATGAGAAGATTATGCAAAGACTCTCAATGGAGAATCGGTTCAACTCTGTATGTTAAGGTTGGAACGGGAACTGGGCCCAAATGCACGACTCAGACAACAGAGAACAGTTAATAAGTCTTTAATGTCAATAGTGCGACACAAGTGCAAGGGGAAGGGGGGGGTGTGAGGAATTTTTAGTGTTATTTAGGAGTGATCAAATGTTTTGGGAATACGGGTCCAGGAATATATAAACCCATTCTTCCCTTTCACCTGACAAACCTGTTGGATATTAAGGGCGCACTCACACTGTCCTTCCGCACCGCGCCCCGGGCTTTAGGGTACTTGTCCCCCCTCCCTCTCCCCCCGCAGCCCAGGCCCGTTTGTACTCACACTGCCTGGGCAAATGCTTCTTGCTGTCCATACGTCATCACGCCGTAACACGTCACGCGCATTGATTGACGTCATCACGATGCGTTGCTTTGTTTACAAATCTTTCCATAGACCTCTGATTTTTTGTGTGCGTCTTGTCGACTGTTTTTGAATATTTTCATCGACCAAATCTGCAGTAAACACTCCACCTCCGCATCACACCAACGTGAACCTTTTGCCACCATTGTTTTAAATGTCCGCACATGGTTTGTCCATCTATTTTCTATGTCCGAACAGGCGCACATAAATGACGTCAGAACCGCCGTAGGTGTCGTGCTCGTAAACATGCGCACGCTCGTGCTCGTACATGTGCAAACAAGCTCTACAAAATCCCACCTCTCTCAGGCGGGCCGTGGTCGGCCCGCTGGCGGCAGTTATGCGCGGAGCGGTTGCACTCACACTGGTCAAACGCACTAGGCTTGACCCGAAAAAACGGTTTTGGCGCCGTGCGGAAGGACAGAGTGAGTGCGCCCTAAGAGCCCAGAACAGCAAATGTTAGATGCACAACCAGTAGGTTGAATAACTATTTTGCATTAGAGATCAAGGATTAGTTTAAATCGTGGAACCTTACTTAGTTTTTGTCAGTTCTAAAGTGCATCCGGACCTGCACCCACACAGTCACAACTTAGCACTGCATGTAATTCAGCCTTGACAGAGAGGAGGCAGCCGGAACGGATGTGGCTCTGTCTGCTGCCCAGATTCGGCCTTATCATCTTATTTCCCCTGCTGATTGTCATTTATTGGGGCTTCATAAAGACAGGATGAGTGAGGCAGTATTAACCTCCCGCCTCCACTGAGACAACCAAAGTCAACTCTCTCTCCTGCTTTCCCTTTCTACCCTCTGTGTCCTTCTTACCTCTTGTTGCTTTTTCTCTTATCTTTTTTTCCCTCTCCCCCCTCTTACGCTTTTCTCCACTACGGAGAAACAGAGAAGTCTTATCGCAGTTTAATCTCCAGCTGAGTCGGCGGTGCGGGGCCCAAGCCAATGTGACTTTTTCGTTTATTCTGTGTCGGGGCATCTTAGAGGACGGCTGAGTGTTTTTGTTGAGAGTGGTCGGGGTGATTGAATTGCCAGAAAAGCCTCTGGGCGCAAAAATAGAATGAAGAGGAAAATAAAAGAGAGATTTTTCACAACAAGAACAATTCAAACATGGTAATCTGATGCCCTGAGATACTTGAGAGCACAGCAAACAGGGCTGTGGGCAATGGGAGCTGGTGTCTGCTGTCTGTGAGTGTTTGCGACCCATAGCGTTATCTAAGCTCTATCAACACAGACAACCGTCGGAGCAGGGAATCCAAATAATATGCAAGGGGCAAATTAATGGAGAGGATGGAGAGAAGATGAGGAGTGGGAGGGAAACTTGCTCTGTCTGCCTCTCTCTGAAGGACCACAGCAGGTAGAGGGGGGGAAAAGATCAGAGGTCAGAGATAGGAAAAACAAGAACCTGGGTAGAAAAGAGAAATAATCACAAAAGCTACAATCTGCATTCTGTCCAACCTCAGCTTGAAACTACTCCATGCAGAAGTAGAAATAACAAATGACTGTAAAAAATACAGGACATTTTCGACAGTGATGTACCGTTCTCCATGAGCACAGCTGAATACTGTAAATGTTGTCGCCTCTGAGAAACAAAACAATAACAGCAGGATACGGTCCAATCATACGGCATAATACAGTATTTCTTCAGTTCAGTCAGAGTTGAGCCCGCTTCCAACTGATCTGAACAGAATCACTTTGCTTATCCCATCACCTCATTTAGCACACTGTCAACATAAAGACATCAAAAATGGTTTTGAATATTATAGATAAGAAGAAGAATCCCTTTATTTGTCCCGCAATGGGGAAACTCAATTTTCACTCTATTTTTTCATGTTACACACACACACACACACACACACACACACACACACACACACACACGCATGCACAGACAGGACCAGTGTCCTGAGCAGTTGGGGGTTCGGTGCCTTGCTCAGCAGCACCTCTCCAGCCACCAGTCCACACTCCATTCATGGTCCACGCAGGGATCCCGGCCAAGTCACCTATGGACTGAGCTACTGCCGCCCCACAACATAAGTGACTTTATTTGAGATAGAAGGATTAAGAAGAAATGCAAGATTTGAAAAAGAGTATTTTCACTCTGCTTCTGACCCTTCCATCACCTACGAGGACTCTCCTCCTCTTGTAGACATGCTGCGAATGTGTCTGAATCCATCTTGCTCCGTCAAGGTAATGTCGTGTTCTTCTCAAGGAAAGCCAGAGTACTTCTTATAGTTTAAAACGTTTACTTTAAAAACAGCAACGAATTTTCAGCACGGCCAAGGACTCTCTCTAGGGTCAGAAGTTGCTGTGACCACCGAGGCAGAAAGAGCACCGACCCCCTCCTTCACAAAGAATTAATAGTGCAATGTAGTTCATGAGGGTGAGAAGTTGAGAAGTTCAGCCATCCGCGAGGAACTCAGAGTAGAGCCGCTGCTCCTTTACGTTGAAAGGAGCCAGTTGAGGTGGTTCAGGATCATCTAGTAAGGATGAACCCTGGGCGCCTCCCTAGGGAGGTTTTCCAGGCACGTCCAGCTGGGAGGAGGCCTCGGGGAAGACCCAGGACCAGGTGGAGAGATTATATCTCCACACTGGCCTGGGAACGCCTCAGAATCCCCCAGTTAGAGCTGGTTAATGTGGCCCGGGAAAGGGAAGTTTGGGGTCCCCTGCTAAAGCTGCTGCCCCCGCGACCCGACCTTGGATAAGCGATTGAAGATGAGTTGTTGTGATTGGTTCAGAATGTTGCTGAGGCAGTTCCTGGTTCCCGGTTCTATCGATCCCAGACTGGCTCTCATTTGACCATGAGTTGAATTCTCCTCCCCCTGGTCACACGGTTCCTTGACTGATTCACCAGCTCCTGTAGAAAGCACACATCCAGCCTTCAGGGGGGCTGACCCCCCTCATTTCATGCATTCATCAAAATTCAATAAATGAGAATTGCAGTCGCACGGCCAATGGTAACCATGGTAACTCAACACTATTCTACAGCCAGCTTCATAAGTTTCATATCATCTACAGGTAGTTTATGTTGTGTTAGTAAACTTCTTTTGGTTTGTATATATCAATATATTTTGTTTTAGAAAGTGAGATAATAGACTGGAAACAAAACAAACATTTTTCCATACTCTTTTCCTTTTTCAAAACTGATTAAGACCTTGAAATTACTCAAATTAAATTCCATACTGCATATGTACCCTGTGAAAAAAGTCATGAAAAGTCATAGAAAAGTGTGTCCAAAAAAACAAGACCCACCAAAAAGTCATAGTATAGTATGTCGAAAAAGTCAAAGAAGTCAAAATATATAATATGCCCAAAACAATGCTTAAAGCAGTCATAAGATAGCCTGTGGCATAATTACTAGAAAAATATCAGGAAAGTCATAGAAAAGTGTGTCCAAAAAATAAGCCACAAAAAGTCATACTATAGTTTGTCAAAAAAGTAAAAAAAATAATATGTCCAAAAATGCTCAGGAAACATCATGGAAAGTATGTCAAAAAATAAGCCAAAAGAAGTAAAAATCAAAATATAATATGTCCAGAAAATGCTTAAATCAGTCATAGGAAGGAAAAGTCAGAGTACAGAGTGTCTAAAAAATAAGCCAAAAAAGTATTAGCAAAGTATATTGAAAAAAGTCAAAATTCCAAAAAGTGCTTAAATCAGTCCTTAGATAGCGTGTCTATAAAAGTCATAGCATAATTTGTTTAAAAAAAGTAAAGTGTGTCCAAATATAAGCCCCCCCCCCCTCAAAAAAAAAATTCATAGTATAGCATGTTGGCACTCGGAGCACAAAGGGTTCCAGTGACATCATCGTCCTTGTGAGAGGTTAAATACCTGGATCTCCACACCAGTTAGTTGGACCAGTCCCAGCCTGGTCCTGGTCCTGGTCCTGGTCCTGGTCCTAGTCTCGTCCCAGCCTGGTCAGATGAGTACATGAACTGATGAAGCCTCTTGGATGAGAGGTGAAACGTCTTCCTAGACAAATAACGTCATAAAGTCCAGTTGCTTTTGATTGAAATTGCTTTGGGTTGATTACATGCTATACAGCACAGTACTGTTATCTATTTACAGTAATAAATTGTTGTATATTATAGTGGATACACTGTATGATTACAGTAAGCTACAGGTAAATGTAGCTGCCAGTAGTTTACTGTGATTTAACAGGATTTTTTCTTACCGTGATAAGAGACTGAAAAGGCCCCAACAGGTGGAGGAAATAATTAAAAAATAAAAGCACCAAGAATAAAAACAAGAGAGGTTGATCCCATTCAGAACAAAGACAAGGTGTCTGTGATATCCAGGTCAGATTCTCTCCAGAGGTCTGAATCTCTCCTCTTTATGTTTTCGTAATGGGTTTTTTTTTAATTTGATTGATTGGCTATCTGTCAAATCGTCTTGTTCCCAAGAGGAGGGCTTGACTCATTTTTCAAACTGGTAATAGACAGTTTGAGAGACATGAGGAAAGAACAAGACTTGATCGGTTTTGAGATGGTTTTCGTTGCAAAAGAAGGACAATTATAACAGGCAGTCATTTGCTCTGTAGTCAACAGTATATAGCATACAGATTTTGGACCCTTGATTTCCAAGGGTCCAAAATCATTGGCGTTTTTAATCAGACAGTCAAATAAAATTGTGTAGTGCACTATAGGCTATGATAAAAAAAAGGGTGTGGAGGAGGACACAGTCACATCATATGTGATGGATGGGAAAGATGGGAAAGATTCCCATGTTAACGTCGTACAAACGTTCACATAATCGGAAAACCCGTGAAGGTTGTACGATAACCTAGTTGGGGGCGTGAGGGCATAGAATACTCTGCAGACTAAATTACAATATATTCATGGAACTGGGCTTTAATTAGAACAAAGGACTTTGGCTGATGTGAGGTGTTCCCATTTGCTCACTTTTCAGGCCCTCCCGAATTAAGTGCCAAGTTGGATATATTGTTTCCAAGTCGTAGTTATGACTTAGCTTAGTTGATGTGAAAGGAATGCATCAATCAGGAATGCAATCATTATGACTACTCTATCATCTGTATAATCTTCTCCATCTTAGGTTAGGGTGGTAGCATGCTAACATTTAATTAGCACTAAATGAAGTAAAGCTAAGGCTGAGGATGTTTTCAGTCCTAAACCAAAGTACCGGACAAATTAAAAAATGTCTTTGATGGAAGTGTTCACCATTACAATTATATACACACACATGCTGTTGTTCTCTAAGTCCACCATTGCACATATGCTATTGTATTTTTTCCCTCTGTTTAGAAAGATTTACATCAGACCTATATGCAAAATCAATGGAACATTGAGTTTCTGATGCACATTTTCTATCACATCATTACTGCGACACAGCACTCATATTTGACAGTGTCATTTAAGGATTCACTGGTCTGGCACTCACTGGGCCAATCTCAGTCTTTTAACATGGGAGAGAAAGTGAGTGGATATGGACGGGTGATTGTACTCTTGAAAGTGAGCTTGGCTCCTGAACCTGGCTCGCGTCAGGAAGGGATTTCTGACAGCAAAGATCACAAAGTGAAGGCTTATGATCATTTTCTTTCTTATCATTTTCAATGTCCCAATCAACAGGGTAAAAAAAGAGGTGACATCAAAGTGAATCAGTACAGTACAATAATATAAAAGTTTCATGTGCTGCTTATGATCTTTCAAGTTCCCTTGTGGGGACGTGCACTTGAATAAACCTAGAACTTGCAACAACTTTCAAATCCACATCGTTGAGGGTATACAGGTACGGGGAATGAAAACATCAGACGAGACAGATTTAGCAAAAAACATGTTTAATCTCTCCTTGATGCGTGTCTATTTACACGTAATAAATCTGCAAAATAGGAAAGAGCAGGATATTTACACAGGCGTGAAACAGCCAAAACCTGTCACAGCAGCTTCAAGTCTGAAACTCTTAAAAAGGTATCAGTATTCGTAAAGTATTTAAACTCTAAGATTTTTTTTTTTCCTTTCTACCTCTCTCTTCTTTAATCTGTGTGTGAAGGTTTTTTTTTTTACATCCTATGCTCCTTCTCTGAAATACTTCAATCAAAGTGAGCTCAGCAGGTGATGGCGCTGGAGGGATGAGAAACTTCCTGAAACTTGAGTGCTGATGTAGGAACGGAACAAAAATGGCACGTTTATATGGGTCTGAGGAGGTGCCGTGTTAGAGGGTGCAGCCCATACTGAAAAATAAGTGCATTTTAAGACTACAGAATAGATTTAGAGGTTGCTTTCTGAACGTAGAAAAAATAGTGTTGGTGCATGATTTTGATTTATTTTGTAAATGTATAAATATTGTTTGACATTTCGGGAAATGCCCTCTCTCACTCTCTTTCAATGGGAAAATTGATACCAATCTCATGTCTGTATGCTAAATATGGAGCTAGAGCTAGCATACGGCTAGGTTAGCTTAGCAGAAAGACTTGATACAGGTGAAACAGCTAAACAGCCAAAAAAGTTTCTGGGCTTCCGAGTTTACTGCTGTAATATGTAGCCTACTGAATATGTGTGTTTCTCCAACTGGCCATGCCCACAATTGGGATGATGTCCCATGTTTTCAAATCACTTTTCTCGGCTCTAGGAGAGTTTTACAAATACAAAATGTTTTTTGGGCCGCAGGGGGATTCTTTTGTTGCAGTTCCCCGAGTGGCTTCTGGGAAAAAAATGGCTGCAAGGCTGAGTGGTGTCACCGTTTCCAGTTTTCAAACACATCCATGGCCTTTTAGTCTTTATGCTAAGCTAAACTAACCATATTCTGGCTCCTGCTTCACACTTAAGGGAGAAATAGGTATATTTACTTTATTGAGATGATAGCTTTATCAACCTTATGCCTGCATGTGAAGTGCAGACCTGGATTAGGGACATAGTTAGCTTAGCTTAGCTTAGCATAAAGACTGAAAGTAGGGGTCGAGTAAAGTAGAAAAACAAACAAAGCAAGCTGTTTGTATTTCAATCCCTTTTCTGAACTTTAGAGATGTTGGTAGGCATATTTTCTCGACAGAGCCTGGCTAGCTCTTTCCTTTTTCATGCTAAGCTAGGCTAAACATGTTATTTGACATTGGCATCAAACGTCTCTTCTCAGCAAATTAATGGAAATGAGTTGCCTATATTTACAACAATATTAAACTATTCTTATAAGCTCCAAATAAATTGTAAATGTTTTGAATCGCACCCTTTAAGAATGTGGGGAAAAATACATCATTTTCAGTATGGGAAGAGGCTGACAAGGCACAGTGAACAGTTTTGCGTTGGTCAGTCATTGAGAGAATCTCTCTCTACCCCTTTCCTTCTCACAAACCCTGCTCCTCCTCCCTCCTACACAACTGTCTTTTTTTTTTATGTGGAAGTCGAACGGCGCCACAGATGCAACGGAATGATAAAATGAAGTGGTACCACGGCCTTCAAAGCACTTCCTCTAGCTTGCTCAAACCTTTTCATCTTTTACTCCAACAAGTGGAGAAGCAGGAAACAAGAAGCAAAACTAAAAAAAAAACAATAGCACCAAAGACCAAGTGAGCCTTCTAGCTGAACTTTTTCTCTTCTTTTTACTTCACTAAGCCTCATAACTAATTCCACATCACTAAAACCATCTCAACAAGTCTTCATCAAAAGAACAATTGAGCCAGTGAATAGCAAACATCAATACAGTGTTCCACATCCTCAGGCTGTTTGTCATTCATGCCAAAGGAACAAAATGTCTTAATGAGTGCCTGTACATTGACGTAACATCTCCTCAATTTCACTATTCATCAAGCATAAAGACAAGCACTAAATACCTTCAATGAGGAGGTGCTTAAATGACTATATCTGACGGATAAAATCACTTTATGGAAGAACTGAAAAGAAGATTGATCAAAGATAATCTCTTGTCACAGAGTTGTTCTCCTGATGTGTATGAATAAAGCTTTGGTCAGCCGCCGTGTATGTTGTTTTACCCTGTGTAGATCAGTGCTTCAAGCTGCGAAGCACATACGATACGTTTCATTCTGTCCAGACACATATTTTCTGTCGGATAAAAACACACTATCTTAATGAGAACCACAGGCTGATGTCTAAAGATCTGGGGTTTTAAAGGGTTTCATAATCATCATGAATCTATCAAGGGTAATGCACTTTTAAACTCGAGAATTTTCCCTTGACAGGAGCAACGTGTTTGGGTTGGGTGCAGGTCTGGGATAAGTAAAATTGAAAAATAGTTAACGCCCAGACAAAGTAAGGATATGGAAAGAAGGGAATGGCTGTAAAGGTTACCAGGTTGTGGAGGTCCAAAGGCTTTTGCACATCAAATCTGTATTTTTTATCCAAAAGTGTCGCGAAACAAATATGACCTTATTTTGTGTCGATCATGTTTACACACAGACGTTCATCCGGCATTAAAATTTTTGGAACAGGTTGGATTTTCTGCATTTCTTTGCATCCATCAGAAACATTTAGAGAGTTGTTCGACTATAAGCTTCATCATCCAAAATGGCATCTGATAAGCTGATCCATGTCCCAGCACAAAGCACTTTACAACGATCAAAGTAAAGAATACAGAGAATTTAAAGATAGATTGCGGCAGGTGATTTCAGAACAGCTTGGAAAGGTGGATGGTACTTGCCGAACAAAGGATGTATAAAAGTTTAGACAGTAGTGCATTTAAAAGTTAGTTTGTTGCTAATGTCGATAATTCATTAGCGCTGTTTGGGACCAGTGCTATCCGTTGCACCCACGTAATAAATCCAGGCCTGAAACGCCATCGTCCGGCGGATTTCAGCACTCAGATGCTAAATTCCACAGTTAAATTAGTTTTATTATTATTATTTTCATCGCTTGCTACAAATAAGGACTTGATGTGCAAAGGCCTTAAGTCAGCCATTTTTACTTTCCATAAAGTGGGCAGATGACGGAAATATTATGTCTCAGCCGTAGGGAATATT
Organism: Echiichthys vipera; assembly: GCF_963691815.1. Taxonomy (NCBI): domain Eukaryota; kingdom Metazoa; phylum Chordata; class Actinopteri; order Perciformes; family Trachinidae; genus Echiichthys; species Echiichthys vipera. The sequence goes on along the minus strand of NC_139834.1, from coordinate 27,481,663 downwards.
TAGTATTTACTCCTAAAATATAGCTGGAAAAACATAATTTAACTAATTTAGCATTCTGATCAATTTTTAGACCTGCGCCTTAGCTAGGTAATCACCTGATCTGCAGTAGCTAACATTAGCTAACAGCTACCATGTGTCTAGTACTTGGCAGCGCCTCATTGCAGCATGAAATTATAATTGTGGTTATTTCAGTCTCAATGAACAACTGAAATAAAATTATTCCATGTAACATGCATAATTAATGATCATTTTGTTTTAAATCACTGACTGTAGATGCTCATTATTCTCAATCGTGCCTATGATTACAATTAAAAGATGTACTTATATATATGTTTTTCCGTTTGGCTTTTCAGAGTTATAATAAAACCTTGAGCGTGTGAATGTGTCCTCAGAGAACCTGAAATTTCAGCTAGTTTAAAATGCACCTACGCTTACATTTGCACATTTGAGGTCATTGATAGGGACAGTGGGATGTGGGCAGGACCCATTGGAGATGGATTGTTCGTGTGCTTGAAAGCATTTTTGGAGTTTCCCCTTTGATCCCCGGCAATCTATCACAGAGATAGAGCGACCCGAGAAAGTAGGACCGAGGTTGTAAATAACTGGCGTCTTTCAATTTACTCTTCCTCAAAATGGAGCTCAGATTTTTTTTAGCATGGGTCTTGGACAACTGAAAAGATAACTCACACGGTTGCAGTTACTTTTTCATTTGAGAGAAACCAACCGGGCCTTTTATGACTTGACTGAAACAGAGGACCCGGTGTCAGCTGATCAAAGGCCTGTCACAGGGAACAAAAATCCATGGGAAGCACTGCTGAAGAGGAAGAAAAAGAAAATGGTTTTGAGGCATCCATAAGTGTTTGATTTAAAAGGTGCATTCAATGTAGTTTAACCTCCTTTTGCATCACCCTTCTTTCTGTTTGTTTTCAAACCACACCTCATCCGTCTGATGTGGTTGGTTGATATGCCTGGTGCTCTGCGTTTCACAACAAGCTCTTACAGGATGGATGGCAACACACAGTTTACAGCATATTACCCTGGTTTCTTTCTTTTTTCTGTATTTTCTAGCTGTTGTTATGAGCTTTGTACCACTTGTACACTCATAGGAAAAAGGAATGTTTGTTCATGTATGCGTGTTTTTTTTAAGCACTGCGAGTTAATGTGGAGCGACACGTAGTGAAAAGAACGCCTTTTTTTACCCCTATAAAATTACACAACGAAAAAAAGAGAAAAGGCCTTGAACTGGTCCAAAAACACTTACGTAAATCAAGCTACATTTCATTATCTTTTCATAAACCACATTCACATTTTTCAAAAGCGGGACCTTTTGGCTCTACCGTCTTCACTGCAGACGAGAAAACAAGCCAAAGGTTTGACAATACTGCTTCCCCTTCTTCTGCCACAGCAAAACTGTCCTTCGTCTCGGAGGGCGCAATTCATATTCAATTTTTCAGACAAGAGGAGAAGTCCAGAGAGCAAGATGAAGAAGTTGTAGAGCAAGGTGTGCCAGGGTTCGACTGTTTAAAAGACCGCACTAGTGCCTCTATAGTCTGCTACCACAGCATGAGGCTGGCTTCCACAGGATTAAATGGAGTGTGATCTAAATCAGCTGAGCAGGCCTTGATGTATTTGGTTTCTCTAAAACAAACACAAAAGCACTGTAGGTCGGTTGGCTCACAGACATCACTTGTCTTTTTAACTACCTTTAGAGCCAAAGATGTGGCACACAGCGGTCCCGAGACCTCATGAAATATAGAAACTGTCTGCAATATATATATATATTTGCCATTTACTGTACCTATTTTTTTAAACTCTCACTTTCAGTCACTAAGCATGACAACATTTTCATCATAGCACATTTCATCTAACGAAAAGAAGTCTCTTAGCACTAAACAACATTCAAAGTAAAACATGGCACAGGACGACTTTTTCCTCGTGTCTTCATAAGTTTTCATCATGTCGGAAATATCAAATCCTCTTTTCAAACATAGCTTTTGTACATTAAAATGGAAAAACATTTTTTTTTGTTCAGCTTTTCATTTGTTTTAAAAACAAAAGGTTTGTATTTATATATCTATATATATTCATATATCCTCTTCTCTCTTTTGATTTAGCTTCGTTGTGCAAATTCAGCAGTAACACAAGTGGCACAGCACTGGGGAGAGTAGGCATTTGGGAGGGGGGTGTGGGGGGGGGGCAGAATCGAATGTAGAGTTCTGAAACTGAAAATGTCCTTGTTCAAAGAGAGACAGTAGTGGAGGAAGGAGTTTTCCTGCAAAGTCCTTCCTCCTGGTTGCCCTGCAGTACCAAGCATCCACCTTGCAGGAGTGTCTTTGAGCAACACACTGAATCTCTAACAGCTCTATGGCTGCTGCTCTGTAGCCGTCCCTGACCTCTGATCTCCCTGTGTAGGACAGCGACAGAAAAGAGTAATTCCTTACAGGGATCAAGAATCACAAAAATGTATCCTGGATCCTTGCAGGATCCTTGCAGTCTGAACCTTGGCTGTGGAGAGCTACTAGCTGGAGGCATATACCTTTTCCTGCGCATTTCAGCTCTGTATCCAGCTAGACAAGTGTTTAGTCACCAGTGTGCATGTACCGGTCCTGATTGTGGTGTGAAGTACCCAACTGCTGCACCCATAGGACTCTAGATGTGATGAGGGCCTTGATGAGAATAAATGCTCTCCTGAGCTGAGGTCAGCTGAGGCTGACGGTTAGGGGCTAGGTGTTTGGCTCAGAAACAAAAAATGCCAACCCGGACGGCGGGGCCTTAGTTCCAAACTTTGCTGTCTCTCCAGTGTACTGCTGCTGCTGGGTGCTTGTGTCCTTGCAGTCTTTTCCGCTGACGTTTATGAGGGCGATAACAACAGACTTCAAAACGTCCAGGGTCAAAATGTCAAAAGGTTGTTAGGGAAGGCGTGTAGGTTGGCCAGTTCTCCCCTAGCCGAGGTGTGCGATTGGCCGGTCCTCAGCTAGCCAGCGCCATGGTGTCGATGACCTGCTCCAGCTTGCCGCGTAGCCGCTGTCTGCGTGACTGCTCGTCCTTCTGTAACGCCGACAGGATCTGGACATAAATGTGGAGGAAGATTACAATAAATCATCACACCTTCAACACTTCACAATCTAATCATGCACGTTGGGCGCTACTATCACACTTTTTAACCCTAAATGTGTTGGCGCTCATGTGCACCAGCTCTATCAGAAAAAGCATTCTGGTGCTTATTTCAGTTTCCCTGTTAGTGATTACATTTCAAACTGATGCTGACAACACGGACAGGGTTGGCGGGGCAGGTGTGAGGGCCAGTGGGATGTCTGTAATGGCATGTTAATAAGACACCGACGCACACACTCCCATACACACTCACAGTGGCCATTAAGTGTGACATGAACAAGGGAGGGAGGAGCTGGTACAGTATGTGAAAAAATACTGTGTCTGTGTGTTCGTGTGTGTGTGCGTGTGGATGTGAGCATGTTAAACACGTATATATTTATGAGTGGGTTTTTGTGAGTGTAAGGTCAGGGCACGTGTTAGAGGCGACCAGGACCGTACAGCTGCCTACATCCGGATAATAGGCTGTAATGAAGGGGAGCAGTTGGTTTGAATGGAGCCAGCTGCAACCAGCCAGAATAACTACTGCAATACTGTTGCTATGGAGGGATGGGGAGGGGAAGAGGCTAAGGCAACTCATCTTTCACCACATAAAAGCACGATGGAGTTGGGGGAAGCAGTGGGTGATGGGAACATATGGTTAAGGAACCTGAGGACGAGGAGGAGGAGGGTACAAGTTGAGTGTGGGATATAAATATGGAATGGACAGGAAGGAAGCTGCATACTTATCGGACGGATTAAATATTACTTGGCCAGTGCATTGACTTCCACGAGTCTTGTCGTCACTGTGAGGTTGCCAGATTAGTTTGAATTGGACAGACATGAAAGTAGTTTTCTCATAAAACTCTTGGCAACAAAGCGAATGAGTGAATTTCCCAAAATTTCAAACTATTGATTTAAAGTCTTCCTGTCTTTCTTCATCCATCCATCCTACTTCTTCTGTTTTTCCGGGGTCGGGTGACGGGGGCAGCAGGCTAAGCAAGGTGTTCCCTCTCCCCAAATCTCTACATAAGGAGACGGTCGGGGTGGTGGATGGATTTTCACTTATGACACCTTCCACGTGCATCACTGTAGTTACGTTACAAACACACCCAAAATCTTTTCCTAACCCTCACGACAAAGTTTGTTTCAATTCACAAAGTAGATCACATGTTCCTTCCTGTTTGAAATAGCGGCCGTAGTGGAGCGCCATACGCGTGATGCAAAGGGCTACTGACTGTGCATTGACAAGAAAATGTCTGTATGTGAAGCATTGGGATGATGAGGGGTGGGTATGCCTGCGTCACTGCTGACGCCAGAAACAACTGCCTGTCCACATCACGCTTCGTTTTACAAGTGATGACCAAGACCCCGAGATATTTGAACTGCTTCGCTTGGAGCAGTAATTCACTCCTAACCTTAAGACAGCAATCCAGCGTTTTTTAGCAGAGAACCGTGGCCTCAAACTTTGCTGACTCTCATCCTGACCGCTTCACACTCAGCCGCAGACGGCTCCGGGGAGTGGTGAAGTACATATAGACGACTCAAGAGAAATGTGTTCAAATTGTGACCATTCAAATAGCAAGTTTCTGAACGTGTGCGACACTGTAATTGTCCTTTATAGCATAGTACACCCTTTTCTCGTGTTATGCTCATATTTACTTTCAAGAGTCTCTGTTGGTTGCCTGGCAACCTCACGGAGACTCTGCTGGCTGTGCCTTCATATTTAGCATACAGAAGGAAGAGTGGTATTGATCCTCTTATCCAACTCTCAGCACAAAAGCAAATAAGCACATTTCTCAATATGTCGAAACATTCCTCGAACAGATGACACGCACGCACGCACGCACACAGACACACACACACACACACACACACACACGCACCATGGAGCACCAGCTGTAGTATATCGCACATGCAGGTCTCTTCTAATGAAGCTCCATTAGCTTCAAAATATGTTAAGCTCATGCCTTAATGTGCGTCCTAATGGAGATAATACCTTCCAGCCCATACCAATGTGGACTGGTTATCAGTGTAATTGAATTAAAATGACCTCATGGTATTAGTCAAAACAAGTAAAGGGGGAATGACACAGCACATCCTGCTGCCGAGTAATTACAAGACTCTTTTCCATTCAAATGGCTTCTTTTCCATATCCGGCGGGAGCTTACCTCGTCTTTGTACTTGATAATGTAGGAGTAGATCTCATGCAGCGCTGACATGCTGTTGAACTGGCTGAGGTGCAGGCGGGACTGCTCCGCAAGGTAGGCACTCATGTCCTGATCACTGATGGCTGGCATGCGGGAGATATCGGAGTAATACCTACAAGAGGGGTCACAACCAGAGTTTTATGTACCGCACCGTTTTGTATTCAGTCCAAAACTCCACTTATTTGTTGTTAGATATTCTGCACGCAATCGCTGGCAGCTGGTGACCAGTCTTCTGACTCAGGGATTGATGGGAGTTCACATTTCCATGTTCAGTATTTAGCTGATGTTTTACCGTCTCACTCAAAGACACTTTCTTTGGACAAATGGACATGTGATGGACATTACTGCCAAACACAGCTGAAGAGGAGGGTGTCATTCAATAAAATATATACTCAATACATGAGTTGAGTTGTTTTTGTAATGGACTGCAGGAGGAGCGGGGTTTATTCTTGTTTTTGCTGAAAGTTGGGTTGACTATCAGGGGGGGAATGTTAACTTCTGTATAACTCATTTTCAAAAGCTATACACTACAAAAAACACACCTATTAATAATAAATTCCATTGATGCCGATAGATTGCCCCAATCCTACACACTGGACCTTTAATACTGTGCTTAAGTCCATCTGCTGTGTGTCCAGTCCACTCATTCACTGGCTGTAATAACCCTCAGCTGGCCCTCAACTCTAAGAAACTCTATTCAAAAAGATAGAGAGAAAAGATTCAGTCCCCATCCCAATCATTTTCATACAGTCCCTTGTTATGAGCGTTACCTTGCAATTATTAAGGTCTATCTGGTCGGAGCAACAACAACCTTTACATTATCGACTCGGTGGTGTTGGCTGCTCAGAGGAGCAAAAGAAATCCATTGAAAGCGATGCAGGCAGAAAACAATACAGTATATTAAGAACATATCCTAATATTGAGCTGTACTCAGACCTGTTTGCAGAATCCATATCTCAACTATCTCAAGGCAACTTACTGCGGCACGGCAGGCCGGGGTTGAGTGGTGGTTAGGAGGCTTAATAGAAACAAGGTTTAACTGCACCCAATTAACCATCACCTATAAATTCTTATCTCACGCTGCCTCCATGCACTCCCTGCAAGCCTTAAGACTGGCTGTAGCACATTTTAAGTATGTTGCTTTGTTGAAATGGACCTTGTACCGGAATAATTATATACTGTTTTGTTCTGCTACAGCAGCTGAAGGCAGGGGAGAATGCACTGTGCACATGAAGCTCACTTTTTAACTAACAGAGTTCATTCCAACTATTTTGTCTCTGTATTTTCCGTTCTTGGCAATCTGGGTATCAGAAGTAATCCTGCCTCTTTCATCATCATCTCATACAACTTCACTACATGCTGTGGGAGGAGCTGCATTTCACATTGCCAAAGCTACTTAGAGACTATTGGGCTCTTCCCCAAAAAAACAAAAAAACCCCCGACTGTGCTGAATGTCGGTGGTGCATAGCTTATCTTGAGTTTAGTTAAACATTCTCGAGCTGAATAAAAGATGAAGGGTGAACCAGAGGACATTTTCTCACTGAGCCCCCATTTACAGAGAGAAGGCACGCAGTTGCTGCAAATCTGTCTTTTACCTGTGCCTTTTTTTTTTTTTTTTAAACATCGCTTCTTTACAGGTGAAGTGGATTTGAAAATCATAAAAGGACTTTTTTTTGCATTGGACCTGACTTCAAACGGCAAGTTTGAAATGACACAGACAGAACTGGTATTCCAGATATTTTCCACACTCTGTGTACACTGGATTTCCTATGCATGGGCCTGGGGCAAGCTGTAATTACACTACACGATTTCTTTGCGCTAATTTAATCAAGCTATGTCCTCTGACTCCAATGAAATGCTTCAAATGCTAGTGGCAGATCAAGTTCAACCTGTTATGTTCTCATAATAGCACACTTGTTTTTAGCTTAGTGGTATAGAAGTGTAATTAACTTTGATCTCACCATCTCGCTTTTCTTTGAAAGCAACTCATGGGACCTTTACACTCAGCATTTAGAACTGTGGACATGCTATTTTTTTTATCTTACTGTAATGTGGATTTACATGTCTACATTCAACTTACCTCTCTACCCAGTTCTTGTAGTTGGGGATGTCTTTAGCGTAGAGAAGCTTATTCGAAGGGGAGTCTTTTCCTAGTTTGTGTTCCGACGTTGAACAGGAGTCCATGAAGGTCTGGGCCACCACGGACAGACAGGCGTCCGTGATGCTGTTCTTATGGATGTCAAATACAAACTGGGGATTCTTGATGACGTTCACCCAGAACCGCAGAGGAAGACTGTAGCGGGAATAATGAATACACACTTTTTTTTTAAAGAAATATGTCACACACAACACATAATTGAATGTTACCTGGAAATGTCCTGTATTCCATGCACCTTACGACAGCTGTGTACTAGCTAACTGGTAGAAAATGTAATTGGTCACAACTTTAAAGATTGAATATGTAGAATCTTTATTAAAAGCTATATTTAAAGAAAAAAAAAAGGATACACCCACAGAGCATTTTGAGGGGTACAGAATTTTATTTTAAAACATATTTGACGGGTTTGACAATGACTTTCTGTCACGCTCTGTTTACATTGTACCAGCCAATAGCGGCCGGCATTGCGGGTTGCCAGGGTTGTCTGTTGTTAGGCACAGCTAATGTAGCCTGGCACCCATCTCTATATTCATTATCACCACACCTGTGCCTGACAGCTATCTTTGTGCAAACCTCAGTCTCTCCACCTCTCCATATGCCTTCAGCCTCACTGTCACTACTGTGGAAGCTGCTCACCTCGATCAGGCTACAGAAACAAGGCATCATTTTGAGTTGAGAGCTAGCTAGCTAATCGATTACCCACCACTCAGAGAAAGACTTCCAGATGAAGACTGGCTAACGTTAAATATCGGGGTAAAATTAATGATTAGTCAAAATCAGTCGTTACCCTGTATCATTCATCAATTGACATGGAGCAGGCTGATCGCTTGACACACTCGAAACTGGCAACCCGTTTGCTGGTATAATTTTTTTGTTGATGTAACTACGATCTTTAGACACTAGATGACGATGTTCTGCTTATTCTCCATATTCAACCTTTAATAAAAGTTTGACACAGTGATTTTGGGGTAGTAGCAACAGTTGGATGTTATCTGGCTCAGAAAAACACATTTGCCAAATACATTTGTTACAATAGAAACAAATATAAAACTTTTAAAATGTGCTTTCTAAACTATTAGCTGCAAATAAATATGTTTCATTACTGAATAATCTCTATTTTCTTTGAAGGGTCGATTACTTGTTTTTTCAGTAAAACTACAGAAAATAGTGAAAAATGGCCATCGTTAAGTGTCCAAGGTGAATTCACAAGTTTGCTTGTTTTGGCCGACCAACATTACAAAACCCATAGTTATTCAATTAACTACCATATAAGACAATGTCAAGCAACAAATCCTCATGTTTGAGAAGCTGCAACCAGGAAATATTTGACAGTTGTGGCTTGAAAAATGACTTCAACACACTTCAAAGCCACCAAATATCTATCAACATATTCAGAGAGAGTGTCATGAGGGCCAAAAATGGAGATCTCAGTGTTGAAGGTGAAATTTCCATTGGACTGAATGGGGTGCCATCTTGGAACAGTATCCAGCTCCAATAACACTGCCATTCGGTGTAATGTAACTCTCTAACTTACCAGTTGCTCTTCCAGGTATGTCGCACGTCATAGTCTGTGATGGAGTGCTTGTCGGCCTGCTCGTCCAAGAAATCAAACATGTACTTGATGGCCAGCGGCAGCGCGCTGCCTCTGTGGGCAGTGCTGAAGATGGTCTCAAACAGGTCATCTACGAACTTCTGTAGCGTTCCCTGAATGGAAGGACGAGGATAGAGAGAAAACAAAATATATTTTGTTTTTATGATGTTGTTTGAATGACTATCTTTATATGGAATTTAGTTTATTGTTATAGGAATGTATTGGATGGGAGAACTTTAATTTTATGATTTCTTCCTGATGAATAAATTACACGTTGAACCCTAAATTCAAGTGGAAAACGGCAAAACAGCAAGGTTTATAAACAGCATGACATGGTCTTTATCACACTTGTATGTAACACCAATTACAATTTATTGTAATTGTTTGTTGTGTACACATTAGGGGTTTAAAATGATCGAATGTCTTAAATTGTTACATAAAAGTAGGACCAGGAATCTCATGTCTAACAAGTCATTTGCAGGTAGTTTGTCTCTGACCACCGTTTTTAGAGGGTTTATTGTCCTGTTTTATTACTTTTACTGATTTTGGCCATTCGTGTGTTGTGCATTTTTGTGCTGGCACTCTTGATGAACCCAAACACCCTCAAAAACACCTCTCAAATCGCATATACTTCAGCTTAAATCCTACCTGCTAACCAGATGAGAAGAAGAACATCCTATGAAGTGTCAGAGGGAAGGCAGAGAATGACAATAAACACGGTTTCACTGTGCGGTGGGAGAAAATAAAGTGTATTATTTCCAGCCACTTGCATCCCTAGCACTTGAATGGGCCATACAGTAAGTGTGTGCATTTCTAGTATGAATGGCCCCAGAGGGGAATCGCAGTGATACCTCAGGCTCCGTGACTGCCTCGCTCTGCCTACTGAGCTCTGCGGAATCACAAACAGGAACCTCAGCTCTCGGATTTGGATGCCGCATTCCTCCAATGACAATGCTTCAACATAATTACATCAAATGTAGCTAAATTAATTTTCCCTAACAACACATTTGTTTCCCAGACTTCTCCATCTGGCAGAATCTATTACCGAGGAAATGTTTGGGGATCGTATTTAGTCAGCCTTTGCGAAATGGAACAGGAATGAATTCTGTCCCAGGCGCGGATCAGAGTACTGAGATCTGCATAGACGAGACGCCCGAGCAGACAGATAGAGGCAGAAAGACAGCGATGGAGAGACAAGGACAAGATGAGCTCCTCTAATGCATTTGCCTCTCTGTTTTTCTTTTAATGCATGTCCAAATCTTCACTCCCTCAACAAATGGCATGTCTCCTGACACCCCCCTGCACTCCGCACCACACGCCCGCCTTTTATTAGGCTGTTTTTTTTCTTATTACCACTGGAAATTGAAAAGCCAACTCACTTGTAACTGCTGCCCACTGCTATAGGTCCACCCCCCTTTTACAATTAGAGAGGAGACAACGAACCGAGAGACACTGAAGGCGTAAGAAGAGGAAGAACAGCTGGATACTTCAGGGATCCAAGACAGAGGGAATTATGATGAGGCTGTTTATCCTAGTGTGTGTTTGTGTGTGTACAACGGTTGCTGTCTCACATTTGGAACTAATTTGGTTAGTTATATCTTAAAAATGATGAAGCGTCATCCTTGGTTGAGAATATAAACTACCACATGAAAATGCCACACTGCAAAACACGTTAAGCAGTTTCTTTAAGCTAAGAAGAAGAGCTAAGAGTCCAGATCTAAACCCCATAGAGCAGGAGTGGGCAATTCCTGTCCTGGAGGGCCACTGTCGTGCATGTTTTAGGTTTCTCCCTGCTCTAACACACCTGTTTCTAATGCTCTGCTCGTTATCAAGCAGCTGATGCTTGTCACAGTTTGATCATTGTTAAACTCAAGTCTGTTAGGGTAGGGAGAAACCTAAAACATGCAGGACAGTGGCCCTCCAGGACCGGAATTGCCTACCCCTGATATAGAGAATCTCTGGGAAATCCTTGGCAACAAAGTAGTTTCTAAGAAACCCACTAAAGTTACCGGACTGTGGAAGAGACTGCAAGAAGAATATGGTCCAAGATCAAACCAGAGCAGTGTGAGAAACTAGTGATGTCCTGTGGGCGCAGATGTGCTGAAGTCATTCAAAGCTGTGGCCTCTACACTTCCTATTCATTTTTTGAATCCTATAGCCCTAAGAAAACATTGTTTAAATATTCTCTTCCGACACTATGGTTATTGTTCTCAAATTTTTTTACCGAATAAAGGTTTTTGTTGAAGTGCCTTGGTTATTTAAAAAACATGCTAGTACAGCAGAGGTATAGCCACAGCTGATATTCTATCAAATTCTGAACAATTAAAAATAAACAGCATTTCACAATAAATCAAGTATTAATACTTTATTCTCTAATTTTTTTTAACCAGTCCTCTAACTTGTTGCTCTCCTACCAACATTTTCTACTCTGGTAGAACAGGTTGTCCCCCACTTGGAAGAACGGTGGTTAGATCCCGGGCTCCTCTGGTCCGCATGTCGAAGTGTCCTTGGGCAAGACACTGAACCTCACAAGGGGATGTGAATGCGGTTCCAACCCCTCTCTGGCACGAAACCCACATCCCAACTACCTCATTCATTACAATATGCAAATTAACTCCAATCTAAACTCTTCTCCTGTGTGCTCCCTTGGTTGTCTGATCAAGTTACCGTACTCCATTCGAGGGTACTCTTTCGAGAGTACCTACTCACTTAACAAGAGCTTTCTCTCTCTAGAAAAAAAAACACCTCTCTCATAGTCTTTACAATTATGTGTCACTTCATGCACCTGCAACCTTGTAGCACTTGGAACTGAAAGTCATGACGCGTCTCCTTGATCTACTGCGCCTCGGATTGTACCTCATTTGGATAAAAGCCTCTGCCAAAGAGATACATGTAAAATGTATATAACTTTACCCGATATAGAGGTGCCTTGGACTTAAAACATTTTAAGACTCCTCAATGACCTACAGACTCTCTCTACTGGTAGCTTCCTCCACCATTAAATATGTGAGGTGGATCCCTTTGCCTTAAAGAGATGATAATGCTGAACATATTCCATCAGTCTGAGATTTAGTGATACGTTTTACATTTCCATGATGGTTCTTAGTGGAGTATGAGAGTTTTTTTTCAGCCTGACTGAATTCACTTTTGAAGCTGTGGTGTGTAGTTAGTCCTCCGTGTCTTACTTTTGTAGCTAGCAGCCTGGTCAGGTAGATCTCAGAGACCATCTTGCTGCCCCGGTCACCTTCCCTCTGGTCGGAGTGGTCGTGGTTCTTCACCAGATGCCACAATTTGGTTCCACTCTCCAGGTCAGGGGTGATCATGGGTGTTCGGGATCGTAGGCTGTCTGGACTACTGGCTGTCCTCAGCATACTCTCTAAAGCAAGGAACAGAAAATAGGATTACCTGAAAGAATTATGTCGGCTTCTGTTCGAAACATCGTAATTCAGTAAACAGAAAAGGGCTGATTTTATTATTAAAAAAAACACACGCCCATCATTCTTCTCCTCCTCACTGAAGATTCTTATTACCTGACAGGTAAGTAAACTAATGCACCAATATTCCTCCAAGAGTGTCTCTCTTTTTATAGACTCACACTCCCCCTCCCTTACTCTCCATCATCCATGTCTGTTTCATTATTCATGGCATGAGTGTCAAAGTTGATTAGAGCGAAGCAAGGAGATGCATATCTATGACTGTTCCATTTAGGATGGGGGAGAGGGAAAGCAACCACGAGTGTGGATGTGTTGTGCACAGGGGAGGGGTAAATGACTATCTCCTGACTTCTCAGGAAGAAGGCATATGGAACGAACAATGGAGGTGGTGCAGTACCTGTATGTTTGGTGAAAGGATGGAGAGGAGATAGGAAAAGGCGGGTGGGTGGGCTAAATGGACGGAGAGGCACAAAAAGGTCAGGAGAGAGAGGGGTGAAATGCAGAGTAATGGGAGAATACGGCGTAGAGAAGTGAATGAGGGTGAGTGGGGTGGTGCCTGGTGCTGTTGATGCTGTAGCCGGCAGGGCGCTGAGTGGCTTTGATTCCAAACCCATCACGGCCAACATTTACCCGTGCTCATAAACACACCCTCCCACACGCACACATCCAAGAACGAGCGCACACACCCACATGATCAAAATTAAACCACAACACAAATGTGAACACGCAAACCCCTTTTTTTCCTTTTTATTCTCTGTGAAACAAAATAGCTGCAGCTCTGTATTTTAGCAGGGTGAGGTGATTCCTAAAAAGCAAACCTTTGATTTTAGAAATGTAATTTTCCTCTAACTACATTTCTGTCCACTAGTCCAGTACTCTTACGGTGTAGGTGTTATGTGATGCATTTATTCAGATCTTTCCCTTTTCTTATTCAAGTCACCTCCAATTTCTTACTATAAAACCTTAGGTATTTGTTGTGAGAGTGGCTATAACCAGTATTTCTATGTCAGCACTGAATCCCATGATGACTTCTGGTCACTGACACACACGAGTCCGTAGAGGGTTATCTTATCATTATCGATGATCTTATTCTTGCTTTACAGCTTGCAACGTAACTGTTTTGGTTCAGTCTCACTGCTCTCGTCAACTGTTTTCGGCAAAAAAAGCTCTAAAATCAGCTGTGTATAACGGACAAAAACATCAAGTGAACATAGCGGAACATTTACCAGCCAAGCAGCAAGATATATTTATGAGGAGTTGGTGGAGAGCAAAACTATGGAAGCCCAGAGAGGAAAGTTTGTGGTTAATATTTATTATCAAGTGGACAGAGACACCACTTAGCACAATAAATGCTAATGTTGCTCCATATCTCCCAGATGTGTAAATAGGCAACCATAAAACACATTTGCCTTATGATAATGTGTCAGCTTGTTTCTGCTGCCCCCCAATGGACCAAAAACATATCATTCCAGGTTTAACCCTTTAAAAATGGATATGGTCATTTATGTGATCATGTATCAAAGTATCTAAATAAAAAACCATTAAAGCTAGAGCATTCATTCTTTGGTAGCAGAAAGCTACGGTTTTGGTCTTCCAGGTCATCATGTTGTACGCTTTTGATGATGCCATCACAGTACATGACGTCCAGTAATAAATGGACTGAAAACTTGCGACAGTGCCAGCGTACTAACCCCGTAATGGCCGCAGCAGGTCGTTGTTTACAGGATGCTCTGATATACTGTATATTAAAGCTATAGCATTCATTTGCATTGCAACAGAAATCTAAGGCTCATGTCTTTCACTTCATCACGCTGTACGCTAGCAATGACATCATCACGTTAAGTGGCGTCCAGTGCAAATTGCGGGGCTCCAGAGTACTAACCCTCTAATGGCCGTGGGAGATTTTCCTGTCTACAAGATCATAAAAATAAAAAGTATAATATCTAGAGCATTCATTCTGCAGCATAAAGTAAAGGATTCTGTCTCTCCTGTAGTCATGATGAACATTCATGATGATGTCGTCACCTTACGTGACACCCAGTGCAGTTGCAGATAAAACTATCAAAATGCTTTTGAACCCAATTTATTAAACCTAATAAATATCTTTAGTTCAAATACCTTATGGAGCATAAGAAAGTGTTTTCTTTATGCCTTTTATTTTAAAATCTTTTGAATCAATGTGTTTTGTGTGGTATCTTAATTGAAAAACATACCTGCTTTTTGTATTACTTCTTGTACACATTTTAAAAACTCTTATTAATCATTATTGCTATAATTGGGGATATAAGGCATTAGAAAACACTCCAAAAAATGACATCAGAATAAGCAAAAATACCAATGTAGGCACTGGTGGACCATTTCTATTGCCAAGTTCGAAGGGGTAAAAAATTCTCCATATATTTGGGAGACAGGTGAAAAGAGTCACCTTAACACACTAACTGTCATTTTCCCGACCTCCCTGGTGAGTCAATTAGTCACAACAATGTCGGACATTTTCCACTTTGCTAAAGACCACATCCACTGTGTTTGATGACTAGGTTAAAACAAGCAGAGGTCTCACTCTCTTGCTATTGTTAGGTACCAAAATTGGGATCACAATCTGCCCTTAAAGGATAAAGAAATCTGATGAACTCTATTTTGGGGACACCCGGTAGTCTAGTGGTTAAAGTGCATAATGTATAACTGCAACATGATTCCGAATGACTTGCTTCTAGCCAATCATCTTTTATCGAATGCCATATCTTCCTCTCTCTTCCAGTTTTCCTGCTTTTCTCAACAGTAAAACAAGGGCAAAAACGCTGCCCTCAAAAAGTGTTTTCATGGGTATTTTTAGAGTAAATCCCGGCTGCTGTGAGTCTTAATGTTGCGATGATAACAGCCATGCACGCCTGAAGGTCACTGCCCATTTTGTATCACACAAGCTCTCAGTCTTCCACTACAAAGTAATGTATCTTCTAAATAGTTTAATGATCTAGTGAAGTATACCATATTGATGCCGGGCCTGTGTCTATCACTGACTGCAAGGTACTCTCTCTCTCTCTCTCTCTCTCTCTCTCTCTCTCTCTCTCTCTCCTGCTTTCACTCCGTCAGCTGGGGATCGAGGTGTCTACTTTAATGCCTGTCATTTACGGGCTGCTTGGAAATAGCCGTGGAATAGCCTTGGCCTGGATAGATGGATGGAAAGGATTTCTGTTCATGAAGAATGGAGCCCAATCATGGCCATGATAAACAAAGAGAAGGAGTGAGAGGGTGTGTTGAGGGTGTGTGTGTGTGTGTGTGTGTGTGTGTGTGTGTGTTGGGAGGGTAAGGCAGTTAGAGGGATGGGAATCAGTGATAGAAGGATTTAAATTGGGTCGAGTCAAGAGGAGAATGGGAGCTGTACCGTATCTGCTGAGGCTCTTGGTGAAGGTGGAGGAGTTGGAGATGTTATAGGCAGAGTTCTGCTTTGGCACCAGGGCGATCACTGAGCCATCTGTCACCTGCGCACCAAAACACACCAAAATATTCACTGCATGGATCCAGGCTACTGTAGGTGTTGACTCTTCGTCCTGCGTGTTTCGTGTGCCTGTGTACCTGATAGTGAGCCAGCGTGTTGAGTCTTTTCCAGTCGTTGTCGATTTTGGTTGTGACGTCTTCATCTTGCAGGATGATTCTGGCCATCCGTCCTTGACGCCACTCTTCAGGAGGAGGGAACAGAGGTTTAGAGCAAATGCAGTGCTGCACTCTGAGTATGGATGTGTATGTTTCATTAGGTCAGACATAAACTCAGTTTGCTGTGAATGCAAATCATGTTCCTTGAGTTGAGCTAAAGGGAGAGTACAAATCTGGATATACATTCACCAGATGGATACAAACATGACTCCAAATTTACACTTATATTCTTTGTAGGAGATGAAAATGAGTGAAGAGTGATATGAATGTTAGCAGCCAAAAACATTGTATGGTAATGCAGGTTAATTTAAACTATTAATTGATTCTGGTACCAGTCTGAATATTCACTGCAGCTTCAGTTGTTTGACATTTTTCATATAAATCAAGTTCTTCTCGAACAAAACAAATGTCAATTGCACTTCAATAGGTAATGCCCCTCTGTTAAAACATACATAAGCACAAGTTCTGAGGTTGTAATTTGAGGTCGAGAGTAGTAGTAATGTGAAGTGTTGAAGACAAATCCACAGCATGCAACAGTTCATGTTAGTACTCCTCTGGATCACATCTTAGCCAGTATTTACACCTGTGCACATACAGTATATACAGAATATGCATGCACAAGCAGCACTGCGAGTCTTACCCAGGTCCATGTCAGAAGCCTTGGGCCTTTGTGAGTAAGGGCTGCCCTTGTACACGGCATCGAGCAGCTTCTCTTTGACCTGAGTGATGGTGTCACAGTTCAGACACTTGACCGTGACCTCCTGGGCGCTCTCGTTCTCTGGGTTTACACAGTGCAACGTCTGGCGGAAAAACAGGTGGCGACAGAGGGAAATGGACACAGACACAAGGAATTTAGTTAGTGAAATGTTTCGTGTACATTTTCCTGGACATTTTCCTAGTGCGTTCAGTTTCAGTCATTCATCTTCAACCGCTTGTCCCTATCGGTGTGAACAGGGGGGCTGGAGCCGATCCCAGCTGACATCGGGCGTGAGGCGGGGTCAACCCTGGACAGGAAGCTAGTCTATCACAGGGCACATAGAGATAAACAGAGACAGACATTCACACTCACATTCACACCTACGGGCAATTTAGAGTCATCAATTAACCTAACACCTGCATGTCTTTGGACTGTTGGAGGAAACCTGAGAATCCGGAGAGAACCCATGCAGACAGGGGGAGAACATGCAAACTCCACACAGAAGGGCCTCAGCCCAGATTTGAACCCTCTCGCTGTGAGGCGATGCAAACCACCAGCCCACCGTGTCGCCCCTATGTTCAGTTTGTTTGGGGCCATAATAGCATTTGCACATGGGTGCAGATCACAAAAACTGTTGCAGATCCTGCCGACAAGTAGGTCTGTCTGTATCCAATCTGAACCTGAAGGGCTTTTTTTGGAGAGAGTGTGATTATCACTTGGGCGAGTATACGGCGACATCATGTTCTCCTTCCCAACACAACTGACGCTGAAGAGCTGCGTTTACCCTGGATGGACTCCTTCCCCTCAGCCGACCAATTAAGCAAATGGTGGCCGCCACATTTCAGCTGCTGGTTAGTTAGAGCTTGCTTTATAACCGTCATTGTCCAATGTGACTAAAGCTTAACAACTCGTCAAGTGATTCCGACCGAAGCAGACAAGCCTGAAGACACAATAAGTTTACTGACCAGTGTTTTGTAGTCAATCTGTTGCCTGATGAGCTTGTCCTCACTGAGGGAGTAGCGGGCTTCTCCTGTGATGGCGTCTATGGGTCCCTTCTCCATCTGCTGCTTGATGGCACAGTAAAGCATGAACAGAGGCTCCCCGGCACACTCCTGGTGAGGGAGCACACAGAAAGAGGGAAGTTGCCAGCAGTTCAGCCAAAGAGTGATTTTCTTTTCTCCGATTCTTTCATATAAATATTTTTAGTTCTGAAGGGAAAAGTGTTCGGTTAGATGAAAAGCAAAGATTAGAGGAAATCATTTTGTAAGGTGGTTTTTCCTTTTCTTTTCTTTTCACGGCCTCCAAGAAGGGTTAAAATACAGTGTATCCATGCACTTAATAACACAGTTTTTCAACTCAAAGTCGGTTCATAAAGGCATTTATATCTGCCATCGTGACAGCTCTGGGGGATATCTGAGGCTGTGGCAAATTAGTGTCAGATTTTTCAATTTAGTGTGGAATTTACCGAGACTACAGATGTAAATACTATAAGCCCGGCCGCAGTCCATCTGATTTGGCACAGAGTGTCGTTAAATGAGGTCTAATAGCGGACTGTTTTGACGTGTGTGGAGCCGGGAAGTAATGAGGAGCTGAGAAGTGAAGGGATTTTAGCTGCTGAACTCAGAGAGTCGGTTGAAGGAAAAACTTTTTTGCAAGTGTGCATTTATCCCGCAAGAAGAAGGTTGTATGTGAGGACATATTCATTAAATACCCCTCCAGACATCCTGTACATCAAGACATACACAAACAGTGTGTTTGTTTTATACAATAAAAGGTAGAATTTCTCCATTAAAATCCATAAAAAGGCATCCTCTCCTTTACCTCATTAAATTCCAGATTCTATGAATATGCAATTGTTGTTAACCTCTAAAGTTTTCCTGCTAACACACACGTCTCCTTCATTACTGCAGGTCCACTCCCAGTCAGAAACTAGTTGTGATGTCACAAATCATGCTCGGAGGCCCGCCCCTACAATTTGGATTTTTTCAGTGAGCACAGAGAAACTTTCCACTCTCAGCAGATACATGTGAAAACATCTTTCTTGTGTCAAATATCATCTAATATTAGCACATACAACATCCAACTGTAGGACGGGTAAGAAGATTGTTATTGTTTTAACTGAGGGGGACTTTAAATAGACCAATATCGTCAGTTACTGAATGATTTTGAGCTGTTTATTTCTGTAAACAGAGACAAAATAATATCTTAAAAAAGTTAGTAGCATGTTTCTCTCAGACTGACCTGGCTTTTATCTCAACCTCCTTATATGTCAATAAAATGGCGGCACTGATTTTACTGACTGATCCATCTCATGAACATTCCCAGAACCCTCCCACACATCATAACTTTTCATCCATCTCCTCCGTCTCCCTCCTTTACATTGCCGAGTGAAACAGTGCTCGCACGAAACTGACGCAACAGCGTTATCATGTTTGTCAGAACCTTCTGATCTTATTATTATCTTCAAAAGGCAGATATGGAATGATCGGGCTGATGTTGGGGGTCCGAATCCAGCCTGTGAGATGCAGATGCGCACACTCAAAAAGGCCTTTTTGCATATAGCGGTGCGACACATGCATCGCCTGAATCAACCGGAAGTGATCTCTTCCTTTCTCTTTCTCCCTCTGACCTAAATACACGTTATATAAATCTCAGCTCTCTCCCGTTGTCTAAATCTCAGAACTTATGCAACCAGACACAGATGTTAGAAATATGTTCCCCACTCTCTGCTCCATTAAAG
The DNA here is from genome assembly GCF_963691815.1 of Echiichthys vipera. NCBI lineage: Eukaryota > Metazoa > Chordata > Actinopteri > Perciformes > Trachinidae > Echiichthys > Echiichthys vipera. The sequence goes on along the minus strand of NC_139834.1, from coordinate 27,462,092 downwards.
ACACTTGCCAATCAATAGTGTCATTAGTCATCACTTGGGCCCAGGGAAAACACTCCTGACTGGAGTAGCGGTAGTTTAGAGGGGAGAGAGAGAGAGAGGACACATCACAGCCAACTACTCAGAGAGCTTAATGATCAACCGAGCAGTGCTCAGATACTTCAGACTGTGTGTGTGTGTGTGTGTGTGTGTGTGTGTGTGTATGTGTGTGTCTGTGTGTTGGAGATGTATGAGGTCTAGATGAGAACAGGGGAAAGTACAAATTTATCAGTCTCACCTTCAAGCACACTCAACCACTTGCTTTTTCTTTCTAACACACACGCGCACAGGCACAGGCACACGTACACACACACACACACACACACACACACACACACACACACACACACACACACACACACACACACACACACACACACACACACACACACACACACACACACACACACACACACACACACACACACACACACACACACACACACACACACACACACACACACACACACACACACACACACACACACACACACTCCTTAACCATCCTCAACCCCGTGCTGTTGATTCAGTCTCTTCTCTATTTCTTCACCTATCTTTTTTTACCTTTGCACATAAAACATGTTCTTCATGTAGCTACTTTTAATTCTGTCTATGAATGTATAATATAATGTGATACATGTATAGGACTGTCATCCTTTTATCGTGGAGTCTCTGACCACTAGTAGCACCGTCAGCTTTACAAACGTTTTACGAGTTTTTGTTGAGAAACAGTGAATAAAAACAGAACTTCTGTTTGATGATATAAAAACCTTTAAGGTTAGAAAAAAATAAAATGAATGGTGTCCCAACCTGGGGCTTGGGACCCCCGAGGATGTCACAAAACTTCTTCTAGTTTTCACTTTATATAATCAACATTACAATTTTAACAATCACACCCAACAGATGATTCTGATCTGACTCTGCTCTATAGGGCTTCATAGCTTCTGTCAGCTCATTCTTCCAGCCTACAAAGCTCTCAGAGCGTCGTTTTGGGCAAAATGCTCTAAAAATCATCTGTGTGATATGTGCCATGTGTCCTAGCTGTGTTCACTTCAGTGTGAAATACTTAGGAATTGTTTGGTCTATGTATTATATTATTATTATTATTATTATTAGAGTGTGGTCTTTACCTAGTTTGTAAAGTGTCCTGAGAGAACTTTTCTTATGATTTGGCACTATAAATAAAACTGAATTGAATTGAATTGAATTAGCTCAGGTGGATTTCAATCACAATGTGTAATAGTGATAGTAATGTTTTTTTTAGTAATAGTCATATTTTTCATCTGTGCCTTAGTGTGAATTCAAAAAAATGTATATACTGTTGCTGTTACTCTTATATTTTATATTTCCCTGTTTATATTGCTCATATTTTTCTATATTTATGGAGAATTTATTGTTTCCTATTGATGTTTACTAACCACTTTGCTGCTGTGGCAAATTCCCTTTTGTGTCACTAATAAAGGAATATCTTAATCTCAGCTGGTGAACATAGTGGAGCATTTAGCAGCTAAAGAGACGGATGTGTCCCTCAGGAGCTGGGTTACACAGTTTGCTAGGAAGTTCACTGTATCTTGAAGTGATAATGTAAGTCTTGTCTTCTGCTCTTGTTTCTGTGGCCTCCTATTGCCACTATTTTTTTTTATGAAACATGCATATTTCAAACCCGTCTTTAACCCGGCATCACACAAGATTAGTGTCACCGATTCAGTATCCGATCAAATCCTGCCCGTCTGTTCCTCGGTAATGGTGATAAATAATGGACAGAAACATTATGATGTCACAGTGAAGTTGACCTGTGACATTTTGGACGTGAAATGTTACCGTGACATTTGTGAGAAAGGTCAGGATTAACATTGTGAGGTCACTTTGACCTCTAAAATGTAGTCAGTTCCTCATAGTCCTCGAGTCCAAATGGGCTTCCAGAGGTTCCTGAGGTATGTGTTCACAAGAACGGGACAGAGGGACGGACGTACAGCCTGAAAACTGGTGTCGCCGGTGCACAGGCATGGAAAAGGAGGGATCGAGGATTGGTTCTTTTGTCCACAGAACGATTGCAAAGTAAAAATGCCGATTTGCTCGGTCACCAACCTGTGGCATTTGCAACCTGTGACAAAGCTATTTGGTATCTTTGGAGACTTTAGGATCTCAGACTACTACTGCTGTGACTACGAGTTCTCCTTTTCGCTCATCTATCCACTCTGTTCATCACTCTGCCTCCTCCTTCATCTCTTTCACTCCTCTCACATTTGACCAGCACAGAGCAACCACATCTGGCTACTTACAAACGCATGTTCCCAATGTTCCCAATGACAAAAACAACAACAACAACAACAACAACAACAACACACAGCTAAAGTGATGCTGGGATTGTTTCTTTTTTACTTCCTGGACTTTCTACGACATCATTTCATCCCATCATTACTTGAGTACACCTCCTACCCCCTTTATCTCCTACTTTCTTCTTCCTCACCTTCCTGCCTCTCCCTTCTTTCCCTCTCCTCTTCTTAACTCCTAATTGTCATGCCCCCTACCGTTCTTCTTTTCTTCTTCCCTCTCCGCCACCGACCATTCCCCTCACTCTTCCCCTTCTTCGTTCCGCTGCCGATAACGGGGGACCTCGTTAGCATCTGGGCCAATTAAGTGGGCAGCTGCTAACGAGACGGAGCGAGCATACATCATGCTTTTATGCTCGCGCTTTGGCATTCACCTTCCTTGCTCTGCCGCTGCACGCTTGTCTACGAAATTTGCCTTTACACCATACAGTGGCTTCATTAAGACTCCCTAATTGTATCCTGCTATTTACACTTCAGGGATATAATGATGTTGCTTGCCGTGCACAGAGAGGGATAAGCAATGCACAGGGACATTGTGGAGCTATTATTGTCTAGTTCAAGAAAAGGAAACGTTAACAGGGTTTAAGTAACCGTTTTAGTGCATTTTAAGCACAAAATGAACGCGTACACTGTAATAATGCTATGTAGACGACAGAATAATGAAAAAACGAGAGAATTAAATCCAGTTTAATGCCATCTTTTCCATATTTTTCCCGTAAAAGCATGTGCTTTATTTACCCAGGCTCTGTAAAAATGAGAAACGAGCAGACGAGAGACGGCCATGATGAGGGAAAGGGGGGGGGGGGGGGGTGTGAGGACAGTGTGCACGACATCGCACCCCCTGTTGAGGCAAATAACCTTAAGGCAAAGAGGAGACTGACAGCGGAATAATGACAACAGATGAAAGGCAGATCAGAGGGAGAGAAGATGTGAGCTAAAAGAACGACATAAAGATCAGTGAGGAGGACTTGTCGGCTACAAGAGTGAAATTATGAGAGTGGAGAGGATCTGTGGACTAAAACAGACATTAAAACAGCAGAGGGGAGGCTGCTGCGAGGCTTTGATGATCTACTGTTTGTATACGGCACTGGTAAGGGCGAGAAAATATGCGGCGGAAAAAGGAAAAGCCCATTTAATAAACACAGTGAAATAAATTAACACAGGGAAATAATATGAGTCAGGGGCCTTTAATAAAAGCATCTAACACCCAGGCAATGAAAATGCATTCAAAAACATTGCCCAATATACAGGTAAACCCACTTTAGATGATAACTATCAAGGGCCGTCCACACTGAGGACTACTAATGATAACTACAACGTGTGTATCTTCACTGTCCCTCGTCTCCTGCATTTTTGTGTTTCCCCATATTTAGCTTGCATAAAAACAGATAAAACATTTACGAAGCACTCGATTAAGTATAATTAACTATTCTTATTATTGAGAATATGAATAATAACAAGAAAACATGCTCCTATCATCCATCAAATCACTCTTAAAGTGATCCCATTGATATCATTCATCAGTGATGTAACAGTTTTGGCGAGGCCGTCTATTTGAGTTAGACAATTATTAAAAATCTATATTTATAGTGATCTTCCTTTGTGTGGACAGCAGACAGATTGAGTCGTCTGGCTTACCTTGAGGAACTTGTACAAGAGGAACGTGAACCAGTTTGTCAGCATCTTCTCAGCGACAGACTCCGTCCTGACACACAGAGGGAAAATAGGGGACATTAACAAAAGAGTCCATAAATTCCTATGACTTATTTTGGGAAGATGTACGTCGTGCTTAGTTAGAAGTGAGTTGAGAAGCGGTCGTTCATTTCTAGAGAATGGATTTAAACGAACTGCTACTTTAGAGGGGCGACACGGTGGTGTGGTGGTCAGCAGTTCCTGACTCGAATCCCGGCGAGGGCCTGTTGTTGATCTTTATTGAAGAATCCTATATTCCTCCCACAGTCCAAAGACGTGCACGTGTTAGGTTAATTGATGACTCTAAAAATTGCCCGTATGTGTGAATGGTTGTCTGTCTCTGTTCGTCTCTATGTGCCCTGTGATAGACTGGCATCCTGTCCAGGGTGTACCCCGCCTCACGCCCGATGTCAGCTGGGATCGGCTCCAGCGACCCCGACAGGGACAAGCCGTTGAAGATAGATGAATGAATGAATGAATGAATGAAACTGCTACATTGAACCTCCTTGATACATGGAAATTAAACCAGACACACGCTGTGAGAAGTTACATTCGATGAATTTCCACAGGCCTCAAGAGTTAAAAGTTTTTGTTTTTAGAAAAACAGGCAAAAAAGTAGAGGAAACAGAAAAAGTGAACACGTCATTAAATCGCGCATGTCTGTTCTGCAGCTTAAATAATTTTGTGTTGGGTGCTCGGATTCATCTTCCCAACTCCAGTTTAAACCCAATTAAATATTCATTAATAGTGAACTCAACGTGTAGTAGAGACACACAGTTTACATAATGTTTGTAATCTTCAAACCACGAAAAAGAAGAGTCTCAGAACAATATAGTTTATAGTATAATATAGTTTCTTTGGAAAGCTAATTTGACGAGTTTAATGAACGCTGCAGTATATAATTCAACCCATCCCAAGTCAAAAGTCTTCCACGGAGAACAGCTCACGTTATGCGTCCTGAAATGCGTCTGAAGAGAGACTAATTCAAATTCATTTACATTACATTACAAGTGAAAGGGAAAAGATTAGCTGATTCCACATAATTCCTGTGTGGTGTTTTACAGTATTTGCACCACATCTCTCCACACCTCCCTCACCTCCTGAGCAGCAGCTTGGGATGGTTCTTGCTCTCCAGGTTTCTGTCTATCAGGTCAGACAGCAGCTGTTTCAGGACCCCGGTGGCGTACTCCATCTCCCCCTGCAGGGCTGTCATGATCAGAGACGCCACGTTGCCTCGGTCCCGCATTGAGAATGACCTGTAAATGTATTGAAATGCTATTATAATAACTTTCAATATTAATATTTCACAAAGCTTTTCATGGCTTTTGTGGATTCCCATCTGAAATACATATGTAACCTCTTAACAGCTCCTTAAAATATTAATGCACAATTAATTCTTCATAAAACGAGGTCTAGCTCTGTTTTGCTATGAACTATTTCGCTAAGTGCTTTTGGCTAATTTAAGCTGCTAAATGTTTTTATTAACTCTATCAATTTACCGTCTCTGTGCTCATCAAAGTGCGGCACAACCTTTTAATTGCCATATTTGGAAAAATGTAAACAGATGATGAAAGCACACTTTCCAAACACAAACAAATATTTCATTCTTATAAGAACATTTTCTTTGGTCTAAAACCCAGTAACCAGAATTTAAAAAATAAACACACAATGAAACAGATGCGTTTTAAATGAAGCATTGAGCATAGGACACACTGCATTTACATGATCCTATTCAAATGGCTGTAGATACCTTGTAGGTAAATGCTAACCTGATGGGTCAAATGGTTTGTTGAAGAAGAAAAATTACTTTATTAATCCCGCAATGGGAAACTATTATTCATGTCACACACACACACAGGCCCGAAATACACACACATGCCCAAACAGGACCTATATACATGCAATTAATGGAGAGATGTCAGAGCCAGTGGACCGGCGCCCCGAGCAGTTGGGGTTTCGGTGCCTTGCTCAACAGCACCTCTGCAGTGCCCAGGAGATGAACTGGCCCCTCTCCAGCCACCAGTCCGCGCTCCATTCATGGTCCACACAGGGACTCGAACCGGCGAATCCTAACCACTAGACCACCAGGGAAGATACCGTGTAGGGAAATGCTAACCTGACGGGTCCGATGGTTTGTTTCACAGAACCACCTGGGAAGGCATCATTGCAAACTGACTGGGAACGTGATTTCAAACATACCCAACAGTGTCGTTCTGTTCTCTCAGTGAAAAAGAGTCCAGTGTTGATAAAACCAATGCTACCAATGCTATACCTATGCTACCAATTTAAGCTAACCTCTTTATGAGCCATTGTTATTTTGAACAAACAGTCGCCTCTCATTTCATCAAGAAAAACAAAAATGTACATGTCAATATGGAAGCCCTGAAAGGCAAGTTGAAATGTTTTTTGTTGGCCAAAAGTTTATAAGCTATGTTCATCTCCATGATAAACTCTAAAGGCTTAATTAGGCTGTTTTGGGGGCGTGGACATCAGTGAAGGGACTGCATGTTCCACATAGCTACTTAATATTCATGTCAATGGATGACATGATCGTGATGCCTGCAGGCAGCGTAAAACTACCTGATGTGTACATAATGCGCCTGGATGCAAGGAATACAATATGTAAAATATATGTAACAAACAATTAGCATTTTAAGTACACACCTGGACATTGTTTGTACATTACGGCTGATGCATCTGGACTGTTACACTGGAGGTCTGCGTGTTTTAACTGTAGCAGGCTGCTGTTGTTTTCAGCTGATTAACATTCAGGTGATTTACATAAACATGAGATCTGGAGTATCAGTCAAAAGTTTGGATACGCTTTTCTCATTCACCTTTTATGTCCATGTGTAACAGCAACCATTGTGTCAGAAGAGAAGATTTACACAATGTTTTCTTCGGGCTATAGGATTAAAAAATGAACAGGAAGCGTAGAGGACATGCTTAGAATGACTTCAGCACATCTGCGCCCACAGGACATCACTAGTTCCTCACACTGCTCTGGTTTGATCTTGGTCCGTTCTTCTTGAATTCTCTTCCACAGTTCAGTAACTCTAGTGGGTTTCTTAGACATTACTATGTGAACAACAAAGAAAGAAAGAAAGAAAAACAGATATCTACCTCTGTGCCTCCAGGGTTCGTATGAACGTCAACAGGAAGTGCTTCTTAGTCAGCAGCTGGCCAAACAGAGTCAGTGCCTTCTCAACATTGGCCTGGACCTGAATAAAGACAGACAGATGAGTTACAGTTAGAGTCCCTGAGGGCAGTGTAGAGCCATTTTCTGTAAACATTTCTGTTCTTTATTGAGCAGGTTTTTTGTTTTTGTTTGCATTTTTGAAAAAAAACTCAGTTTTTCCCAAAGAACTCACCCTAACAGCCATTTTACACCAAGCACAGAATTTTGTCCAAAAACAATTGCACATTAATTTATTAAAACTATTTTTTTGGATTGTTATGAATGCTTGCACACTCTGGTGGAACAATTGTGCCGAGGGAAAATATAGTCATTTGGACCACGATTTCAACGGATTTCCGTCTGCGGGCATATATGTTTGACCAAAAAAATCCTTAGTTCCAACCGCTATCAGGGTTCAGGTCGTAGCTAGCTTGCTGCTAAAATGTAGGAACATCTCATCAATTTGATTTCTCAACACAAAATACGCAAATTCCACAGATTATCTCAACAACCAAATAAAGGACAGAACATGGTTTGACATCGCCCAGGAACCGGGATACGATAAATATCGTCATGCAGCGGATATGCACTAGCAAACGTTGGTCACAGAACCGGTTTAGCCACAACAGCTAGCGTTAGCATCAAATTTGTGGTGTGTGTGTGTGGAGTTGACACGGACTAGGAAACGCACTAGAAGGGAACTCATTTGTGTGATAATCGAACACAGCAACGTGGATGGATATATATATATCTATATATATACATATATATATTGAGATGGATTTTTAAACAGCAGACTGATTGACAAGAATTTGGCATATCGATAAAACAAGAATTTAAGTCCTGACCAAGTTGATCATGCACCCTTCTGTCTGTGTACTCATACATTGTCTTTGTTTGACGTTAAATTTTAATTTCCAGTCAGTTATTCTTTCTTATTAGACTTTTATAATAAAGTACGTCAATATCTCATAATAATAGCTCGGGTCTTAAAGAATATTTTGATCCTTCAGTCCCTTTCACCACTTTGCTGAATCAGTTATATTACTTGAAAGCCCTTCACCAAATCTTTTAATAATGCTTCAACGCCCGCTGTCACTGAGGACTCTAGACATTTTGAGAAAGATCCTTGAACAGATAAAACGCCGGAGTCTAATCACACTGGCCTGGACCAAGCCAGCATGAGAGGGATTCCTCTGTCAAACAGAGAAGGGAAGAAGAGATGGAGAGAGGAGGAAAGAAGCATCCGGGGCACGGCAGGCTTGTGTGTGTGTGTCGGGCATGGTGACAGAGGTGCACCCTGCTTGTTCCACTGGCTGGCACCTGTCACTACTCATCAACAACACACTAAACCCCCTGAAGGCGCCTCTCTGTCGCTCACTCGCTCGCTCGCTCCCTCTGTCTTACTTGCCGCTCTAATTCTCTCCCTCGCACTTATTGTTGACGGTTTCACATCATTGGTCTTTCTCCCATTATAATTTATCCTGCTCTTTGTCTTTGCGTGTCCCACTAACAAATAGACACACTCACATCATTTCCACCTCTCTCTCTCTCTCTCTATTGTCATCCTTTTGCACCACTGTAACATCTATTCTTTCTTCTTCCGATGTGCTATAATAAAGTGTCTGGGCCTCTCTCTAAAGTGCTAAATGAGATTCTCTGGCCTCCAGGGTGGATAGTGAGAGTAACGTGTACGTGTGTGTGTGTGCGTGTGTGTGTGTGTGTTTGTGTGCGTGTGTGTGTGTGCGCGTGTCTGAAAAGAGAGAGTGAGAGGAAGAAATAGAGAAAAGAGATGCATGTACCTCTGAGCAAGCAGAGTCTTTACCGAATTTCAAAGAGAACATTAAGAAGGGTACATCCAGCTATCTGAAAGACGGTGTGTGTGTGTACATGTACGGCATGTATTGTGTGTGTGTGTGTGTGTGTGTGTGTGTGTGTGTGTGAGAGAGAGAGAGAGCATAGTGTGTAGTGTGACTGTCTAGCTTAGGGAAGAGAGCAGTCACACAGAGCAATAAAGCTAGGAGCATTGGTTTACACAGGCCATTGGATTACAGCGGCAACCCCTGGGGGAAATACAGAAGAAAGGGGAAGGAAGTCTAGACATAAGTACCGACACCTCAAATTAAAGGTGGACTGCATTTGTATCAGAGGACATCTAACCCACACTGTCATGTTTCTAGTCCTTATTTTGATGTGCCAAAAAATGCCAAAAAAGGAGAAAATTAGATATTTTATGTCCTCTTTCGCTGACTTGCTGGACATGTTCGTGGGAGACACTATGCATGACTTACTTTCATAAAGAAAGACTCTTGTCTCCTTGTGGTTTTTGTGTTTTGTCACTGTGTGTATGGTTTAATTTTGACCTGTCAAGAGGCTGCAGATCGATATCTCTTACAAAAGGTTTCATTTAGGTTCAATACTATAAATGGATCCTTACAAATGAGACAAATTCAAATTAAATGCAGAAGGCTGCCTGTTAAACTTCATACCAATTTGAATCACCTTTACTATCCAGACGTAGTAGAAACATGTTAAAAGCAGGCTGCGCTTGTTTCACACGTTTAAGCCACATTTCATATTCTGCTGCTAATCGAATTTTCCGGTTGTATCTACAGGTTGTGAAAATCAATTTGGCTACAAGTTAAAAACTGAAGGGTTTCAGTGTCTCAGACGATAAAAGCCGACCGCAGAAGTTAATTAAACGTTTTAGCCTGTGTTATTTATAACTTTTGAAAGCTTAACCCTGACCAAATCCAATAATAAAACGCTGTTAAATTATGCCACATCATTTGAAAAGCTGTAAACTAGGAGAGAAAATGTGAACTCCCATTCCTGCTGCATTCCTGGTAAAGACTGTATTATTTTTGATTTTGCATTAACAGTAGTTTTACCTATACTAGTAGTTTTATATTAGTTTATAGTCTCTGCTGGAAGCCACAACAGGCTTTTTTTCTTTTTTATTCAAGTAATAACTACACTACTGTTCCTTCAAGCCACAAACAAAAGAGGATGAATCACTTAGAATGAGTCAAAAAACGGAGACATGGCAGCTATGCGACCGCCCAGAGGGTGTGTTTTTTCATCTTCTAGGAATATAAATCCACTTTCTGGATTAGAGCGATTAAATGAAGCTATAAAAGGTCAAACAAATTATTCCTTGACTCCAAAAAGTCAGCGCCCCAATCATAGTCAATGGAGCGGCGGCAGATTCCACATCTTAATGATACTCCTGATTACAAACTTGGTTTCTTGCTTTGGAGGAGAGTAGTTTATGTTGACACACTATTAATTGTACTTCTCTTGGTCTCAGCGGTGAAATGTCTTTATAAATCGGGTGCGCCGTCTCCATTCAGCTGCGCTGGCAAGGTGGTCCCGTGTACCGGCTTAATTAATAACTGAACAGTGATGTATAATGCAAGTAAGAACCCCAGTTACCCTGGATCTTATTTCTCCCTCTTGGCTCTAATCCTCTTTCCCTTCATCTTTTGCTTCATTTCTGCTCTGCACTCTTTTTTTTTTTTTATCTCTTTATCTTCTTGTATTTCAATCCTCACTTTAAAACCCGACTTCCCAACATCGAGAGAATATGGTGAGTGTCCGCCCTATGAGATCGTGCTAATGATGATAATAAGGCATTCGAAAGCTCATCTGCATCCATTTATTGAGGCAAAAAATAGGTTATGATTGCTTTTAGGTAAAACATGTCTGGAGTTCCCCATGCCTCAGCGCTCAGACTTAAAGAGTCTTGTCTTTGATAAAACCTGTGATGGGATAATGGCTACGAGGGTATTAAGCAGTAGAGCCAATCCAAATCAGTTAGTTTTTTAGTGCTAAAGGCTTAGTTCTTGGTACAATTTGAATTGATTATTTATGGTGAGTTTGTTTAGTTTCAAGCTGGGTTGGTGGTGTACTGACCCGTACCTCCATCTCCTTGAGCACAGGGTGGTCCTCAATGCCTGGGAACAGGACCCTCATTGCGTAAATCCGATAGTCCAGGAAGGGAATCCCAGCTCCGTCCAGCTCCTGGGTCAGCTCGTGGATGTCTGTCTGAAGCTCGGCAAAAGCTACAAAAAATGCACAAATGTGACATAAGAGATGGTCAATCACCTTTTTGAGTTAGTTTAGAATGTACAGTATTAACACCAGTGCTACTGAACATCATATCAGGTTGTGTAATGATGTTGAGTACTGCCTTGTGATTTAAATCATGTGATAATTTGTAATTTCCATAATTTGTCGAAAAGCCCTGTGCGCACACTCTCAACTGTACTGCAGTTTATTGCCACGCTAGCATTTAAAATGGCGTGTAGAGTTGACTCTGGTGAACTCTGGGACAGGAATTCACACTGTTTTTAGCAAATAGTCTTGAGAGGGCTGACCTTTGAGGGAATGGGACATCAGAGTCCGAAATGGAGGAATAGATCAAAGTTTATTAGCTATGTTGGACCATGTGAAAATGCAGGATGGGGTTCAGAAGAAAAAGCAATTGCATTTGGTCTCGCAATGTAAGGGTAAGTGTTAGAGGACCGAGCCCAAATGTGTCATGACCAGTTCATCAGAAGTGCAGGATACACCCAGTGACACAGGAAGCACTTCCTTGCCAGCAAAGACTTCCTTTATTGAATTAGAAAAGTGACACGTTCTGCCGATGTGATGCTATCAATCTGTATCACTGGTAATCTCAATTTCATTGTTTTATGAAAAGCACAGGTTGGAGGGTAATTCAGTAATTACATGATGCTCAGCTATGATGAGGAAATAGGCCCGCAAAGGCAATAAATGAGATCTAAAGCACAGACAAGACAGAAGGAAGCATGAGGGAATACAGGGATAGGTAGACATTAAAGAATAACAGATCCAGAATCTGCAGTTCACTTATTTTCAGTAAAGGACATGGGATTATGTGGGTATAATGTGTTGTTGATAGAACAGCAGTCTGATTTCTCTACAATTTTGTGTCTAACTTAGAAATTCTGGCACACACGTACATCCTGATGATAACTCTTAGAGAAAAAAGACAGGGCTGAAAAATGAAGGGAACTGAGTTTCCTTCTTGGCATCTGAGCCCCAACACATTCAATCTTTGCTTGTCCCAAAAAAAAAAAAAGCCTGAACATAATGAAATAAAAAGGGGAAGCTAGCTTGAGGAGAGAGAGAGAACCAGGAGACAGAAAACAAAGTTCCTGGAAATGGAAAGTCAATTAATTGCATGAGTGGATAATTATTAAGAGAGCGACGGATGAGTTTTCATGCATAGTTTCTCCCAGCTGTTATTGGACTGTTTGGTCCACGAGAGAGATGGAGAGGAGAGGAAGCAAAGAAGATAAAGAGAAGAAAGTAGAAATAAAAGAAGAGAGGAGAAGGAGGAAAGAAAGACCAGGAGGCAAAGATGTGAGGAATGGCCACTACAGGGGGGAAGGATTAGGACAAAAAGAGAGAAGAGCAAAAGAGCAGCAGGTAAAGGTCAGAGCTGAGAAGAAGTAAAGAAGAGGAGAAAGGTGGCGATGAGAGGACACTAACATGGTCACTTGTTCTGTAGAAAAGGACCAGGCAATATTTCAGACAGAACTAGCATAATTATGGCTTCTGATTGGCTGGAAGGTCTGTTAAAAGAATACATCAAGACACCTCAAACATACAGTAGTTTAGAAAAGAGACTAAGGGCCCACTCTCACTGTCCATCCATACCGTGCCCAAGTCTAGTTCGTTTGACCAGTGTGAGTGCAACCGGACCGCACCTAGCTGCGGCACGCTTGCCGTCCACGGACCGTTTGGGAGAGGTGGGCTTTTGTAAAGCACGTTTGCACATGTACAAGCACGAATACGAGGCCTACTCTGACGTCATTTTATGTGCGCCAGTTGGGACATAGAAAAAAGAAGGAGCGACCATGCGCGGACATTTAAAACAATGGCGGTGAAAAGGTTCACGTTGGTGTGATGCGGAGGTGGAGTGTTTACTGCAGATTTGGTCGATGAAAATATTAAAAAACAGTCGACAAGACGCACAGAAACTCCGAGGTCTATGGAAAGATTTGTAAACAGAGCGACGCATCGCGATGACGTAAATCAATGCGTGTGACGTGTTACGGCGTGATGACGTATGGACAGCAAGAAGCATTCGCCGAGGCCCAGGCAATGTGAGTACAAACGGGCCTGGAGGGGGGGACAAGTACCCTAAAGCACAGGGCACGGGGCACGGTAGGGATGGACAGTGTGAGTGTGTCCTTATAGGTCCTTCTTGGGGAAAATCCTCATGTGTGTCAAATTTGAATACACAAAGAATAGACCTCAATCCACACAAAGTCTGTGAAGTGGAGTGTTGAAAGCCACAGCGCTGAGTGTACTCATATTAGCGTGTAAACAATGCTTCGCCCATGAATACATTTGGAAGACCACTTGTATACTTTGTTTGCTTTTATAGGATCACATAGCGTCTCAAACACATATACATTACCTCCCCTGATCCAAAAAGTGACACTTGCCAGTCAGCAGTTGTCGTTTCTAATGTGTAACTAATCATCCATGACTACTAATAGGCTAGGATGGATATTATTGTGTAGTCTGCTTCTCACGGATGACTGAACCAAACATCCCCTGTCTCTTCCCCTCAAGACACTTAGAGCAAAACCAACCTCACACACACACACACACACACACACACACACACACACACACACACACACACACACACACACACACACACACACACACACACACACACACACACACACACACACACACACACACACACACACACACACACACACACACACACACACACACACACACACACGGCAGTCCGCCCACTTCATCTGTTCCTCCGCCCACGCACACTGTCTCGTCTCTATAGGCCAGCTGGGAGTACGGCAGGCGGGGCGGGGCGGGGTGGGAATAAGGCCATGCTTCATTTCCTGGAAAACTGAGTACTTTTATTTCTATGGAATCAAATTCTGTGTGGTTTCTCTTTGAGGAAAGAGCACGTTTTTTATTAGTGTTTTTTTCTTGAAAATGTCCGAAAACGTGCTGGTCACCCTGAAACTGCAGCACTTTTTTGTCGGACAAAAGGCTACTCTCTGGTGGATAGAGCTCTGACTCTGTGACATGACTCTAGTGTAATCATATTATAATCATGTGCTATGGCTCTGTGTGTGTGCCTGTGTCATTGTATCGAGTGTAAACACCCGGACTGTCCCTACATCAGTCATCTACAATCTGCTACTAAAACTCAGACCTCATCAGCTCCCTCTCAGCCCAGTCCGTCTCTTGTCCAAATGTTTCTCTCTCATTTCTCTGAAAACAAGCCCCTCGTTACTTTGACCTCACATGGCCTGCCTCTCTCTCTCTCTCTCTCTCTCTCTCTCTCTCTCTCTCTCTCTCTCTCTCTCTCTCTCTCTCTCTCTCTCTCTCTCTCTCTCTCTCTCTCTCTCTCTCCTCTCTCTCTCTCTCTCTCTCTCTCTCTCTCTCTCTCTCTCTCTCTCTCTCTCTCTCTCTCTCTCTCTCTCTCTCTCTCTCTCTCTCTCTCTCTCTCTCTCTCTCTCTCTCTCTCTCTCTCTCTCTCTCTCTCTCTCTCTCGTAAGACAATGCTCTCCATCACTGTCATCAAAACCGCAAATGAGGGGGAAATCTTTTGGAAGGATGGCGTCCATACCTCAGGTAGAGTTCCACACACTTAAATCACTTAAATCTATTAAAAAGGTGCTTTGAGGCTACAAAGTTAAAAGTTGTGTCAACCCACTTTCTCATCTTGTATAGTTGTACACTCACTCAGGACTGCACACACAGCCCAATCAGTTTCATAGCCAGTGCCGTATTTTTAGACTAGTTCACAATACTGTATCCTGAAGATTCATGCTCCTCCACATTAGTCGCTGTTCATCATCCAAGGTGAGATTTTGGTCCAGGCACTTGTCATCTTGAGTCTAAACTACTGCAGCTCCCTTGTGGCTGGTCTGCATGCATGTTCGATCTGACCTCTGATGCTCATCCAGAATGCAGCAGACCGGCTGGTCTTCAATCTACCCCAGATATCCAACACTATACCGCTCCTCCGCACCCTGCACTAGCTCGATGGTGACTTGAATCCGATTAAAGTTACTGGTACTCGCTTACCGTGCTGCAAACGGCTCAGACCCTTCCTGCATCCAAGACATGATCGAACCGTACAGTACGCTCTGCTGCT